>NC_056747.1:1322209286-1322377550 GCF_019279795.1 Protopterus annectens
TGCATCCTAGTGGCAAAAATGTGCAGTTAGAACTTGTCTGAGTGAAGTCTGCTGAAACAGGGCTCAGTTTTGCGCTTTTTTGCTGGTTAATTGGGTAATTTGTTTAAATCAGTTTGCTCATTTTCTATTGCTATATAAAAAATTGCACTTTATTCATCTGCTTTTACTGTATTTGTGTTTCTTCCTACTTTATTATTTTATTTTGCTTTTGCTGTCTGTTCCTAAAAGTACTTAATTGCAGTTATTCTGCTGCATTTATTACTGCTTGTTAGTAGCCTGATTAAATTTTAACTGTTATTCAAAGCCTTTGGTTTAAGCACTTGGGCTTCAGACCATTTGCTTTACACTAACAAGGTTTGTGGTCTGCACTGTTGTGGCAGGACAGGTAGCTTACATCCTTCTAAGTTGGGAGTTGCTGATTGAAGGCTTACTGTCTGTTATTCTAAAAGTGTATTAGCTCTGGTTTAAGCACTTGGGCTTCGGGCCAGTTACTTTACATTAAGAAGGTGTGGTCTGCACTCTTGTGGGAGGAGAGGGTAGAGTCTGCCCTTCTGAGCTGGGAGTTTCTGGTTAAAGGTTTATTGTGCCTGCTTATTTGAACTGTTTTTTTATGAAATTGCTATGCCTTGTTTGCTGTAGCATAGACTAGATTGAGACCTGCTGAATCTAGCTTTGTTTGTATAACTTGAGCACTAATCCAGGCCATCTTTTTTGGAGAAGGTTCCTCTGCACCCTAGTGGCAGGAGTGTGCAGTTAGAACTTGTCAGATCGAGGACTGCTGGAACACAGCTCAGTTTTTAGCTTTTTATTGGTTAATTGGTTAATTTGTTTAAATCAGTTTGCTCATTTGCTACTGTTATATTAAAAAAAATACACTTTATGCATCGCCGCTTAGCTAGGGTTAAACTATTCCTGGTGCCATAAAGTCTGCTCTTCAAATTTCCTTAGAACTAGCCATTTTTTTTTTTAGTTTTAGCACTCAAATCTGTTTCTTTGAGCTCAGCACTTGTTCAGAACTCGTTGCAAGCACTAAATAAGCTACAAATTACTACAGCGCTCAGCTTTCCTCACTTGTCTAGAGGAAAACAGTTTTTAGTACTTAATAAATAAGCACCTATCCAGGCATGTCTAAGGGTCAGCTCCAAGTGTTTTCTCCTGTCTACCTAATGAATCTGGGCATCTTGGGGCAATGCAGCAATTGCTTCATGTACACAGACAACCCTCTCCTCCTACCACCTAACACTACAACCTGTGAGAGATGCACTTATATAGCCACACTGGAAGCAAAGCTCTCTTCACCTAAGACTGGACTAGACAGTCAAGTGAAGGTAAACACTTGCGCCACACCACACTCATCACATAGTCCCTCAAAACCTACACCACCAAAGCACACATACAGAAACACAAAGTACACACCTACATTTGCTGAGGCTCTCAATAAAAATCTGCCCAAGCAACAGAGACCTTCAAAGCAGAAATGCAAGCAACCTCCATCCCCCAACACAATCCAAATGATATATACCCCACAAACTCAGTGTGCCACTCAACCACAGTCCATAAGGCATAACAATGTACCCAACACTCTAGTCATAGGTGACTCTATAGTCAGGCACACTGATGTTCCACTTACCAGGCTAAACAAGGAGAAAGTTACTGTCAGCTGCCTGTCAGGTACCAGGATCCACCAAATAATGCATGCACTCAGTTCACTCCACAACAAGTAAAAATATGACTCTATCGTTGTCCATGTTGGTGTGAATGACCTGAGATGTACCTCCCTGGACTACATGAAAAGAGACATGGAAGAGCTCTCCGATCTTGTAGCCCAGGTAGGTGTGACCCCAGCCATGAGTAGCATCCTGCCATCACCCAGAATGATACCACAGTACAAGGACAAAATGATTGACTTCAACAATTGGCTAAGCTTCTGGTGTCATTCTAAGAGGATCCAGTATCTGTCTGCCTGGGATGACATGATCGACAGACCACAATGCTTTGCAAGAGATGGCCTGCACCTGTCACCCTTGGGATTCTGGATACTGGCTAAGGCTCTTGCCAACCCTATAGTGCCTTTTTTAGGCAAGGTGCAAATGACAAATTCACCACCGTAACCAGTACAAGCAAGCAAAATCTGAGGGTAATGCTACTCACTGCTAGAAGTCTAAACCTCAAAATGCACTCACTCGAGACAATCCTTAAAATGGAGAACACCGACATCTGTGAAGTGACAGAGACCTGGCTCAAGGCTCCAGAGAGCACCCCTGCATTACCAGGCTATAATTCATACCACACCTTTCGGCCACCTAACCTGGACAGAAACACTAAAGGTGGAAGTGTGTCCATATTCATTAAGGATATCCACACCTCCAGGCTAGTTGCTCAGCATAATGCATCCGAGATTATCCAAGTGCAACTAACTCTGGGTAAGACTGCAATCCAAATTGTAGCTTGCTACAGATCCACAACCATGCCACAGGATTCCCACTCCTCATTTCTTGATACACTGGAAAATATTAGGGTACAACCCAACATCCTAATAATGGGCAATTTCAACTACCCCACCATTAACTGGGAAAACTACTCATGTACCAACTCTTTTGCTCAATGTTTTCTGGAATTCATAAATTCCAATGCCTTGGATCAACTTATCCACACCCACACCAGGGACAGCAATATCCTAGATCTGGTCATTACCAACATGGGCGACTGGTGTTCCACACCAGAGGTCAATTCCTCATTGGTCAGATCCGACCACAAGCTAATCACCCTAGACATCCTCATCCCGCCCACACCCGCCAATAGGGAAACCACCGTAAAAAAATCCCCAAAGCCAACTTCATGCTTCTTAAGACAGAAGTGGCAAACGTCACGCCACCCATGCAGATGGACAATAGAGGTACAACTGCTGAATCCTTCAGAAATGCACTTTATAAGCACTTACATGAATGCATGGATCATGCTATCCCTAACAGAACCAAGATGCTATCCTCCAAAAAAAGGAAGCCAATCTGGTGGTCCCCTGTCATAAACAAGCTCTACAACAGAAGAAAGAAACTGTTGCAAAAAAGAGTAAAATCCCATGATTGGAGGAACTCCCTGGTCAGCCTCAGTAAGAAGCTGAGATCCCTCATAAAATCCTCCAAAGCTAGTTACAAAAACAAAATCGCCACTGATTCTAAAGACAACCAAAAAGCATTCTATAGCTATGCCAGGAATCTCAATGGCAACACTCAGATCTGCTCTGAGTTACAGCACAATGGCACTAAATATACAGAACCAAGTGATATTGCCAACATCCTGGCAGCTAGGTTCAGTGCTAACTTTACCCCTCTCTCACCCCCTAGAGGGCCCATCTCTATACCGGAAGAATCCAAAGTTCCTGTAATCATGGCTGTACAGGCAAAAACCACATTCTCCAAAGCCAAGAACACAGCATCCATGGGACCTGACAACATCCCAGGCTGCATTCTACATGAACTACAGAATGAACTGGCACCCCACCTAGTACCATGTTCAGTCATAGCCTCACCTCAGGCTTTGTGCCCACTGAATGGCGCACAGTGACAGTTATCACACTCCACAAATGGGGAGCCACCACAGACCCCAGGAACTACCACCCCATTATCCTGATGAGCCTGGTCTGCAAGGCCATGGAATGCATCATCATGGAACTTATAAACAAAGATATTGGTAATCTCCAAAGTCTGGACCCCACCCAGTTCGGGTTTGTAAAAGGCAGGTCATGTCTCCTAAACCTGATAGACTTCTTTGAAGCAGTCACCAAAGTCGTAGGCGAGAGTAAGGTGGTTCACACAGCCTACCTAAATCTCACCAAGGCTTTCAACACCATCCCCACTCTGGAATTATAGATAAAATCATTAAACTAGGTTTAAATCCTTATGTCACAAGATGGGTTGCCAACTGGCTCACTGACAGAACCCACACTGTAAAAGTAGCAGACTCCAAATCCAACTTCAGACCAGTGACAAGTGGAGTACCACAGGATTCAGTCTTGGGTCCCCACCTGTTTAGTATCTACTTCTCTGAAATACAGGCTAACACAGAAGGTCTTTGGCTAACGAAGTTTGCAGATGACTGCAAACTAGGAGCCATAATCGAAACTCCTAATGATGTGGACATCCTACAAAAGGGCCTCACTGAGACAGATGCTTGGTGTCAAAGCCATGGCCTCAAGCTCAATGTCAAAAAGTGCATTGTCATCCCCTTTGGTAAAATCTCTGTACCCATGAACTACCATATAGGTCATAGTCTACTTAACACTGAAAGTGTGATAAGAGGCCTTGGGACACAGGTGGACAGTAGTCTCACCTTTGATAATCACATCATCATAGTAGTCAGGAAATCCTTCTATGTGGCACACCTCATCACAAAAGGTTTCTCATCCAGGAAAAAAGAGGTCATTGTTCCCCTCTACTCATCACTAATTAGAGCCATTATAGAGTACAATGCCCATTTTAGTATGTACCTCACAAAACATCTACAACAACTGGAAAGGCCACAGAAATACCTCACAAAGAGGATTACTGGCCTCAAAAAAGATGCCCTATGCAGATTGTCTCAAAAAACTCCAGCTTTACTTCATTGCATATCGCCTACTCAGAGGTGATCTCTGCCTAACATACAGAGCTATGCCAAACTCAGAGCTGTTGGACATGCTCCACTTAAAGAAATCCCAATCCCTCGGAGCTACACGCTCTAGTGACCTAAACCTCATCACCACAATAAACAGAACATGCTGGAGGGATAGATTCCTGTCCTAGAGACTTCCCATACTCTGGAACAAACTACCTATCTATATCAAACAAAGCTCCTCATTAGCACTTTTCAGAAAAATCTTGATGATTGGATGGGAAATAGGAAATTCACCCCGGGGATCATTTCTGTGGCTCTGCTCGATAGGGGCACAGGAAAATTATTTTCTTGGGTGGCGAAAGCCAGGGTACCTTTTTGGCTAGGCTTATATAGGCCCTAGGGCCAATAGCCTAGTACCTACCTATGTACCTATGAACCTATAAGATCTTTAGAAGCCCAGCCATACACGCCCACAAAGTTTTAGTCCTTATATTTTAAGTATGAATAACCCAGAGACGAGCATAATATTTACATGTTGTCCTTTGATTTATCCTGAAAGAGCTTTCAAATTTATTGCGTTTCATTTCTGGGATAACTTGCTTATAATGGATGAAATGACAATGACAAGCTAATTGGTGCCTTTAAATCATGATTCTGCATGCAGTCAATAACTTAGCCAACAGGGGTAAGATGAGACTCATGCAAATCTTAGAATAGAGACAGAAAGCATGACAGACTGTTTAGAAGGAACAGCTTTTAGATGAGTAACACAATGTGGCATTCAGTCCAACAGCAGTATAAACTCTGATAATACTCCTATGTGGCATTACAGTGGACAGTGGGCCTTGGTGAGGTCCCTGTTTGCCTTTTTAATATTTTGAAATTGTTGTCTGAAGTACAGGCTACTCATGCTTGTGAGATGATCAAGTGATGTTCTTCATAAATACTTGCTGAATTCATGCTAAATTAAAGTTTGGACTGAAATAAGATATCTTTATATTGTGTTTATCTGTACTAACAAAATGCAGTAGTGCAGCATAATTCTTTGCCAGAACTGGATCATGGTCCAATGGTGCCCTAGGCTGGGTAATGGATCAGGGACCCCCTACACACCCACAGAGCAGCTCCCCCAGCAGCACCCCCCCACACACACTACTCCACCTCATAGCCATTCTCGTGTCCCATTTCTTGGCTATTTCTCCCCAGTTACCATAAACACTGTTCAAACCTGTCAGTATGCATAATATTTTCTTCTTTACTTCTATGATTAGATATTTTTATTTAATTTAAAACTTTACTTTCAAATTTTATAGCACAAACACTAATAGACATTTGATAAAAATAAAACAATGCAGTTTCACAATGACAACAGACTTAGCATTAACAGTAAACTTCTCTGCCCTTGAAACTTATATTCATTGAAACAGCATTGAAGCCCACTTCTTATTCTTCTTCTTTCAGCTGTTCCTGTTAGGGGTCGCCACAGCAGATCAACTGTTTCCATTTTTTCCTGTCCTCTGCATCTTGCTCTGTCACACCAACCACCTGCATGTCCTCTCTCACCACATCCATAAACCTTATCTTAGGCCTTCCTCTTTTCCTATTACCTGGCAGCTTCATCCTTAGCATCCTTTTCCCAATATACTCTGCATCCCTCCTCAGCACATGTCCAAACCAACGTAATCTTGCCTCTCTGGCTTTGTCTCCAAACCTTCCAACCTGGGCTGAGCCTTTAATATACTTATTCCTAATCCTGTCCATCCTCGTCACACCCAGTGCAAATCTTAACATCTTCAACTCTGCCATGTCAAGCTCTGACTCCTGCCTTTTTGTCAATGCCACTGTCTCCAACCCATATAACATAGCTGGTCTCACTACCCTCTTGTAGACCTTCCCTTTCACTCTTACTGGTACTCGTCTGTCACAAATCACTCCTGACACACTTCTCCACCCACTCCATCCTGCCTGTAATCTCTTCTTCACCTCTCTTCCACACTCACCATTACTCTGAACTGTTGATCCCAAGTACTTAAACTCATCCACCTTCGCCAACTCTACTCCCTGCATCCTCACAATTCCTCTATCCTCCCTCTCATTCACACACATATATTCTGTCTTAGTCCTGCTGACCTTCATTCCTATTCTCTCTAGAGCATATCTCCACCTCTCCATGGTCTCCTCCACCTGTTCCCTACTCTCACTACAGATCACAATGTCATCTGCAAACATCATAGTCCACAGGGACTTCTGTCTGATCTCGTCTGTCAACCTGTCCATCAGCATTACAAATAAGAAATGGCTCAGAGCTGATCCTTGATGTAACCCCACCTCCATCTTAAACGCATCCATCACTCCCACCGCAGACCTCACCACTGTCACACTACCCTCGTACATATCCTGTACCACTCTTACATACTTCTCTGACACTCCCGACCTCCTCATACAATACCACAACTCCTCTCTAGGCACCCTGTCATATGCTTTCTCTAAATCCACAAAGACACAATGCAACTCCTTCTGACCTTCTCTGTACTTCTCCATCAACACTCTCAGAGCAAACCTTGCATCTGTAGTGCTCTTTCCTGGCATGAAACCATACTGCTGATCACTAATCATCACCTCCCTTCTTAACCTAGCTTCCACTACTCTTTCCCATAACTTCATAAAAATACATCTGGCCAGTGGCGGATAAAGTTTACCTTTTGGGTATTTTCAAACCATAGGCTCTTTGCACACATTTTTAGGACCATGCATACATACCCATGCATACATACTCACGATTCACCTTCCTGGTTGTATTAAACTATATTCCTTGTATAATACAGCACCACTTGTTAGAGTGTGTTTTACATTTGTAGATTTGAAAATTTTTCCACTAAGCAATGTAACAAAACTTATGAACCAATAATTGCCCATTTCAGAATATTTCAGTCATAAAAGGCCATTCAGTATCAGTCAATATGCACAATCTCTGCAGGAGTAAAAGTCTTTTGAATAATTCCACATTAAAGAGATCTGTAATTAATAAAGAGGTCGCTGCTAGCAAACAACTTTATATTCCAGTGCTTTATTTGCAAATTCAGTACCTGCTGCCCTTGAAGAATAAATTGTGTTATATGGACATAATGCATGCTGTACAAATATCCCATTATATATGTACTGTGCTTGTGAGCTGTCATTTTAACTCAGCATGTCAATGACATTCATATGTCATGCATTTCCCCTCTGTTACAATGAGAATCTGTGTGACTGTCAGAACAAATAAGCAAAAAACACATCTGGGAACTGAAGTATTCCACAAACCAAAAAACATAAAATAGCTAAAAATTAAAAAAAATAAATAAAATGTCAGCGCAGATAGTAATCCAGGGCTTAATTGCCAGAATAGTCTTAAACCTATATTTGGGAAAAACAAAGTGCCCACAAATTATCACATAGGCGGTAACCCACTGAGTACAGAAAAAGTAATCCGAGACCTGGGGACCCAAGTCGATAGTGACCTCTCATTTGACACCCACGTTGCCAAAGTGGTTAGAAAGACTTTCTACCTTGCCCACCTTATCATGAAGGGATTCACATCCAGATCAAAGGAGGTCATTGTGCCCCTGTACTCTTCCCTTATCAGGCCCATGATTGAGTACAATGCCCCATTTGGTATGTACCTCACCCGGCACTTGCAACAGCTAGAGAGACCCCAAAAGTACCTCACCAAAAGGATCAAGGGTTTCCAACATATGTCATATGCTGCCAGACTAAAGAAACTCCAACTCTATTCAGTAGCATACCGCCTACTCAGAGGTGATCTGTGCCTGACGTACAAGGCCATGTCCAATCAGGAATTGATGGACATGCTCCACCTCAAAAAATCCAAATCCATCAGAACCACGAGAGCTAAAGATTTGAACCTCAGCACAAATATGAATAGGACATGCTGGAGGGACAGATTCATAACTCAGAGGCTTCCCATACTCTGGAACAGAATCCCAGTTTATGTTAGGCAGAGCCTCTCACTGACTCGCTTCAAGAGAAATCTTGCCGAGTGGATGGGAGATCGTAGGTTTACCCCAGGGGTCATCTCTGTGTCACTACTAGACAGAGGCACAGTAAATTAATTCCATTATGTAAGGGGGTCTTCACTGTGTCACTACTAGACAGAGGCACAGTATTCTAAATCTATTCTGTACACTTTTGTATCGTTACATGGGGTGGCGAAAGCCACATCACTATGGCTAGGCTTATAAATGCCCCAGGGCAGATAGCCTAGTACCAAACTATGAAACTATGAAACTATTAAAGTATAGACATGATTGTATATAACCTGAGTTGTAGGTATTTTTATGTTTTTAAGTTTGAAGTTTTATGTGATTTTTTTGTGCATTCCTATGTATAGTTTCTTTTCTACATATATTTTTCTTCATATATATTTTTATATGAAAAAAATTCTGTATTGAGTATAAATATATTTATGAGTTTGAAGTATTTTAGCATGTGATTTTGATCGCTCATGTGATTGAATGCACTCTTATTGGCTGGTTATTGCTATAAATCACAATGACTTGTTTGTGATATTATGCATTGAAAAAGAGCTTTGCGCGAAAACTTTGTGTTTTTTATTGTTTTATTGATTAAAGTTGTTGATGGTGTACTCATTGATTTGTTCTTTAGAATCTGTGTAACTGAATATACAGAAAATTCTATTACTGGATAAGATAATGCAGCTTTCCACTGGGAATGTGAAGGAAAACAACTCATTCTATTATACACAGCTGTATCATCACTGAAAAGAGCAGTTATAAATGTTATACCTCTAATAAAATATATAACTCTTGACAGCAGTTACTGCTCTTGCTGCAATAACTGCATTATGGCTTCAACTAAAATGAATTATTGTCCATCGCTCCTCCTACAATAATATCATTTGTTGAACATATTAGTCCTTGATAGTCATATGTGATGTTCTATGACTGGCTCCCAGTTTCCTAAGTAGTGATGGGCAGTCACAAGAAAATTATTCACAGATTGTACAGTCATCTTTCAAATTTGGTTAGGCTGCTTCGAGGCATTTCATTCTTCACTTATTATAGGTGATAAATATTTGTGCGTATTATAAAGTTACGGAGTTATATTGTCATTAAAACTGGAATGGTTCCAGCTCTTCTTATCTAATCTGTCTCCAGCCTGTTTGTTCTTCCCAGCTATGCAAAGTTCATGAACAGAAGACTAATTCTGACAGATATATTTCAATTATCATGTTCTTCAAGAGATGCAGCGTATACCTTTGTATAACTTTGACAAGCACTACTCAGCCATTCTTGCAATGACAGAGGATGTGCACAAGGCTAGAATCCTGATATCATTGCACAAACTGCTGCTTTAGTCTTTTTCTGCTTTTCTGTTATCTAATACTGGATATATGCACATTTATAAACTTGTTTTTTTTTTTATTATTACCTGATAGGCTGATGTATTTCCCTCTGCAAACTTTTCCTGTTGGATATGCAGACCAGACCCCAAGTACTAATGGTAATATATTTTATAGGGTAATATATTTTATAAGGTAAGAAATTACTACACATTTGGCATGCCATTGAAAAGGCTTGCAATGTAATAAAGAGTCCTTACCTATGCTTTTCAGACTCACCTGCTCCTTCTGAAACTTTCCCCCATGGGAGATTATAATAAGAGTAATTGAATAATTTTATTCATTGCACTCAAAGACACTTGGAAAACTATAACAAGAAAATAAGAAAAACTTTGTGCACCCCCATACTATTTTAAATGTAATACTCTGAATGCACAGCATGGGGAGATGCTCAACATTTTGAGATAAATGCCTCTATTTCCTAAAAGTAGCCAGTTCCCTCAATGAGCTTGCTATACATTTCCAAGCATTATTATTATTATTTTAATTATTATTATTATTATTTTAATTATTATTATTATTATTAATTTGTTAACTAGGTAAATACAATAAACACAAACTTTTTTATAGGAGCAGCCCAGAAATGCTGTTTGATTATGTGACTTGGTCTGAACTGTACTGCAGATAAATGGAGATTGAAAGATTCAAATTCTGGATGACATGATGAAGCTCATTATCAGCTCATAGCCTTATTCCTCTCTATTAAATAATGCATGTGAGAACTATCACCACTCATCTGTGGTATAATTAAGTCATAATAACAGCTCATTCTTCCCTGACTCCATTTAGTCATAATACCATCTCAAATTTCAGTTATAGCCATAACAGGAAGTATTAAAGGCTATATGTTGTTACCTAGTGCCATTAAAAGCTGTTGTAATCTGATGAAGTTATAGATTAAGCTTAACAAATTGATAATTATGTATATAGTCCGATGACTGGGACTATAGTTTAACTTCTTCCTTCCTATATACAGCATTAATCTATACTTTGCTAAGAGGGGTTGGGTGGGATCTGCTACAAAAGCTTGCATGCCATTTGTTCATGAAATACTTCATCACTGACAGTTGCTTATTTTGGCAAATGTTCTAACTCCCACTAACTCACTCTCCCTTAACTTAGCATCCTTCACAACACCCAGTCTCACCTGACTAGCTAGTCCTACAAGAACCCTGATTTTAACCCTAAACTATCTCACTCAATACCTAAACATAAAGTTCTTAATCACTCCATAAACCTAGGACTACCTTCATTTTCCCTACGCCTAAAGTCACAGATTGCTTCATAAACTAAGATCCTCTTCACTCTCTCTCTAAACCTAAAGTCCCCCTCCCCTCTCTCATTCCCAATATACCTAACCCATAAGCACTTCCTTCCTTACTAACTGTGCAGCAGCCGCTTGACTGAACTCATATTTGAGTTTGAGTGTGAGCTGCTGCCTGCATGGGCTACAAGATGCTCGCTTCCCCAGCATTGAGGAATTTGTCTTTGAGTACTTGGGACTCGAGTGCTTATACTGTTCCTAATAATTTGCCTACATATAGTAAACAATGTCAGATTTCACCTATTTTACAAGCTCATCATAGTTGTTGGAATATCAAAAGACTGTTGGAGTTCCAGTAGAACACTAGGTGCTTGGATTCACTTGCCAGTCCTGACATAGCACTGGGGTGCCACACTTCTGAGGGTGCCATTCTTGAGAAGAGATGTTAAGCTGAGTAGTGGTTATTATTCTCTTTAAGGATCTGCATCCAAAAGTCAGCTCTATCCTTATTTCCTGACCCACCCCCTGCTTCATTATCATCCCTTTCCACTTTGAATTATAACATTCTCCTTGTGTTATGTATATGAGCCTCAAGTGTGTACCCTAAAATATCCCTTCAAATCAGACAATCCTAAACCACCTTGTTCTATTAGGAGGATCAACTTATCCCACTTCACTCTTGCCATATTTTCCTCCCAGATAAATGTCTTCAACTCTTTACTAATTATTGTCTACACTTTTCCCTCTGGTTTATAAAAATATGCCTGAACTGTATATAAAACTAAAGGGACTACAACATTTTCACTGCTTGTATCCTACAAGTCATATCCATAAACAAGAGCTCACAGTTTCTCAGTTTTTGTATCATCTTTTATTTAGTCTTTTCTTACATATTCTTAGCTGCCATAACAGAAGCCTTTTTAATCTATACTCCTAAATACTTCATCTTATCATGTCCCCATAAATATGGGTACTGCTGAACCAAGTCATGACTGGGTACATAATTTATGGCTATAGCCTTTGTTTTATCTTCACTAATTTTATATCCTAAAAAGACTTGAAACTGTCTCAGAATGCTCCACAACACTGACATATCCTTTCCTGGATTCATGTACAAAATAATATCATCTGCAAATAAAAACAACTTTTCCTGATAACCATACCAATTATATCCTTGAATTTCTGTGTTCCTTGGTTTCTTTGCCAGTGGCTTTAAATATAAAGCAAATAACAAAGGGAAAAGAGGACACTCCTGCCTGATTCCTGTGTTCAAACACAACTTATTGGACAGAAACATGCCAACTTTAATTCTTGCCTCGGATCCTTCATATATCCTCTTAATTGACTTTATTATTGTATCAGGAAATCCAAATGCTTGGGACTTTTCCTTGCAGTTCTTGTAGTGCCTGTAAGTATGTTCTGTCTACTTCAGAATTTATACATCCCGATACTGGTCATTGTTATAAGTTTGATTTTTATGTTGATTGTAAAGGTCTAGACTTAGTATATCTAGCTCAGTGCATGCTTTGTTCCTGTTTTTATGTGAGGAAAGACTGATTGTTCTTTTAAAGAACATATTCTTGAACATGTGAATGATGTTAGAAAAGAGACGTTGTCTAATGTTTTAGCTAAACATGAATGCATTTTTGGTAAATAACATTATTTTAAGTTTTTTTGTTTTATAATTATTTAGTTTTAGTTTGAGAGGTGGTGATAGTGTGACTAGAACTAAATGTGTAGAGTTGAAGTGGATACTAGAGTTCAGAACTGATAAAGACTCGGGATTAAATGACACTTTTAAAACTAGTACTTAAGTCATGTGGTCTACCTCATTACATTTATTGGTTATGTACTTAACTGTGCTCAGTTGTAAATATTTTATATGGTCTGTTGAAGTGCCTTTTGGCATGAAAATGTTCACCTTTTTGTTTTAGTAAAGCTTTCATACAGTTTTAATTTATGGCTGTGTTGGTTGGTCTTTCTTTCATTTTATTATTCACGCTGTACTTTTGTAAGACCATCCTCTGCCTGTTGTGGTTACTTTTTCATATTGATCTACTCATAAAATCCATGCTTACTCTGTTGAATCCAACAACAACAGTGGTATTTTCTTACATTCTGCTTCCCCCTGGATCACCACTGTTCTATTAATGTTGCCAAATGTTGGCCTCCCCTCCTTAAAACCACATTGATCCACACCTTTCCCTTTCTTTTAGCTGTTCTAGATATAAACACTTTATAATCTTCTTCTTCTTCTTTTGGCTTTTCCCAGTTAGGGGTCGCCACAGCGGATCACTGTCCCCTCATGACTGGCAGTGGAGTTTTACAGTGTCAAGTTGCCAGCTTGACGCCCAACCTTCCACAGAAGGCACACACATGCACACACTCACACCTAGGGCCAATTTAGTGTGTCCAATCCACCTACAGCATGTCTTTGGGATGTGGGAGGAAACCAGAGCACCCGGAGGAAAGCCACGTGACCACAGGGAGGACATGCAGACTCCGCACAGAAGGCACCCCAGATGAGGATCGAACCGGAGAACCTCTTGCTGTGATGTGGCAATGCTAACCACTGCACCACCGTGGCCACCATAAACACTTTATAATCATGGTTTAAAATTAAAATGGGTCTAAGAATTTTTCATTAGGTAGATAACAAATGTTGGAGGTGTGATGGAGAAGAAAGAGATAATTGGTAACATGCTTTTGGGAGTGTAATGAGTTGGCAGATTTAAAAAAATTTTGGGGAAGAAAATGATTGTAACTAAGGAAATGATTCTTTTGAGCTGGGGCACAGGATCTGAATTCCATGGATACAGCAAGGCCTTATTAAGTTTAATTTGGTTGACTGCCAAAAAGGCAATTACTAGAAAATGGAAATCAAAATCTAAACCAACTGATTTTGAAATATTCAATATTCCAAAAGATAAAAGAACCGGAATATGCATCTTTGGAAAAAGGAAGGAGTAAATTACATAAAAATAAATAAAATTTGTGGTAACAGTACATGCAGAATAATCTTCAGGAGGAGGTGGAGTGAGGTTTAAGAGAAGGCAGAAATTGAGTGGCTAATATGGTTTGTTTTCTTTTCTATTAATGTATGTGGGCCTATGTCTTAAGTGATATCTTAATAAAGGTGTTTAAAAAAGATGTTAAGCTGAGGTTCCATTTCCCTAATTTGTTGGCAGTTCAAATGGATTTAAAAGATCCTATGTCCGCTATCAAAAATAGTAGGGGTATGTTAAAATTTATTACACGAGCAACATCTTGACGGAAAAAGAAATGTCAAAAATATCATCGATACATAAACAATTGAAGAAAAATGTAACATAAAAACAAAATTCACCCTACTCCTTTATGCCAAAGACAATTAAGTTACTTTTTCAAAGCAACATTATTATGCTATTTTTGATTCCAAAAAAAATCACCAGACCTCTCCTTCCAAATAATCCATAAACTAGAAAATAATAATTAAAAAAATATTTTTTATAGCTCGTGGATCAACCCCATAATTTCCATACAAAATTATACCCAATGTAATTGCAAAAACGGTTTACACAAATTGTGTAGTTCAACTAGATCCCCAAAACAGTGAATCTGTTTATAGAGCAAAAAACCTGACAGCAATTCTTCAACATGACATCCTAGAAATAAGCAAACACATTCTGATAGATAATTTTTAATAGTGCATATAACCCCAACAGGTAACATCGCCAACATAAGTTTCTATAGGAAGTTATGCCTTTCAGGGTGATTTTTAAATCTAAGCCTTCTTTGGTAAATACTTTGATGTTGTTCAAGAGTCAGGTTTCCACCTGGATTGAAACAAAAAGCTATCATTAATGAAATATACTAAGTTATCCTATAAATAAAACTATGTATAAATTCCCTTTTCATTTTAAAATATTTATCAAATTCCCAAAATAAAGAGTATGTAAACAACAATATACACCCCGGTAAACATTTGGCATCATGACATTAAGTTATAAGGACAATAAAAGCATGCAAGCATGAAAAACATGTAAAAGGATGTAAAATACCCAATTGTGTTGCACTCACAGAATTGCAAATCATTTCTCATGTTATGGTGTTTAAATGAGACTCACAAAGATAAGAAATAACTAAAGATGAAATGCTCTTTTTCTAAACAGACAAGTAAACAACAGGCTTTAACTAAATAATCAAAATTATTCAGCAAAACAGCATTAACCTGATATACTTTCTTATGAAAACAAACTGATTAAATGCCATTTCTCAGCTGAAGGGCATGCAGAACCTTAGATTTCCACAAGGAAACATAGTCCTCATAAGAATTGAACTGAATACTAAGTAGCAGGAAAGGCCATGAAGAAAAATAAATGCCCTGAATATAAAATATATGACTAATACATTCCATTAAATTAAGCTGCAAACCTCTCAAATGTAACACATGCTATACCTTGTTAATAGCACAGCCAGAGATCATTTTCAAAACCAGAATAGAATAACCCGTGTAAGAAAAGTAGGGCGGTAACAAATCTTCTGGAGTAACTGAAAGGGTGGCATGCATAACAAAAACAAATAGAGCAACTCAGGCGCCATAGCTGAAAGGATGGCATTCATAACTAAATAAAGCAAACAAAGAGCCACTTAGGGCCAGTTATGTTATGCATAACTAAAACAAACAGAGCCATTTGGAGGACAATTGTACTTAACTCCCACTTAGTTGGGGTGAACTAAGATAACCATTTACTAAAAATACACAAAAACGGCAGGCCAGGAAGATAAAAAACACGAGCAAAAAAGTATCCAAGCTGTTACAAATTAAATCACAGTCTTTTAATAAAACAAGAAAAAAGGAAGAAGCGCTTTCGTCTCCACATTAGGAGAATTTATCAAGTTCAATTATAAAAACAGGCTAACACCATTTTAAATAAAACATGCCAACACTAAAAACCAATCAAAATGGTTACCAATGAATACATGAATAAATTAGCAAACGTCAGCTCACACAACAAAGTCCAACTCCTTAAATTAAAGCAATGCAAACTATTATGCATAGACTATATAAATACAAGTTTAACCAAATGTTTTAAAACCTGTCACTAAAATCATTACTGCTCATAAAACAAATAAATTATATGATACAGCTATTAAAATTTAGACTCAGATTGCCCTAATTAAAATAATATGTATGAATATACAGTGCACAATATGAATGCATCAATATACTAAATACAACATGAAACTTCACACCTCTATACAAAAAAATATATACATATGTGTGAAATCACATGTAAGAATCCCGTATAAAGACCACCTAAAAGGGGGCACACACTCAGGACTGGGGAGGTACGTGATTTCACACATATGTATATATTTTTTTGTATAGAGGTGTGAAGTTTCATGTTGTATTTAGTATATTGATGCATTCATATTGTGCACTGTATATTCGTACATATTATTTTAATTAGGGCAATCTGAGTCTAAATTTTAATAGCTGTATCATATAATTTATTTGTTTTATGAGCAGCAATGATTTTAGTGACAGGTTTTAAAACATTTGGTTAAATTTGTATTTGTATAGTCTATGCATAATAGTTTGCATTGCTTTAATTTAAGGAGTTGGACTTTGTTGTGTGAGCTGACGTTTGCTTATTTATTCATGTATTCATTGGTAACCTTTTTGATTGGTTTATAGTGTGGGCATGTTTTATTTAAAATGGCGTTAGTCTGTTTTTATAATTGAACTTGATAAAGTATCCTAATGTGGAGACAAAAGCGCTTGTTCCTTTTTTTTTGTTTTATTAAAAGACTGTGATTTAATTTGTAACAGCTTGGATACTTTTTTGCTGATGTTTTTTATCTTCCTGGCCTGCCATTTTTGTGTATTTTTATTTTGTTTGTTTTTTATATAACCATTTGCTAATACAATGAGGGTGGCTAGGGCATACATACATTGACAGAAAGTAAGAATCCTGTCACAAAAATCATAGGCTGCAAGAATTTTCTGTAGTAACATATGAGAAAAATTATCAAATGCTACATAAATGTCATAACTAAGCAATTAACCAGGAGTAGGAGAGGAAACAATGATCCAATTACTTCCCTACAAATTATTAGTAAGGTCCAATCATTGTGACTTTTAATTCCATAAGTGTTTGAAGATGCCAGAAGAACGAGACTTCTAGGAAGTCTGCATTGTTGTACACTCATAAATAATATATAATCATTAGTTTTTTAAGTTCTTTTCATTACCATTTTTCCAAACAAAACAAATAACAGTTCTACCAATATCCTGAGAAAGGTATCTATATAAAGCTCCTTAAAAACTCATAGCAGTAACCACGGTTGGAAGTTGAATAAAGTTCCTTAAAAACTAGCAGCAGTAAAGACTAAGAATCATAACCAAGACTATCACAGACTGAGTCAGAATTTATATTAACACTATTCAAGGCTAAATTCAATGAATTAATATAAAAATTTGCAGCATCATCTTACTGAAAAGAATTAGGCAAGGGAACAAAACACTTCTATCTATACCATACTGTGAACTTAAATATCCCCTGCTACAATAGTGATAAGATCTGGTAAGGTTGTTCTATCAAAACCCCCCCTGCATACCACAAAAAGACAACACCTGGGATTCATCAAACTCTGTGAAGGAATAGTGCTATTCCTGCATGGAGTGGATCATGCCAATGCAGCAGAGCAGCACGCCTTGCATATTCATGAAGGCACGCTGCTGTATAACCTGCTGTGATGCTCGTGCCCTGGCCCAGCAATCAAGGAGCCTCAGTCCTCACCACTAACACCAGAGAGGGTGTCTCATATGAGAGAAAGGATAACAAATACACACAGTAAAGTGGAATTTCCCTTAAGAGCACACAGAGATCACAGTCAGTCTGGGGCTGGTTGCTCCCTTGCTCTCCAGGTCCCCAATAAGATTCCCCACTGGCACAGCTATAGGGTCCAGATCTTAGCTTAGCTGGCAAGCTAACCTCCAGTACCTTCTCTTTCCAACCAGTGCTTTGTGTCCCTGCCCAAGTAGCTGACACACACACACACACACACACACACACACACACACACACACACACACACACACACACACACTTTGAGATAAGTATTTAAACAACTTCACAGACAATCCTGGGAAAGGCTGACACAGATTCTCCAGCTGTGCCCCTATGCCCAGACTATATGGTAGTAATTCCTGCCACCACCAGCTAATAATTATCAGCTACCCAAAGGCCCTTAAAAGAGTGTCCAATTATTACTGTGCAATATTATTATTATCCAATAGTAGTGTAACTAAGCAATCAAAGCTTATTGGAAGGGCTTAGTACAGGATCACTTATAAGCATGCAATTTACTCTAGAGCTTAATTTATCTCTACATAAACCAGCCACAGTTGAAAAGGGTTTAAAAATATTTAATAATAAATACTAAAAACACAAGACAATACTACTACACCACAGTGCTATTCAAGAGTTCAGAGATCACATAGAAACTTAAAATAATTCAGTAGTACAGTTCTGACATAACAGAAAAACACTTAGTCTAATCTTTTCTAATTCCTAGCTATTGCTACAAGAAAACATACTTCTAAAGTAACTTCCTTACTTACAGAGCATAAGGCAGTGCTGAGTTGGATAGTCAGACAAACATGCTTACAGTCTCTCTCTGAGCTATAGTTTTTAAAATCACTAACAAATATTTCTGCTGGGCCCTCCCAGAGTACATCATTTTTTATACTTAGCTGGGGTTCCCAGGCCAACAGGCTACATTATTTAACAAGCTAACACCTGCCCATGAAGCTACAACAATAAAAGACATTTCACATGTACTTTCTAGTAATTATTTCTTAAGTTAAAACAATAGAAAGAATGTGCTAACCCAGACAGACTGACTCCGAGCTTTAGAGATCAAAGGATAGATTTGAAATAATTTTAACTTCAAAAGAAAGATTTGAAATGCTTGACTTAGTTTTCCTTACAGCAGATGGCGATGTTGCTACAATCTTGAAGTTCAGCATTTTACAGTATTTTCTTTTATTTAACAAACAAGCCTGTATTTTACATTTATATTTACAAATGCCAGAATTATGTATCAAATTCTATTTGGTTAGGCTGGCAGCCTTCATCCATCTCTAACCAGTCTTCACATCTCTTCACCCATCTCTACCCAATCTTCACACCTGCACGTGCATGATCCGTGAACAAGTGCAGGGGGCGTGTCTGAGCATTGCTCACACAGTACACACGAAGCAACTAACAGTGTCCGCGGGCACTGTTATCACAACATAACAGTGTACTCAGACAAAATACCTTAAAATACACACAGAAACACAGCCCTCCACAATGGTCCAGCACAGATAATGTCCACAATGGTATGCCAATGTACATGTTGGCATACCAAATAAGTAAGCATATTCCTGAGAGGACCATGTAAAATAATACCCCCTGTATGATCTAGTTGCCCAGATGTCCTGCCCTAAGAGGCAGAAAGCAATGTGCATACCCCTAAAGTAAATAAAAATAAAACACGTTTATTTTTTTTTCTGTACCTAATAAAGTTTAAGCATAGCTGAGCAGGTGTGCATGTTGCGCAGCTGTGTATAGCATAGCTTAAACATCTGAAGGAGCTAAATAGAAACATACAGCCAATCTAATCAACATGAAATAGTGTAGTGTAGTGGTTAGAGCATTAGCTTAGCATGCCGTCATTCATGGTTCTAGCCCCAATGCAGTCCATTCATCTTTATATGTGAAAACAGCACTAAAAGTATTTTTTTATAAATAGGTAGTGAATAATATATATTTATTAACCAGGCTAGTACAGCAGGTCCAAATGTAAGGTGTCAGTGTAGCACAGATGTGAAACCCCCATATAAACACAAGTGCCCATACAGTATAGCCACAAAAATATAATGTAATGAAAGCACATAAGGGGATGTTATGGAAGGGAAACATACATATCATAAGGTGTCATTTAGAAGGAATCAACTCCACAATCATGATAGTCCATAAAATGAAAGCTGAACAACGCTAAGTTGTGCTCAGCTATGCTTAGCCAGAGTAAGCATTGCTTAAATGTGTATGTTTAGCAATAATCAACATAACTAAGCAGATTTGCACACTGGCAAGCAGTGCTTAGCATCTACCCCTTTAAGCAATGCTTATCTGTGCTAAGCAGGTTTGCCTGTTGCTTAACTTAGTTCAGCATATTCAATACCATCTAGTCATGGCAAAGTGCAGGAAAACAGCCCTATTTAAACCTCGCAGGAGGGAATACAGTCCATAACCAGTTATAGCTCATCACTGCAGGCACCATGGCTGGCATTGGTGAAGGTGTTAGCTTTTGGGCGCAGCGCTGGGGCATTCAGGAGTCCAAGGTTATGGTTGGACTCCTAGTACAAGACCATGAATGGAGACTGCTGCAGGACCAGTACCAGGGCTCCCAATACAAAGCGGAGGCCTGGGACCATCTTGCATGTGATCTCACCAGTGCCAGTGGCATCCCTCAGACTGGTGAGCAGGTCCGGCACCACTTTGCTGACTTGAAGCGTAGGAAGAGGGAGCTCTTGGACCGGTGGATCCAAGATGCTCAGGCACAGAATGTCCCATCAGTGTAGAAGTATCAGTATCAATTATTGTGTAGCAAAGTCCAGCCTGTCTATATGATGGATAGGTATGCATAAATGTTTCTCTATCTCCTGTACAGCTGCAGATGAGAGGGCCGAGAACATGGATGCCCATGCCAGTAGGCTGCTAAGGCTGTGTTGCAAGGCTGGTGAGTACAAATCTATCTTGTAGTATTTAGGGCAAATAAATAGAAAGGAGTAGAATGTCACCTGTCAGTATTTAAAAATGGATATGGTTTCTACTGAATAAATGAGACATTAGCAGAATAATAATGATGTACAGGGTATATATATATATCAATAAAAGTGTCAGTACCTGTCAATAAAAGTCAAATCACAGACTTAATAATCTACTTAATCATCTGGTTAAATAAGAGGTACCACATCATTAAAAATTTCATTTAAAGTACATAAGGACTTTATTATTGCGACAGCTACTAAGTAGGGCACTACCAGTTCGAATGTCACACTGATGGGGGAAGGGATGTGAATTTAACATGTGTACCAATAACACTTTGTTTTATAGCACAATAAACCACTCCCTTGCCTGATGTTTGTTTGTCTTTCGGCTTTTCCTGGTTAGAGGTTGCCACAGCAGAACTCCAGTCTGCTAATGATTGGCTGTAGAGTTTTACAGTGCCGAGTTGCCAGCTCAATGCCCAGCCTTCAACAAAGGCATGCCCATGCATGCATGTCTTTCAGAATGCCACTCGACCATGGGGAGGACATGCAGACTCCACACAGAAGGCACTCCCCGCACTCCAGCCGAGAATCGAACGGGAAAACCTCTTGCTGTGAGGCAACAATGCTACCGCTGCACTCCCTTGCCTGATAAAAAGTATATATATATTTTTAGAAAGCTTGTGAGGAAACTATTACTTTATTTTTGCTTTACTGGATTGTTTATCTGTGTACCTAATAAAGGATTTTCAACTGGAAACAGACTGCTTGCCTTGCTTGGATTACTTTCGAATACTTAGTAATTCTGTACAATTATATATATATATATATTTTTTTTTTTTACTTAAGATGAGTTTAAGTTCACTACTTCTTCTACTATTATCTGATCTGATTAATATACAGTGATTAACTACAGCTATATGGACTGAAAATCTTCCACACAGAGAAGTTTCTTACACTGTTTTGTTTTTGGACCCACTATACAGGTTTAGTGGGTTGTTTTGAGACTTCAGGGATACCACGGAGATTACTTGTTTTTTTTTTTTAAGTCGAAACCCCAAACTGGTTGTGTTTACTTTGGTATGTGGTGGTATGAATCGAAATGTGTACAGTTTCTGCACAGCAACTATAGCTCTGAAAGTATTAAATAATCAAGGCTCATCTGACAAAGATTTTGGAGTTGTAATACAGGAGATTAACTATATGAAATGTCCCATGCACCCAGATCTGATGTCTGAATAGTAATGTTGTGTTAACCAGTATTTTCTAGACTGTGCTATGTCAAAGTATGAATACACAGTATAAGAACTATCTGCCATACATGAATGTCAGAATTACAAGGTCAGATTGTACAACCAAAAGAGTATTAGGCAGAAAACAGTCAAACAAGAGACAGCAGTTTTTCAAAAGCTCATTCAGATGAAATACAAGCTTGTATTTTTTGCACAAACGGGCACGGTTTGAATCCCGGGAGTGGTAGTAAGCTGTATGCATAATTTTACCAAGGAGTATATGAACATGTGTAGAAACAGTCAGGTATTGTTAACAGAAATTTCCTCCACAGGTCTGCCAGATAAGAAAAGGTATACCTTAGCTGTAAGAAGGCTGTACTTATACATTGTGTACAACACCCACTATCCAACCCCAAGGCTGCAAATGACAGCAAGATAAGTACATACACCAAGTAGTCTCCTCCAAGAAATGTCCTTCAAGTGTCACGCTGTCACAGTTAGTGGTCACTGCCATCAACACCCAGAATGGCCGATAGAAATCAAAGCAGAATATGGCAGTAGCACACACACACACACACACACACACACACACACACACACACACACACACACGCTCACACACGCACACACACACACACACACACACACACACACACACACACACACACACACACACACACACACACACACACACACACACACACACACACTATGAGTGCACATATGTAACCCTAACTATGTGAATATGGGTAGAAACAGTCTGGAAGTGTTAACAGAAACTTCTTCCACAGGTCTGCCAGGTAAGAAAAGGTATAAATTAGCTGTAAGAAGGATGTAATTATACACTGTGTACAAACATACCACTGCCCAACCCAAGGCCATAGGTCGATGTAAAGTGAGGTAATACCTGGAGAGTAATGATTAGAGCAATGATCATTAAATTTGTGAGCAATTGAGGCTTATACAGTTGTCAATTGACATCTGTCTCTCACCCCTACCCTATCTGCACCGATAATCTAAACACATAAATCAATGGGTATGTTTTTCACCAAACCTACTGTTGGGACATGTGTCCTATTGTTCTACAAATATTTAAACATTTGACTATTAATGTTCCCTGTTCAAATGTTATCATTGGTGGCCTGTTGCTTTCAATGTAACCTGCATGCCGTTATAATGCCCACTGTGGTTCCATATATGCATGTGTTCTGTTTGCTATGCAACTATTCCAAATCTGTTGTTTGGGTTAATAGGAATACCTATGCATACTGTTATAACTAATCCTGGAATGTGTTTTTCATGACTAACCAACATATGTTATAAAACTGCAACACCATAGCACATCTGGGAAGGCTGATCCCGGTGGATCTGCCTGTCCCACCTCAACTGGCCATGGCACTGGGCCCCAGCATGTCTGGGACCCAACCTGGGACCTCCTTGTCCTCTGGTCCTGCACCACCTTCGGGTGGAACCACCTCAGGGGATGGGGCCCGTCCCCCCCTTAGGAGCAGGCACAGACAGGACACTGTCACCTGAAGTCAGCTCCAGGCATTTGTGCATAGCGAGCTTCGAAAGGAGTTTGGAGATCTGCTATGCCAGCTTGAGAACCACATGGCACATCTTGAGGGTCAGCCTGCCCCTCCTGCTCAGCCCCCAGCACAGCCACCTTTGGGGCCATGAAGATGCAGTGTTGACTGCCCATGGATGGGGACCTCAGTCCCACTGTATCCATTTGGGGGCTCCTAGGTATCCAATTCCCAACCACCCTCCCCATCCAAGGTGTTTACCCCCACATGTGTCATATACTGCCCCTGTCTGCTGTCTTGTCTGTCTTCCTACCCAACCTACCTCCCCAAATATACCTACTGTCCTTCCCAAATATCCCACTTTCAACTTATTAAAAAAAAAAGGGGGGGGCGATCTGTTCCCACAAAAAATGTTGCCTCATACATAGGTGTCCATTTTGAACACATGTACACTGGACACATGTAATCTGGTCTAATTGGCTTAACAATACATTACTGTTGTCCTCACCCCTCTCTCAGGGGTTTGAGTGTCCAAATTCAACTCCAAATGATGTACAAATGCACAGCTGTTGCTGTATCAGAAATGGACAGCTATGGACCTTCTAGCTATGGACTACACCCATCCTGCACATCCCTAGATATCTGTCACATTGTTTTTCCCCATGCATGACCCCTTTTTCACCACTTTCCTATTGCTCCTTTTTTCTTTCTTTTAAAGAAATTAGCTTGCGGGTAAGCAGGAGTAAGCTGCAATAAGCAACAGTAAGTGAGTTTGCATGATGCTAAGAGATGCCTACACAGATTAAGCAGTTTCCCATTTAACTGTGTGTTGGCATTGCTTACCATCATGCAAACCTGCACAAACCTGCTTATAACTGCTTAAAACTGCCTTAATTACCCTGTCTGCATCAGCCACTGTTCGGCCCAGCAACAAAATAATCAACATGTGCAACTAACAGTGGGTAAAACTGCCTTCCAGTTTATAGCCTGCTACAGACCACCCTCCCAAACCCACTCGGCCTTCCTGAGAACACTGGAAAATATGAAGGTCTCTCCAAACACCATTATATTGGGCGACTTCAACTACCCAAACATAGACTGGGAGCATTACTCTAGCTCCAACACCCTAGCCCAAAGGTTCCTAGAATTTATAAAATCAAATGCTATGGAACAACTTGTTACCACTCCCACAAGAGGGGAAAACATACTGGACCTGATCATCACCAACATGGGGACACTATGCTCCAGACCAGAAGTGTATCCCTCACTGGTAAGATCAGACCATAAACTAATCTCACTGGATATTCACATCCCGACTCCATCCCCTGCCCTGAAAACCACAGTGAAAAACTTCTCTAAAGCAAATTTCACACTCCTCAAAACCGAGGTGGAATCCTTCAAAGCCCCCGGGCCTGTGGAAAATACGGCCCAGACCGCAGAATCCTTTATAAACACATTTTATGAACACCTTCAGGAATGCATGGATCATGCAATCCCAAATAAAACCAAGACCCAATACTCCAAAGGCAGATGTCCTGTCTGGTGGACCCCAGCCATAAACAAACTATACAATAGAAGGGGGAAGCGTCTACATGATAGAGCAAAATCCCAAAAAGGGAAGGCATCTCTGATCAGTATTAGCAAAAAACTATGTGCACTCATAAAATCATCTAAGGCCAGCTTCGAGAGAAAAATTGCACAGGACACTAAGGATAATCACAAGGCTTTCTTTAGTTATGTTAGGAACCTGGGTGGGAATTCCCAGATATGCTCAGAATTAGTCCACAATGACAAAAAATACACCGAACCCACAGACATTGCCAACATCCTAGCTGACAGGTTCAGTGCAAACTTCTCCCCTCCCACCAAAGGGCAAATATCTATCTCAGCAGAGTGCTGCCCCTGACATCTCAGGTGCTCAGGTAAGAGCTGCCCTCTCCAAAGCAAACAACTCAGCATCAATGGGACCAGATGATGTCCCGGCTGCGCCCTACATGAACTCCAAGAAGAGCTAAACCCAAACATAAAACTACTGTTCAATCTCAGCCTTACTGCAGGATATGTACCCAAAGAGTGGCGTGCAGCAACAGTGGTCCCTCTCCACAAAGGTGGTGCCTCAACGGATCCTGGAAACTATCACCCCATAAGCCTGACTAGCTTGGTCTGCAAAGCTATGGAAAGGATCATCATGGACCTCATAAATAAAGATATTGGGGACCTACAGACACTGGATCCTACCCAGTTCGGCTTTGTTAAGGGCAGATCCTGCCTCTTAAACCTGGTTGATTTCTTTGAAACAGTCACCAAGGCCATTGACGAGGAGAAGGTGGTCCACACAGCCTACCTGGACCTCGCAAAGCCTTCGATACAATACCCCACTCAGGCATTATAGATAAGCTCACCAGCTTAAATATAAACCCCTATGTCACTAGATGGGTTGCAAACTGGCTCAAGGACAGAACCCACATGGTTAGAATTGCTGGAGCCATGTCAGACTCCAAACCAGTTACAAGTGGCATCCCACAAGGCTCAGTCCTGGGACCTCTCTTGTTCGGTATATATTTCTCGGAGGTACAGGCCAACACGGAAGGACTGTGGCTGACCAAGTACGCAGATGACTGCAAACTGGGCGCCATAATCGACTCTCCAGCCGACACAAGCATCCTCCAAAAGGGCCTCATAGAAACAGACAACTGGTGCCAGAGCCATGGCCTCAAGCTAAACGCCAAAAAGTGTATAGTCATCCCTTTGGCAAAAACAAAGTGCCCACAAATTACCACATAGGTGGTAATCCATTAATTACAGAAGAAGTAATTAGGGACCTGGGGACCCAAGCTGATAGCAATCTCTCATTTGACAACCACGTGGCCAAAGTGGTTAGAAAAACATTTTATATAGCCCACCTAATCATGAAGGGATTCACATCTAGATCAGGGGAGGTCATCGTGCCTCTTTACTCATCCCTCATTAGGCCCATAATTGAGTACAATGCCCCTTTTGGGATGTACCTTACCAGACACCTGCAGCAACTGGAAAGACCCCAGAAGTACCTCACCAAGAGAATCAAAGGGCTCAAACAGATGCCATATGCTGCCCGGTTAAAGAAACTCCAGCTCTACTCAGTGGCATACCGCCTGCTCAGAGGCGATCTGTGCCTGGCGTATAAAGCCATGTCCAACCTGGAATTAATGGACATGCTGCACCTCAGAAAATCCAAATCCCATCGAGCTACGTGCTCGAGAGACTTGAACCTCAGCACTGAAATAAATAGGACATGCTGGAGGGACAGATTCATAACCCAGAGGCTCCCTTCACTCTGGAATAAAATCCCAGTCCAGGTTAGGCAGAGTCCCTCATTGACTCTCTTCAAGAGGAATCTTGATGAGTGGATGGGAGATCGTAGGTTTACCCCGGGTATCACTTCTGTGTCACTGTTAGACAGAGGCACAGTATACTAACCTCGAAAAAGGGCATAGCAAAATTAATTTAAAATGGGTGGTGAAAGCCAAACACACTCTGGCTAGGCTTATAAATGCCCTAGGGCAGATAGCCTGGCATGAACCTATGAACCTATGAACACTGTCAAGTCTTGAACCTAGGACCCTGTACACAATACACAGAGCAATTTACCACTACACCATCTGAGACATAATAATGAATGCTGTTTTTTCAAATATATCATTCGGTACAGGTATAAAATAGTAGGGAACAAACACTGTGGAATCAGTCATGTTTAGTATATATAAATATACACATATAGATGTGTATGCTGACAGATAAATATAAAAAATATATATATCAGATATATAGAGCTATGCATATAAAACAAATACATATAGAATATATACGTAATATATTTTTATATAAACATATGTATAGATATCAAAAAAAGGAATATATGTATGTATGTATATATATATAGATTGTCGATCAGCCCGTTGTGAAAACTGAAATGCCGAATCCTGCATTTCAAATGTCACCGAAGTTCATAACTCAGCAAATCGAACAGCAGATTTGTGGGTTTCAAACTACAATGTCGAACACACAATGTAATGCAGAGGGGCAAATCCCCCTGCACCCCACGACCCCCCACACCCCCCTACTTTAATATTCTAACTCTGAGATCACACTACAGTGGGGAAAGGGTCCATTTCCCCACTATAGTGCAATCCACACCCAAAATGCCGAATCTGCAATGAGCAAATGTCACTGTGCATTCACTCATTGTACATTCAAAGCATTTTTTTCCGACTTTCCGAAATCTTGAAAAAGTCCTTTCAGACTTTTGGCATTCACACATGTGCAGTACGCACATATAAAGGTAAACCATATATATATATATATATATATATATATATATATATATATATATATATATATATATATATATATATATATATATATATATATATATATATATATATATATACATCAGTATAGATATATCTAAAAGAAATATATACATATTCACATCATCCCACTGATGTGTTGGACATATACAACACGTATGGGGCCAGGCAACAGTACATCTGATAAATATCAGGACATAACATCACAGTAGGAAAACTACACTTAGCTGCTAGGCATGTCACCAAGTACTGTCTAAACTACAGGCACACTGACACAACACAAACCCAATTTTGCTATGGGGGAATACACATGTAATTGCAAATATATCAGACACTACAGGGATGTTGGCACTGACCAACAGACACCAGCGTGAAAGTGCATACCCAGAACCAATCTCACCACATTCAAAGTGACACACTGGTAAGCCACAGTAACAGCAGGGTAGATGGACTGTGTGAACAAAATCATCAGCATGTTTGCCACTCACACACTACCCCTATATATACTGGCCCAATTCACAATGTAGTCTGATGCCTGACTGTGGTATGGGACATGTCTCAGTCTGCCCCTACAAACATATACAGCTGATAGAGCACCAGAAGCTGGAGCAGCATGCAAAGTAAGCTAGAAAAGGACCCTCAACACTTACATCTATCCCCATACACAGGCCAAATAACACATTCACAATACACTGCTACACAATCCTAACAGTCTCTCAACAATTGCCAGAAATACACATTACTCTCAACTGCATAGAGCCCCACAGAGCATCCAGGCTTTATTCTCATATATAAGGCATTCTGCACGTAACATGTCTGGCAATCTGATACATCACTGGGATGATATCTAGAATGAAGCCTCCATATAATGATATACTACACTTATACATTGTTTACAGCATGACATCTGGACAAAGCCTGACATATTTGGGGGCAGAGGCCCAGACACAGGGGCATTATTGACATATTGCTGTCATAAACTGAGAAAGTTGCTGGTGTAACAGGGTTGTTGTAACATATCTGTTCTGAGGGATATGAAGTCAGAAACACACATGGATGTTACCATTTACTGACTGCAATCCTCAGAGTATGCTACTAAATTTCCAAGGCCAAATAATGTGTGAGTAACACACCAAATATAAGAGTCCAAACTCTGGCCAGTCTGCAGATAGCCCTACATTTGAAAGTTATGTCAACCACATAACACTATCGGACTTAAATTCATGCAGAGCAGCCATATCCACACAAACCCTGTCAAACTAGCATTAGTTTAACTGTATAGCAGCGATACTTAATTATGTCCCTATGTCTGGAACATTCTCTCCCAGTTTGTTGGACTGTCTCCACAGTGTTTGTTGTAAGAGGTATTCTCAACTACACTCTGTGATACTGTTTGCCACACACCTCCATGAAGTACTCCTCCCAGGCAAGGAAAAGAGGCAACGCCCACATGAAGTACTCAGTTATAGGAGTGTGTTTCCATGCTATTGGGTATGGGAATGATACCATAGCTGTTCCACATGCAATTAGCAAGTGGGGGACTCCAACTGGTGCACAGGCCATCAGCTGCTCATGAGCATTACCTACTAAAGGCAAGATGCTGCTTATACAAACAGATGTATTTCCTACATCTGTCTCAGAGAGAAAGAGAGAGGGAGACACACACACACACACACACACACACACACACACACACACACACACACACACACAGAAACAAACAGACAGACAGACAAACACACTGAGACTCATGGAGTATGCCAACTGAACTGAAAACAAATAAACGCAGCTATGTCAAACAATTATGCCTGCAATGGAATGTAGTAGGGGGCATGTAAACGTGGAAAATAGGAAGTTCAAACAATATTATGTCTCAACAATACATGTTGTACTAATATACTGCTGAGCAGAACCTATGGCCATAGAAACTGTGTCTGTCTGCAGTGACGTAGAACACAGCTCAGGTCCCTGAGTCACCACAGGAAAGGATGGCTCACATATGACCACTACTGGAGTGTGTGTTACAAAATGCCAACTGTGACACTGCTAGGCCACACCCACTGCAAATCATACCATAAGTAACTCTGCTGCATCCAGCTCTGATTTGTGCCTCTTTTTTCAATGCCAATGTCTCCAACCCATATAACATAGCTGGTCTCGCCACCCTCTTGTAGACCTTCCCTATCACTCTTAATGGTACTTGTCTGTCACATATCAAACATGACACTCTTCCAAACCACCCACATCCTGCCCATACCCATGTCTTCATCTCTCCCCCACACTCGCCATTACTCTGAACTGTTGTTCCCAAGTACTTACACCTGTCCACCTTTGCAAACTGTACTCCCTGCATCCTCACCATTCCTCCATCCTCCCTCGCATTCACACACATATATTCCGTCTTAGACCTGCTGACCATCATTCCTCCCCCTCTAGAATATAACTCCACCACTCCAGGGTCTCCTCAACCTGTTCCCTACTCTCACTGCAAACCACAATGTCATCTGCAAACAGAACAGTCTTGGGGGACTCCTGTCTGATCATGTCTGTCAACCTGTCCATCATCACTGCAAATAAGAAAGGGCTCATAGCTCATCCCTGATGTACTCCCAACTCCACCGTAAACACACCTGTCACTCCCAATACAGAACTCACTGCTGTCACACTAGCCTTGTACATATCCTGTAGCATTCTTACAGATTCCTTCTCCACTCATGACCACCTCATACAATACCACAACTCCTCTCTAGGCATCCTGTCATATGCTGTCTGTAAGACCACAAAGACACAACTCAGCTATGTCCAACCTTCTCTGTATGTCCCCATCAACACTCTCAGAGCAAACATCACATCTGTACTGCTTTATCCTGGCAAGAAACCATGCTGCTGATCGGTAATCACCTCCCTTCTTAGCCTAGCTTCCACCATCCTTTACCATTACCTCATGCTGTGACTGATCAGTGTTATCCATCTGTAGTTACTACAGCTCTGCACACCACCCTTATTCTCATAATCAGTACCCAAACACATTTCATCCACTCCTCGTGCATCCTCTCATTTTCCTAAATTACAGTAAATAATCTGGTTAAAAAGACCACTGCCATTTGTCCTAAATACATCCATGCTTCCACAGGTATGTCATCTGGACCAATAGCCTTTCCATTCTTAAACCTCTTCATAGATCTCCTTACTTCCCCCTTGATAATCTGTTGCACATCCTGATTCACCATACCCACATCATCCAACCTTCTCACTCTCTCATTCTCTTCATTCAACAGCCCCTCAAAATACTGTTTCCACTTGCTCGGCACACTCTCCTCACTAGTGAGTGTTGTTCCACGATTATCCTTTCTCAGCCTTATCTGCTGCACATCCTTCCATTCTTAAACCTCTTCATAGATCTCCTTACTTCCCCCTTGATAATCTGTTGCACATCCTGATTCACCATACCCACATCATCCAACCTTCTCACTCTCTCATTCTCTTCATTCAACAGCCCCTCAAAATACTGTTTCCACTTGCTCGGCACACTCTCCTCACTAGTGAGTGTTGTTCCACGATTATCCTTTCTCAGCCTTATCTGCTGCACATCCTTCCTAGCTACATGCCTCTGTCAAGCCAATTGGTACAGGTCCTATTTTCCATCCTTCGTGTCCAACCTTACATACAACTCTTCAGATGCCCCATCCTCAGCCTTTGCCGCCACTCTCTTTGCCATGCACCCCATCTCCCTATATATCTGTTTACTTTCTGCATCTGTCTGACAATCCAACTTCTCCTTGGCCAACATCTTTCTCTGTATACTCCCCTGTATTTCCTCATGCCACCACCAAGTCCCCTTGTCCTCCTTCCTCTGTGCAGATGTCACACCAAGCCCTGTTCTACTCATCTACCTTACTAGCTTGGATGTAGTTACCCAGATATTTGCTAACTCTTCATTGCCACCCACTGCCTGTATTAACTCTTCCCTGAACTCAACCTCACAATCACCCTTTCTGAGTATCCACCATTTGATCCATGTTGCCACCCTCACACTCCACCCCCTCTACGTGATCACCAATATCGTCCTACAGACCATCCTTCCATGCTGCCTAACTACACTTTCCCCTGTCACCACTTTACACCTGTGTGCATTTTCCTCCACTCTTGTATGTCACCCTATACTCCTTGGTCTTGTAATACTATGTATTCACCACACCCATATCCAACCTCTGTTGCAAATTCCACCACCATCTCACCTTCTACATTCCTCTGTTTAACACCATACCTACACATCACTTCTGTATCCCCTCTGTCCCTTTCACCAATATGCCCACTGAAATCTGCTCCAGTCACCACTCACTCACTCTTGGGTACTTGCATCACCACTTCATCCAACCACACCAAAGTAAGTCTGTCTCATCCATCCCACACAAAATTAGCAGAGCATATGCACTAACAACTGTCAACATTACACTATCAATTCCCAGCCTCCTGAACATCACTCTACCCGACACTCTTATCACCTCCACAAAACTCTTGGCATAATGTTCCTTCAGGTTAACCCCTACACCATTTCCCCTCCCATACACACCATGACAGAACTATCTGTACCCAACTTTGATACACACAGCTGTACACCCCTTCCATCTGGTCTCTGGCACACACAATATATCCACCTTTACTCTGTCCAGCATATAAGCTAGCTCTGTCCCAATACCAGTCATACTGACAACATTAACAGTTCCCACCCTCACTGCCACACACCTAGCCTTTCACCTCTCTGCCTGCCATATAAGCAACAGACATCCTCCAGGGTATGTCTGTGAATGCAAAGGCTACTGCACTATCAAATGACATGTGTGTTACAGCAATATGAAGAAAGTGTCACTAATTGTGGCCCATAGCCCACCATGTATGTGTGTTGTCATACAGATGTTCTGCTCTAACAGGTTGACATAACTGACTGAGCAGCAAGATTGTCATTACAGTGTGCCATACTGACACAGAACAGATATGTATAGCAGGTATTACCTGTGCATATGTATGTATGGGCAGGTGTACCTGGCTGTCTCATAACAACTGACATGAGATGCAAAATGTCAGGTGAATAAGCTGTATATGTTGTACACATATGTAACCTTAGTTTCTGTGCATCCTCTACAACTACTGGTGGTGTCATTGCCCTGACTCAGACATGGGTAGTATAATAAGCATGGGTACACAGACATGGGTAATATAATAAGCATGAGTACACAGACATGGGTATTATAATAAGAATGAGTACACAGACATGGGTAGTATATTAAGCATGGGTACACAGACATGGGTAGTATAATAAGCATGACTACACAGACATGGGTAGTATAAAAAGCATGAGTACACAGACATGGGTAGTATAATAAGCATGAGTACACAGACATGGGTAGTATAATAAGCATGAGTACACAGACACAGTTAGTATAATAAGCATGAGTACACAGACACGGGTAGTATAATAAGCATGAGTACACAGACATGGGTAGTATAATAAGCATGAGTACACAGACATGGGTAGTATAATAAGCATGAGTACACAGACTTGGGTAGTATAATAAGCATGAGTACACAGACATGGGTAGTATAATAAGCATGAGTATACAGACATGGGTAGTATAATAAGCATGAGTACACAGATATGGGTAGTATAATAAGCATGAGTACACATACATGGGTAGTATAATAAGCATGATTACACAGACATGGGTAGTATAATAAGCACGAGTACACAGACATGGGTAGTATAATAAGCATGAGTACACAGACATGGGTAGTATAATAAGCATGAGTACACAGACACGGGTAGTACAATAAGCATGAGTACACAGACACGGGTAGTATAATAAGCATGAGTACACAGACATGGGTAGTATAATAAGCATGAGTACACAGACATGGGTAGTATAATAAGCATGAGTACACAGACTTGGGTAGTATAATAAGCATGAGTACACAGACATGGGTAGTATAATAAGCATGAGTATACAGACATGGGTAGTATAATAAGCATGAGTACACAGATATGGGTAGTATAATAAGCATGAGTACATAGACATGGGTAGTATAATAAGCATGATTACACAGACATGGGTAGTATAATAAGCATGAGTACACAGACATGGGTAGTATAATAAGCATGAGTACACATACATGGGTAGTATAATAAGCATGAGTACACATACATGAGTAGTATAATAAGCATGAGTACACAGACATGGGTAGTATAATAAGCATGAGTATCACGTTGAAATTGTAGAGGTGGCCAACTGTGCTCTGACCTTGTGTCCATGCCTACTACAAACATATATATGACCACCCACATAGCTGTACGGCCTCAGCAATACCTTACTTGTAAAACCTGTCTCCACCAAAGTAGAGAAAACCCCTTTGCTGGACAGCAGCAATGCACAAAGCACATAATGTGATGCTATATTGGCTGTACAGGGCAAAGTAGGAGCAGGCACCAACTGGGAAGCATGTCAACCTTTGTCTGAATGAGCATATTACATCACAGGTGGATTACTGTAAGGCTAACCATGAGTACAAATTGGACACATCCACTAAGGGCAATCACAAGGCCATCTTCACATATGTCTGCAGTCTCAGAGGCACCAACCCAACCCAACCTGTAATGGTGGTCAATCACAGCACATGCACACACACCATAGCTACAGACAACCTGCTGCAGACAGGTTTAGGGCAAACATCACCACCCTGGATCACTGTCAGTATAGGTGGATATGCACAGCAGATGCACCCCTCCCCTCATCATGATGGATCAGGTCCAAACTGCCTAATCAAAGTTGACAAAAGCAAGTCCCCTTGGGGCCTGATAACATTCCATTCTGCATCCTACATGAACACAGGCATATGCTTCCAGCTCCATTACACACTATATGCAAGCAAAGCCTGAGCACCATTGACATCCCATCTGCAAGGAACATGGCCACTGTCATCCCACTACACAAACGTGAATGATGAATGATGGTTGATGCAATTTACTGGCCCTTATTGGGGGGAACATGACACATCAGGGCAAGGAGTACTATACATGTTCATACAGCACTGCCAGGTACAGGGGTATGATGTGTTGGTAAGTGGTGGCTAATGATAGTCCATATGCATGTGCTGGCTCTGTAAAGAACTCTGGGCAATGTCTGAGGTCCTGTGATGTGTTTCCCTGTGTATGTCCTCCAGGTGCCATGCAGCGGCAAACGCCTTACACTAATGCAGAGGCAACAGCCATCACAGATGCTGTAATCCTAAACTATGGCATCCTTTCTGGCCATAGCCAGCAAAATCTGCAGGAGCGGACTGCCCTGTTGGATGAGATCGTCCACAGAGTGAACATGTTGGGCTACCATGGATGCACATATGATCAGGTCAGGCATAGAGCCTGATGAAGCGGTGAGAGCACACCGTGAAAGCGCTTACTCTCTTTCATGTGCATTAAAGTTTATTGGTTTACTTTCAGCTGTGTTAGCTTCGGTACTTTTTTGTTTTTCTTAGCAGGCATAGAGCAACTGACCTGATACATCATGCCTGGCAAAGGGCTGCTGCTGTAGCGAGGGACTTTACTGCGACCAGTGGGGAGCCAGCCGCACAGGCCCCACTTACAATGACAGAGGAGCTCCTTGCCAACTTTGGGGTAGCCCCTACACAAACTCAAACATGGGAAACAGCAGTTGTGTAGGTGGGTGGCACCCAGGCAAAAGGCAAGGAGCATCCAGGTAAGGCCAAAGTACACATCAGTGTAACATGGTAGCATTTAAACTGTCTTTTACAGAGTCTCTAGATGCATATGTCAGTGCAAAATTGATTAGTGGGTGTGGTGTAGTAATGCACACAAGTGCACATCTATGGTGAAGGACAGCAAATTGTGTAATATCATAGTGTGTATTGTACCTGTGCAGAAACATAGTGTTCATCTTGTAACAATGCCTAATGTGAATCTGCTGACAATACATCTCCCTCACAGCTACATAAGTCCCTCTGGTCTGCGCATGGGACAGCAGCCTGAGCCCAGTCAGTATGAGGTTTCCCTGTTGTGGCTCACTAGTACCTCAGGCATGCTAAAGTTAATGCATGTGACCATGCACACAACTGTTATACTCAGCCATTTGGCAATATCTGCATGTTCACTTGTAGTGTTTACTGCACTGCATCACAGTGGTCATCACAGGGGCCTATTTGCAGAAGATGTCACATATCTGTAGCATACCTCACAACCTGCCATTGCAGGACACCTGGACAAAGACCAACGAAATGGGGGGACAAAGGCCCAAAACTAGGGTCATATTGTAGAAATTAGTGGTATACAGTGCATATAAATGGTGTACACACCTGTTAGAATGCCAGGTATGTGTGATATACAAAAATGAGAGCACAATAAACAAGTTCGGAATACTGCCAACCTTTCATGTGACCTATAACCTGTACAATTCTATTGTAAAGCAAACAAATCTGTTAGGGGTACAATAATGACACATAACAATAGTACAACAACCTAGATGCATATGTGTACACAGGCTGAAGCTAGTACTGTGTTGAGGCAGCTTTCAATATAACTACAGCAGTGCATCTTATTGGGTACACAACAGCCATCAATTACAGAGACTCTTTGATTAACAGCAACTAACAGTCAGCTGTCCTACCAGGATTATCCTAACATATACCCAGTTGCCTGCTACAGCAAAAGCCATGGTTCACACAGAGCTGATGAAGCTGTTAAGGGACCATATGTTTGAGATGTATCAGCCTGATTAGAGAGGATTAGGAACAGTTCCAAACACTGGTCCCTTGTAGCTCCAAAATGTTCTGGTGTCTGCCACATAGCTGTGGATGGTGAGGAATTCCACCTTTCCACACAACAATGGCCCAAACCATACATCCACATTAACAAAGGATGGCTTCACCAGAACACATGCAATGTTCTGCACTAGCCAAGTCAGAGCCCACACCTACATCCAATAGGATATATGCAGGGTGACCTGAAGAGGGCAGTGCACAGGGGATGCACTTGCAATCTGACATAGTTGGAGGTGTTTTGCAAGGGAGAGTGTGCAAACATTGGCAAGTCAAGATGTGCCATGCTGATAGACACCTTCCCAAGAGGACTGCATGTTGTGATTAAATCAAAAGTTGATTCAACAGAGTATTACTTTAAAGGTGTGCACACTCATGCAACCAGCTTATTGTACTTATTTCAGTTACCAGATGATACCTGTATCTGATGTGTATGTTCTTCATTTGGATTGCACAGGTCATACGTCATATGAAATGATGGTAATGTTTCTGATGTCTCATGTGATATATCATGAAAGTATGGCATGTTAGCAGGTGTATGTACACTTACTATATCCACTGTAAGCTTGGGAAGTTGCTTGAGTAACCAGCTTTGTTTTAAAATACATGTACTGCAGGCTATGCAGTCTGCACCTCCAATTAGGACATTACTTAGTGGCACCAATCCACAGGCCAACCCAGTAATGTATCAAGCAAACACAGGGGTTATGAGGACCCGACCAAACATATAAGCCACACATTTAGATTCAGCAAAACCCTGTACAGTTGGGGGGTATGTTCTGTAGGAGTTGCCACAGTGCTGTACAGGTGAACAGCAATAATTTACATGGGTGCAGTGTGTCCAAGGTGTAGGGCCATCACCTACTAACACCACTCATGTGTCTCAGAGGTGTATATTAATAGTAACGGTAATTGGAAAGAGCTGCACTGCATGATGCTGAGGGTCCATCCAGAGTGTGTATGTTATTGGCTGACTGTGTGTCGTGAATGCCCCCAGTCGGTTAATGTGAGGTCTGTGTAATGCCCTTGAGGCACCTCACCTGTGTGTGTGTGTGTGTGTGTGTGTGTGTGTGTGTGTGTGTGTGTGTGTGTGTGTGTGTGTGTGTGTGTGTGTGTGTGTGTGTGTATACCAGCAAACCTCATAGCACCAGTAGTGATTTACATATGTTGTTTTTCCCACATAGATGGACATGGTGGCTGCAGTCCCTCCCACTCTGATACTGATGTCAGTGTCTCTGCAGAATCTGACCATGGTGATACTTATATTGAGGCACAGGTGGGGTTGTCAAGGGCTGGCACTGTGCCATCAGTTGGCATCCCACTATTGTCAACCCCATCCCCACACACAGTCACAATGCCCACACATACCCCCTCACCAGTGGCCACAAATAATGAACATTTGGCAGGTGGTGGCATGGAACAGGCTACTGTGGTGACTATGGCAAGTGAGGGTCCAGGCACTAGCCATAGCCAGAGTGCTGGTGAGGTTCCCATGCAGGCAGATGGACAGGGATGCTAGGAGGAGGATTGCAGCTCATCATGCCCCTGTTGCAAGTGCCACAGCAGCAGTCACCAGACACATGTTTCAGGCTGTCATGGGGGCACAGGCACATAATGAATGTAATACCAGACATATATGCAGGGTTGTGGGTGAGCATGTCCCAGGTGTCCGTGGCAATATGAACTCACTGCAGCCATCTGTAAGCATACTGGGGTCATGGATAATGACCATGGAATATCTGTGCCTGAGCATTTGGTGAAAACTGGTCAGCAGCCATGTGACTGTAGGGCAGCACCACAATCAGCTGAGGGTCTACGTGGCCATACACCATCACATTCCCATGCTGGCAGTACCACCAGCACTACTGAAGAGAGTCTGCTGCTATCCATGCCACAACGCAACAGGCCATGGGCACGTGATCCTGGCCAGTCCAAACAAGGATGCGGATCCAGCAGGCAGCAGTCACCAGCAGGGAGTAGTACTGCATCTGGACTCATCACTGGTGGTGTCGGTGATACCATTGGCAGGCCCAGTTCCCATGTCCATGGCCAGAGATGGTGAACTGTACACCCTGCCATATATGTCCCACAGCTGTCCAAAATACCCCTGAGCAGGGCATCCACATGGCGTGACTGTGTGCATACAAACACACACACACATCACCATCAGAAAAGTCACATATACAGACAAACACACACACACACACACACACACACACATACACAAACACCACCCCTGCACTGTCCATTTAATGAACACCCCCCAAACACACACACATGATGTCAACCATGTGGCCCAGCCTAGACTTCTGGCAAACCCAAACAACACCCTGTGCATACGATGATACCTGTGCCACATCCATATCATCCATACTATTGATGCAGGGACATGCTTATATGGGACTGATGCACAGGGTGACTTTAGTAGAGTGTAGCTATTTAATGCTGTGTAAGGTTCTGTCATCTGGCATTTGTAATGGGTACACAGAGTGTGCGTGTACCATTTCAGCCATGATGCATTATTTGCATTAGTAACACTAAGTGACAGTGTTCTCACATGCTGTATTCTGTTTGTGTTCCAAGTGTCTATGTGTCAGCAGGATGTGGCCCTGTAGACATCACCAACAAGGGGTATGGCAGTGTAATAACACATTGACCACGTCATTGTTGGGGTACAGCTGTATCTGTACACATTTTCCAGGTCTGTGTAACAGTTCTTGCATGTGCCTCACAGCTTATAGGGCTGAGGGGTTGTATCTCAGTCTATGGTGGTTGACATCAGCTCTAGTATAGTGAACAATGGTAAGAGTGGGGGTGGAACACACTTTGGATTTCTAATGCCCTCAACCCCAGAGGATATTGTGTCAACCAAGCACAGAGAATACTGTTCATACACACACACACACACACACACACACACACACACACACACACACACACACACACACACACACATATGCACGCACAGGATCACAGTTGCCAGTATTGTGTTTGGAAACCCTACCCATCAAGTTGTGGTACCACACTATCATGCGGTTATTGCAGGTGGCACAGGACTACTAGTGTGATGAGTGTTACAAGGTACCTGTAAGGTGAATAACATTACGTGGTCTTTTGGGGTATGGCAATGGTGGCTGTACTAGGTGTGTGAGCACTCATAATAGTGTCATATAAGTCTACACACTCACAACCACTGCTATACACACCAATGTGCACACACACACACACACACACACACACACACACACACACACACACACACACACACACACACACACACACACACACACACACACACACACACACACATACACACACACTTGCCAGTACTGACATTAGCAGACCAACCTATCTTATTTGTACCATACAATTCCATACTGTTGCACAGGGCTTATAGGGTTGAAGAGTATCTACAGATACCACTATGGTTGAAGTGAACAGCGGACCTCATACAGTAGACTTAGGAATGTGTACTGTGTGTACTGTGTGTACTATGGCATAAAATATGAATCCATGCCCATTCAATTGATGTCATTCGCACACACACACACACACACACACACACACACACACACACACACACACAATATTCTTCTCTCACACACATTTGCTAGGATTGGGAGTAGAACCCCTACCTATCTATTTATTGTTACTACATTGTTACACATTTATCACACATACCATAGAGGTTATGGGGTGCCACTTGTCCAAAGGTACTTCTAAGGCGAGGACATCACCAAGCCTTGCAAATTATGACAATGGGTGATGTACTGGGTGAGAGAAGCCACAAAATACTGTAACCTACACATATACAAACTTATGCACACACACACACACACACACACACACACACACACACACACACACACACACACAAACACACACACACACACACACACACACACACACACACACACACACACACACACACACTTGCTAGGACTCATATTAGAACCCCTAGCTATGTGGTTATTGGTATTATAGTGTTATGCAGTTACCACACACACCACAGAGCTTATAGGTTGTGAAGTGTCCCAAGGTACCTATGCAGTGAATAACATCTACAGTGCTTGTAAGGTATGGCAATGGAAGCTGTATTAGGTGAGACGGGCCACCAACTACTTTCACCCACATGTTTACACACTCACAAACACTTTCAGGGGGTTGGCATAATAGTTAAGATGTTTACCTTACAGACACAAGTTGCAGGGTTTGACTCTCACATTGGGTAATTGGCTAGGCTTAAAATGGCCCACAAGGGTAGTTAGCCTAGTACTAATCTATGAACCTATGAACCTATAATGCACACACACACACACACACACACACACACACACACACACACACACACACACACACACACACACACACAAACTTTGCAGTACTGAGATCCATGGGCTCAAAGAGTCATAGGTGTGTATGTGGCAAATGGCCATGGAGGCTTTACAAGGCTAGTCCATTGGAATACACTGGCATCATGCCACCTGACGATACTCCCCAGTGTGCAAACTGAGTATAGTCACCAGAGTGATCCCCAGGGTGGATATTCTATTACTCATCTGCTCCTCCTGATTTCTCTTGAAGAGGGCCAGTGACATGCTTGGCTTGACATGTATGTGGCATCTATTCCATGTAGCGGCCAGTCTCTGGGGTGTGATCCTGTCCCTCCAGCATGTTCTGTTGATTGTGAGGATGGGGTTGAGGCATCTGGGCCATATTGTGTGAAAAGATTGGTTGCCTTGGATGTAGCATTCCTGACAGGGTTGGGTCACACGTGGCTGTGTATGTCAGGCAGAGATCACACCTAAGTAGCCAATATGAGACAGAGATTCACTGCAATTGTTGGAGTCTGTCCATATGGGGCAAGTATGTAGAACCTAAGATCCTCTTTGTGAGGTACATTTGCAGCCTCTCCTGTTGTTGCTGGTGTCCAGCGGGGTACATGGCAAATGAGCCATAGTAGACATTGATTGGCCTACTGAGGGGTGTTTACAGGGAAACACTGTCCTTTTACTTCCGGGATTCAACACCCTGAGTCAGAAGTGACACATGGAAGAACTTTTGGAAGACAGTGGCATTGTGGGGGTCACCATACAGCTCACTGTCAAACTGTGTTCCCAGTTCCGTGATACCAGCATCAGTGTTCAGTGGACTACCATCAATATATTACTCTATGGGAACTGTGTCGTACCCAAAGGGGATTGCGGCACATCATCTGGCATCGAGCTTATGTCCAGGGTTCTGACAAGAGTTATAGGTCTCAGAGAGGTCTTAGTGAAGGATGTCATCCTCACATGGGAGTAATAATAGCACCCACCTTGTAGTCATCTGCAGACATTGTCAGCAAGGGCGCCTTTGTATTGGGCTGGTCCTCAGAGGTGTAGATCCCAAACATGAGGGAACCCAGGTCCACAACCTGTGGGACACCACTCATGACTGTTCAGCAATCTTACATGGAGTCCACTGCTTTCACACTGTGGGTTCTATCTGTGAGCCGGTTTGCAGGCCACCTACTGATGTAGGAGTGGCTGCCTACCTGAGTGTGTTTGTGTATGATTCCTGAGTGAGGAGTGATATCCAAGAATTAGATGGGTAGTTTATCTTGTTATCTATTCCATACTGGCACATAGTTACTGCACATGGCACAATGCTTATAGGGCTGCAGAGTGTCTACAGGTCCCTCTACAGTGGATGATAACTGTGGACACTGGGATATGTACTGGGTGGGCAACAGCAAAAAGTAGCAAAACCCACCCCCAATGAATATGGTTCTCACACAAACACAATCCCTCCCACAGACAGGATACTGTACACACACACACACACACACACACACACACACACACACACACACACACACACACACACACACACAAACACTTGTCCAGACTGAGATTAGAACCCCTACCTATCTATTTAATGCTACTACAGTGTTGCCATGGAGCTTATAGTGTGAAGGTTGTGCAAAGGTACTTCTAGGGTGAGAAACATCACCAGCCCTTGTAAAGTATAGCAATGGGTGATGTACTGGATGAGAGAGGCCACAGAATACTTTAAACTACACATATACACACTTAAACTCAGACATTTGCCAGAACTGGGATGCTAAAGTAGGGAAAGGGGAAGTGTACTGGATTTGAATGGACCCAAAAGCTTTAACTTGTAAACACACACACACACACACACACACACACACACACACACACACACACACACACACACACACACTTTTAAATTTGTCAGGACTGAGATTAGAACTCCTACCTAATTAGTTATTTGTATTATAGTGTTACGCAGTTATCACATGTGGTACAGGGCTTATGGGATCAAGGTCTGACTAAAGGGACTTTTAAGGTGACTGATATCTGCAGGACTGCTAAAGTAGGGAAAGGGGAAGTATACTGGGTTTGAATGGACCCAAAAGCTTTAATTTCTAAACACACAAACTTTTATGTTTGCCTGAGCTGAGATTAAAACTCCTACCTAACTAGTTATTTGTACTATAGTATTACACAGTTATCACACATGACACAGAGCTTATAGGGCTGAGACTTGACGAAAGGGACTTCTATGGTGACAGACATCTTCAGAACTGCTAAAGTAGGGCAATGGGAAGTGCACTTGGTGGGGAAGGCCTGTTCATTCCTAGCTCCTAATGACATTTCTCTAAGTGTATGAGCTTGCCCAGTGTGACTTCTATAGAACATGCGGGACTCCATTCCAAGGAATGTTGTACTCTAGTCCGAGGTTTTTTTGTGCTACAGCCATACCTCTCAGCCTGTTGGTGCAGGATATCTGAAGATAGCCTATCAAAATGGGGAGACAATGGGCTATATGGTGATTGTGACTATTTGTCTCAGTACGGTATGGGTTGCTAGGGTTACAGGGCTTGTTTTAGCAGACATCTGACATATATGCCATTTGACATTGTCATGTATTGTTTCAGTACCCCATGACATAACTTTTCAGATCATCACAGTGATTTAACAGAGGAATACAGGATGGATTATGCACACACCAGGATTATGGGCCAAATGCTATGAATTCTTGCATAATCCAGCCTGTTGAGAGAGGTGTGATTACAAGCAATTGACTGCTGTTGCTGTGGAAATGGTCCTGCACCTTGGTGATATATTTCAATGGTGGAATCACTGTGCATTTCTGTTCTGGCCTGCTCTTATTTCCAGTCCACGGTTGGGTAATATAAGTCAGACAGGATCAGGGTGACAGGCAGACTCCAGATAGATTTGTAGGTGATAAGATATGTGGGGGGAGTGTCCTGGGTCAGGTATGTTTGCCTATAGCTACCAGTACTTTGCATAGGGGTCTTCTCAAAGGTCAAAGGTTGACTGCACTTAGAGGGTCTTGTGTGTGTCAGACTGTTTGACTAGCCTGGAGGTGTGTGTTTGTCTCACATATATGTATGGCCCACCTCATTTTGCTTGGATGGACACATTTTGGGTTCAGGCTGTTGCACAGGATGAGTGATCAGGGAAGGGTGTGTTACTCCCAATGGCTATGAGCAGGTTTCTGTGGGTGCAGACATGTCACTATCTTCCAGGGTTAGGACTGCCTGCAATGAGTGCATTCCCATGTTTAGACTCTTAGCCCTGCCTGTTGACTGTACAGAGTATCACAGAATATCCACATCCATGACTCATATATCTTGTTGATTACCCAAGCAAGTGTGGTTTTCAAGGAAAAGTGTTTTGCAAGTCACTCAGGGTTGAAGTCAGATATTACTAACAGTTGACATTGTAGTTTCAGACTTCATAACCATCAGACATTCCATGCTACTACAATCATTCCATCAACTTTATAGCATTATTAGAGCAGCATTTCAAATGTGTCCTTCTCTTTGGACCTTTTTCTCCCCAGTATTCATGGCTTTGTCCAGATTTCTTGATCTCTGAAACTGGCAGGTTTTCTCCTAGCAGTTAGCAGCATGGCCTTTCTTTGCATTTTGTAGACTGAGTTATGTTGGTGTTATGGACCCCATGACACTCCCTAACAGGGCACTGTGGATGAAGCATGGACATTTGCCACAGGCATGTAGGCCAGGTGTGACAGATGCAGGCTATCTGTAGCAAAGCAGTGCATTCTGATGATCATATTTTCCCAGGCTGCCAGCAGTGGACAACCCTGGGATGGTACCAGTAAGTTGACTGTGGGTGTTACTGACAATTGCTTTCTGCTTGTGTTGAGCCATCACTCTAGTTCATGGCTGGATGCTGCTTAAGGCTTGGGATATGTTACTGCATTTCTATGGGACTGTGGGGGGTGACACGCCTGTACACAATACACATTTGCAGAGACTGTGCTGATATTTGCTTAACATTTTGGTCCCATTTAGCATAGTGGTGTGCCCTATGTTTGAGACTACAGGCATAACAGTATAGATCACAGGTCAGATTGTTGTGGGATAAACATTTGTAGTTTCAGACTTCTTACCTTTCAAAGCCATACTGCCACTGCCAGACCTGCTGTGATATCACTGTGTATAAGTCTGTAGGTGGGTATTTTATGGATGTCACCATGTGGGGGCCTTTACCAGACATTTCTGTATGGTTTTCTCATTGATCTGCTGGGTGAGGCTGGGGGTGAGTATAGGACCCCCACTTTGACATCCATGCATGTGACCTATGACCCCCAGTTATTTGGCTCACCACATATACTGCAGTGGTATTTGTTGACTAGGGTGGTACTGCATGGTGTGGGTAGGATAGTACTGGGAATACTTCCTGCTGTCCCACAGAGCTGTCAGTTTTCTGCTGGTATCCCAGTAAGCCACCCCATTCCCTTGCATGCTTGAATCAATACCATAGATATGCTATCAGAACATTTCACTCCATGCATTTAATTTGTTAGGGAGACTGACTTACCTTGTGCCTGAGGCTGTTGTGAGGATGGTGCTTGAGGGATGACTATGTCAGATGCACGCAGTACACTGCCTAAACATGGTAAAGTATAGGTGGTGTTATGTTTGGCATCCATTTTACTGTGTGTGCAAATCAGAGAGAGAGAGATCAGTCCCTTGGGCCCTACTTTGTCAGTGTATGTGCTATGCATTGCCTCTTTGCCAAAGACAGGGCATACTGGGCATGCCTCCACCTGCCTACAGGGGCAGGCTCGGGATGTTCCTCCTCCAAGTCCCCCTGTGTCTGTGGAGACCTTGGCAATGGTGGGGGGCTGTGTGGCCCTTCCCCGTTTTGTTCCTGCTGCAGCAGGATCATATTGTGTAGCATGGCACATACTATGAACATGTGTGCACATGTGGCTGGAGAGTACTGCAAGGCTCCACCAGATATGTCAAGGCAGTGGAACTATGACTAGAGCATCCCAACACATGCTCTATAATGATCCTGCTTTTTGCGTGTGCCTCATTATGGTGCTCTTGTGTGGGTATGTGTGCATTTCTGATGGGTGTCATCATACACAGCTCCAGTATGTAGCCAGCATCCCTCTCCAGATGGCCATATGGGATGTCCCCACTGGCAAATGCCCGATACAGCTGTGACAAATGCCAGATGTGGGAGTTCTGATAGCTTCCAGGGCTGCCAGCAGCACATACATTCATGATAATGCCCTGGGCATCACACATGACCTGGCAGTTGATGCAGTGGAACCCCTTGCAGTTTAGGTAGACCCTACCCTGGTCACCGGGTGGAGCTGTGACGTGGATGTACATGCAGTTTATGGTACCTAGTACCTTTGGGTATTCTGCTACATGGTGGAAGAGATGCATATTGATGGTCCTCTCCTCACTGGGGGAGTAAATGTGCTCGGCAGCATGTGGTCGCATGGCATCTAGGAACTGGTGGAGTATCCTGGACAGTGATGCCTGTGAGACCCCCATGATATCCCCAGTTGGTCTTTGGAAAGTGCCTGTAGCTAGTACTCTTAAGGCTACACAGGATACCTTGATATCCACTGGGATGGATTCCCCCCTGTTGGTTCTGGGTCTGAGGCGAGGTCGGCACAGCTCAACAAGTTTCTGGAGTATGTCCCTGTCCACCCTGTAGTGCTGTACTATCTCCAGATCATGTAGCCCCTGGTAGATTACCCTGGGTATGAACACTCTTCTCCTTCTCCTCAGTCTGAGTTAGTTGTCAGCATTATCCTCCTCACCACCCTCAGCCTCTAGCACATATTGATAGATCAGAGCAACAGCAGCCCCTAACAAGTTTTGTCAGTTTAAAATTCCCCTGAATGTGTACATCAGTGGTGTAGAGTTTGTGGGAAAAAAAACAGACTGACAGGTGTTAGCATAGTTTATAGTAGTGTGCTGGGCTACTGCCTGTGTAATTGGCTGATTCTGATACATTCCACCTACCAGCTATGGTAGTTCTCCTTGATTACCTTCCTTCTGCTGTTTCCCCTTCCTACCCCCCCCCTCCCCATTTAAGCCCTGATGTGCGCTGCACATACCCGGTGCTCAACTGTAAACAGTTCTGCTATTTCTGTTGTTTTTTTTTAGGCCTGGTGCATGCCGCACACACCCATTTAGCTAAAGTAAACAGTTTGAAGCAGAACTGGCCCTCCCTGGATGTGAACATGCTCTGCATTTCATGGAATAAGACAATACAGCCTCAGACACACTCCCTTCCTTAGCTGTGCTTAGCTAAGGGCAAACACGGGCCACTGAGCTCCAATGTGCTTACAGCAAGCATGACACACCCCCTTTTCATGTTAGCTGCTCCTCCTGTCTACACGGTGGTGGTAGAGCACCTACACAGTTAGGTGCAGTCTGACACTTAGAAGAAATTTGTGATTCAGAATAAATCTCATCATTTGCATACACCACTGGCTTACTCCATAGTTACCAGACTTAGACTGGGCCTTTCTCCTTAGCAACCACTTCTTCTTCTTCTTCTTTTGGCTTTTAGGGGTTAGGAGTGGCCACAGTGGATCACCTGTCCGCTCATGATTGGCAGTGAAGTTTTACAATGTCGAGTTGCCAGCCCGGCGCCCAACCTTCCACAGAAGGCACACACACACACATATGCACTCACACCTAGGGCCAATTTAGAGTGTCCACTCCACCTACTGCATGTCTTTGGGATGTGTGAGGAAACTGGAGCACCCGGAGGAAACCCACGTGACCACAGGGAGGACATGCAGACTCCACACAGAAGGCACCCCAGTCGAGGATCGAACTGGAGAACCTCTTGCTGTGAGGCAACAATGCTAATCACTGCACCACCGTGGCCACCCCTTAGCAACCACTATTCCCTGGTATTGTTTTCATTCTGCATGCCATTGACTATAATGGCAAAATGCAGATTTCTGTACAAATTGATTTTTCCCCTTTTTTTTTATTTTCGGCATGATCCTGTTTGTGCATCGCTGCTCTATGCTTAAACAGCCAAGATCAGCCCAAAAAAAGTTTTAATTTAAAAAATTGAAACTATTTATCATGCCACTGGCCGTATATTTAGCCATTGGCATGCCTACTAGATATAATACATTCTTTATTTTGAGCTGTCATGCCTCCGTTTTCTAATATGCAGAAATTTGTTCAGCTAGTAACTGTGCACATTTCTGCTTCTTACACTATTCCTGCATGGACACCTGCCTGCTTGCTGAATTGCTAATTCACCTCATTTGCATGGTTTTCACCAGCAAATGAGGTAATTAGCATTAGGCAGTGGTGTCCTTGCAGGAATAGTGCTACCAAGCTTGAGCAAGTCAGATCAGCTGTTTGCTGAATCACTCAGCAGCCATATTCCATGCAGCAGCTGCTGCACTATTCCTACACTCTGTGTAGGTTTAATGAATCCCATGGAACATCAAAGAAATAAATAATTTCATCCTCTGTGCCATGCACAAGAAATGTCTGCTTCCAACAGAGCTGGATCATGGTCAAATGGGGGGGAAGGGAAAAGGACTGGGTCCCTCAGACATACCAATATCCAATTATTTGGCTGTATCTCTACACTTAATATAAAACATGGTTCAAACCTGTTAGTGAACATCCTATTTTTTCATTTACTTCACAATGATCACAGAAATTTGGATTTAATTTAAAATCCTCATCTCATATTTTACAGCAAAAAATGCTGACAGCCATTTGTTAAAAAAAAAGCAAAGCACTCACATTGAAAACAGATTTAGTGTGAGTGACAGTAAATTTCTTTTCAATTGAAACTCAGATTTAGTGAAAATGCATCTGCCAACCAGTTAAACTACAAGAGACATGCCGAGAATCATAGTCAAATAGCATATAATGAAGCACTAATTAACAGCTATGTAAAGGATGCTGAAATTCAAGACAGGTGTGCAATGTATTTACTAACAGTGGGACCACCCATGAAGTCACAGAAGGCAAACAAAGGCTGAGGGGAGTCAAACCCTGCACTACAGAAAGCAACTGCACTAAGTGCCAGGCAAACTGCTATTGCCAAAACACAGTATATTTCACACCTTCAAAAAAAAAGCTAAATTAAAAATGTATACATATTTAGAATATGAACATTAAAGTAATACCCGAGGATTTAATAAAATCTGTGTAGGCACAGTGTAGAGCCTACACGGAATGTATCCATGTACATGGCTATGGTTCCCCCTCAGCAGCATGCCACGCATATTAATAATGGCGCACTGCCGAGGGAGAGCTGAGGAATATGGATATTGAATCAGTGTAGGTAGAGGTGTAATGACTACCTGTGGCTGCAGATGAGTGTGAGGGTCCCTGTAATGCTCCCTGTCACTGTTGTAATGTTGTGAAGTATATCAACTGTATAATAAGTCGTTTTTATGATGTATTATGTTTTTTGTAATTATTTTTGTTTTTACTGCATGTTTGCATGGCACGGAGTGCAGCAATGCCAAGCTGTGCTCACATATAGACAGCTGACACCTGGCAGACATCTAAAAATAGAAACCACATGTAATTAATTATCATAATTAAATTTATTTATTTTTTTAATTTACGTTTGTGCAGAGCACAGCAGAGCCAAGCAGAGCTCATACATACATGGCTGTCACCTGCCAGACATCTAAAAACAGAAACTGGATGTAATTAATTATTTAATTATAGCTGTGTTTAAGTGTGTTTGCATGGTATGGCACAGTGCTCAGCAATGCTAACAGGTAGCCTAGTAGCATATGTGAAGGTATACTAGTTTTTATAACATCCAGCTAGCTACATGGGTAGAGTTACAGTCTTTTGTGTAGTAGGTCCTGGTTTCAAGCCCATAACAGGCAGAGTATGTCTGTAAATGAATGTACTATTTTTCTTTACTTTCATTAAACTATTGTGAATTTTAGCACTGCTGGGCTTTGCCAAGCACTGCTCATTCATGCTAAGCACTGCATAAACACACTAATGGCTACCAATGTTTGTGCCAAGGCTCACTGAAGCCATGGTTCTGTGAGTTTTCATGCTGCTTGGCTTTGCTTAGCTGGTTTGCTTGCTGCTAAGTGACACAACGCTTTCTTGAATGTTGCTGAATGACATGTAAGTGTGGGAATACAGCCTATATTAAGTCCAATAGGCAGGAATTTTGCATCAGTCATTGGAGTTCAATCAGCTATTGGTATGGCTGGCAGTGTTGGTGAAGGTGTATTGTTTCGGGTGCAAAGGTGGGGCATTCAGGAGTCCAGGGTCGTGGTTGGGCACCTTATTAAATACCATGAACCCCGGCTGATGCAGGGTGGATTCCAGGGCTCAGAGTGTAAGGCGGAGGCCTGGGATCATTTGGCCAGGGAACTCACCAGTGTTACTGGTATCCCCCACACAGGTGAGCAGTGTCATCACCATTTTGATGACCTGAAAAGGAGAAAGAGGGGAACCCTGGACACCTGGGTCCAGGAAGCTCAAGCTGGGAATGCCCCACAAGTATGTAAGTAAGTCAGGTGTAACACTGTAATAGCTGTAGCCAGAAATCTAATGGCCTGCAAACTGTATTGCTTAACTCATAGTACTGTCCAAGACTGTCTCTAGGCCAGTATCAGTCTCTCTCTTACTCAGACATCAGGTAATAAAGGTATATGGGTGAGGTTGCCCAGTTCATGGGCAGATATTGTGTGTTGACTTCACAGATATAGGATCATAGGATCATAGGTGATTACTAGGCTATCAACCCGGAGGTCATTTCAAGCCTAGCCATTTCATCCCAATGTAATACCAGTGATAGTCTAGTCAATACCCAGGAATGTATTTAGTAATGACTGCCAATGTCCAGGATGGTTGTGGCGCTTTTTATATTTATAATATTTCAGACCAATAACAATACAATGTGTTCACTAGCATTGTTGATTCTAAACTACAGCTATTTTAATATATGCAGTATGGCTGAATTCCATGCATGTGTGCTTTACTGTCACTGCAGTCTAATATAATACTGTAATAGTAATAGAATGCCAGAGGAATGTCCTGTAACTTCTGTTGCTCATTTCATAGTATAGTTCCAGGTGATCTCCAGACAAGTATCAGTCACTCAACACTCAGTAGTGACTCAGTAGCTCAGTCTGTTAAATACTCTGTCTGTAGTACATTTTGCCACCCACAGTCCTGGGTTTAAATCCAGTGATATATAGTACTAAATTTTCAGTACCAGTCACGTAATGCTCACAGTTAGTCTCTGACCAGGAACATAACAAATATATGGGTGAGGTAGCCCATGTTATGACTAGATATTGTGTTTAGATTTCACAGAATGTTAACATTAATACCAAGAATGTGTTCATCTGCTAACTAATTTGCTGCAGTGAAGTATTACATTATTTTCAGATATCCCCTGCATTCACAGCTATTGGGTTCTACTACCACGCCTGCCAACTAAGGCATGACAGCTGTCTAGTTTACTTACTGTACACAAACATGCCTCTCAAGTGTCACAGTTTCTCGTAACATACTTAAAACTGCCTAATCCATCTGTTACATGATTAGCAGACAAATTATTACCCGGAATGAAATGTATTACCAAGCCCATTTACAGAACACCTGGGTAGCTATATAAGTCCACAGTATGTGAAACTGCTCTGTGTAGTGGTGTACCTGCATTTGTTACTGGTTGGCCCATACTGACCCCATGCTAACAGTTTGAGAAGTATGCACATGCTACATCAGTTATAGGAGAATTGTAGTCACTGTACTCAAACCTGACACTACACACCTGTAGAGTATATGCTTTAGTGTTTTCATGGATATAATCTGCAATGTCAGTAATGGGATATTTCTCTCTCTCTCCCCACCCCTTATCTTAATTTCTTTAATACTGTTATTTACTACTATGATTTAATATTAACATATTTTGTTAAACTAACTATATTTTGTAAAAATGTGTTTCATTATTGATATGTTTTATTATGATTTAATAATAACATATTTTATTAAACTAACTATATTCTGGAAAATTATTATTGTTATGTTTTCTTATGATGCAATATTAACATATTTGTTAAACTAACTGTTTTGTTGGTCCTATGGTTTATTTTGTACTGGCATGCTGTTACCATACTGACTGTTATGTTACTTAATGTTGTGTTGCACATAACATACAAAAATATGAATTTGGATGAATAAATATTTTTGATTTTGTTAATACTAACATTGGTTTGGTTATTACTAAGAGTAACTTATTGCTATACCTCATTTACCCCAGCATGTCAAGGTATGCCAGTTCTGGCTGATCCCTCTACCTTACCTCAACTGGCCATGGCACCGGGTCCCAGCACATCTGGGACACAGAGCAGTGGTACTCCCTCTGCTGCCCCTGTACTATCTGTGGTGCTGGGTAGTACTGCCCCAGGGGATGGGTCATGATCCGCCCCCTAGGAGAGGTGGAGGAGGGGGTGGAGTTACCCATGTGGAGCTACCAGTCTTGGTGCACAGGATAGTCCACTGTGGCTATGACCGGTGCCTGCGCCGGATTGAGGGCATGCTAGCCACCCTGCCGGGGTAGCCTCACCTGGTGCCCAGCCTCCAGCACAGCCACCATCAGGGCAGTGATGGAGCAGTGTCAACAGTCCCATGAGTGGGGACATGAGTCACACTGCTGCCATCTAGAGGCACATGGGGCATGGTTTCTGCAACACCCTCCCTATCCAAGGTGTTCATCTCCCTCATGTGTCACACACCACCCCTTGTCTGCTGTCTTGTCTGTCTTGTATGTTTGCAAATGCATCATCACCTACCCAACTTACCTCCCCCACATGTACCTATTTCCCTTCTCCAACATTTCACTCTCACCTTAAAAAAAATGGGCACCTGTCCCAAAAAATATATCCCATACATTGCTCTCCATTTCACACACATGTCTACTGGACACACGTAACTTGGTCCAATTAGATTGACAATGCAGTTATGTTGTCACACCTCTCTCTGGGGTTTGAGAATCCAAATTCATCTACAAATCTGTCAAACCTCACAGTTGTTGCTGTACAAGAAATGGATAGCTATGGTTCTTTCCTACACACTTCCTGCACATCCCTCCCTGCCTTTCAATATGTTTTTCCCCCTGCTTGCCCCCATTTCAGCACTTTCATATCTCCCCTTTTTTCCTTTCTCTATATTTTTTAGCACGGCACTGCACAATGCGCCACATTACACAGCTTCGCTAAGATTAGCTAAATAGAGCTATAATGACTATTTCTAACATTGTAAGACACGTACAAAATAAACACTTCTGCCATATTTCAAACCCATCACACCTGCAGCACACTGCATTAACCCTTCACACCACTCAGCTCTTACTTAAAACAGGTGATTTGAACAAAACACAGTAATTGCCAATTACAGTCATTAGGAATGTTTCAGTGGAGCTGCACACCACACCTCACCACACAAACTGAAATAAAAAGTAATGGAATAAATGGGAGTGTACCTTGGACTCTGGTTCAATAGTACTCCACTAGACAGCCAAAGACATGATGACAGATATAACTGAGGCCTATGATAGCAGGTAAATATGCCCTTTTATCAGCAACATGTAGAAAGTTGCCTGCTAAGGCATTCATGGCAAAATACATATTCAGCTGGGACTCTGGTGCAGAAATACATCCATATAAAGCCATGCACATACTGATGGATGTAGAAAATGTATGTCACAGCCTGTATGTGTGCACATATATCTTGCAAATGCACCCACTGTAGCAGTGACTCAGTAGCTCAGTCTGTTAACTGCCTTGCATACAGTGCATTTTACCACACACAGTCCTGGGTTCAGATCAAGTGTTGTGTTGCATTTTAATTACATTAGTGTGAAGACAGCAGTTAATGAATGACTCATGCGCTCATTATCCACACAAAGCATTGCAAATTAAATAACTGCTTTTCACTGCTGGACGTCACAGGCCTGCATGTAGGGACATACACGTCACATATCCGTATAGCATTACTATATGTTGCCTAGTACTCTGTTATTGGTAGAGTTGCGTATCTTAAACACATGTCATAATTGGAGTATAAAGGGTATCCTCACCCTGGCTCTGCCTCTACAACAAGGTGGACACAGCTGACACAGATACACCTATAGCTTGTTGTCCTCCAAAGTGTTCACACTCACTGCCTATGTCTATTACCTGCAGCAGCAGCTAAAGCCTGGGCTACACACAGCTCTATATAAAGGTTTCTGCTACAGACCTACCCTCTGTGATCATGTAGTTTCCTCACCCTAGTAATGTTCATCTCAACAGCTAAGAAAGGGACCCTGTTCTAGATGAAGGCCTTATATATTGCACAGTGGTTGCATGTCATTGGCTAATGATAGTGCAACTCAGCTGTTTTGGCTGCAGGTAGCCTGTCAGAGTCAAAGATTGGTTTAGAGGCAATTATCTGCTAATGAGAAGCATGTTAAAATGCAAGCAGCTGGCTATGGGCAAACATTCTGCATGAGACTTTCCCTACGCAGAACACACCCTTGCAAAACAGTGCTAGTAGCACATTTCAACAGAAGAGTACTGTACTCCACCAGGTATGTAACTGTTTTTGTGAATAACAGGATGCAGATGGGAGGATAGAGGTATGGAGAATAGGGATTACAGCAGTAAGCCTGTCTTAGACCTGTGGTAATGACAAGTCATTGATACTCTGCTGTCTTACTCATACAGGGGACATACAATATATCAGGGCTGCATTGTCTTTTGTCATTGTGGCACACTGGTGTTGTTGGACTGTCCCTATATAGTGGTCATAATAGCACATTGCTATTTGTCTGGCACTGGTCTTATGACATATTATTGGGTGGCTGGCCTTAGGGGATACACCACAGTGGACCGGACTCTTGGGTGTATGATCATACAGCAGAATCTCTCATGGCACACATGGAACTACCTTAGTAATTATACTATCTCTGTTGTATCCACACACATAGCATGTCATCACACTGTGGGGTATGACATGTGTGAGCAAGCAGTGAATTGTGATGGCCACTTTGTTCCTGTTGTATCTGTATATAGTGGACATCCATGTATTTGATCCTGTGTTTCCCTTTTGGTGTGTTTCAGGACTAATCTATTGGAGATGGCATGCTCCCTTCTCATATGTGGAGAATGAAATAATACTTCAAGGACTACAGCAGCATCATCACATCCTCCTATTGAGGGGGAGGCATAACAGGGAACAGTGGGCTGCACTGTGGGCAGACCTTGTCCAGGATGTAAATGAGACTGGCAACCAGGACAGGACATATGAGCAGGTTCGACACCGAGCTATAGACATAGTAAATGCTGCATGACTAGGGCAGCTGATGCAGCCAGCGAAGGTGCTATCACCTGTGGGGGGCCTACAATGGAACAACCACTCATGGCCACTGAGGAATTCTTGGTGAACCTAGGGACAAGCAACAGCTCCCAGGCATCCATCACACCATACATCATGGAGGTGGGTGCCACAGTGTCCACAGCAGAGGAGCATGCAGGTAAGCTTACTGTGATCACCATTGTAATACTGTAGCAGTCATTCTGTCAGGCTGTACATACCTTTATGTGGGTTCAGGTCTAAGTGCTTTGGGGTAATGGGGTTTATGCTCTGTTGTACACTCATACTCAGAATGTTACCAATACATCAAGTAACACAGAAGCTACTGTACATGTGAGATATATGCAGATATTACCTTGTTGTGCTGCAACATGCAGTGGTACTGAAATTACCTCAACCTCACCTTTTTACAGGTTCATCAGGAGTTGTCCAAGGACATGGTCCTGCTTCTGGTAAGCTTGATACTGTTTTGTTATGGAACATATATATATATATATATATATATATATATATATACTATTAAGCGTAAGGGCCAGGATAATTCCCTATGTACACTTAATGTTGTGTGTAACCAGAGTAGAATGTTTGTATGCTCCATTCAGGAACAGTTACCTAAGTTTCCTAGGGTGGGTAGTCACAGGAGTGTAGTTGAATGAGCAGAAACACTTTTGAAGTTATAGTTCAGAGTGAATAAGCTTCCTGGTGTACATGAGGCAATTAATCTGACATGCCTTGTATATACCAAAAGGCAATGGTACATACCTTAAGCATTAAAACTTGTATTTGTATATATTTGTTAAGATATGTGTACTGGGATTTATGTGTTGTTTTATCAGGTATAGTGTCATATTGCATACCTAAAAGTTACATTGTGCTGGCAAGTCTCACGTGATTTACCTGACATGCTTGTTATAAAGGCCTTGAGTTGAATGTGTATTTTGTTGTGAGGAAGTCAGTTGTGCATGAAACAGAGATGAGAAGATGTGAGAGTGGTAATGCAGTTGTGGATCCTCATTATTATGACTCTTTGTAGATTTTCCATACATAATAGCGCAGGTAGTAATGTACTCCTTTTGTCTTGATTTCCACAGGTGACCGGGGGTTGAATTCTCTCCCCGCACAACTTGATGTCAGTGTCTCTTCATACTCTGAAGATGACAGTGGCCACAGTGAGGCACAGGTAGGGTGGTCAGGGGTTGAATCTGTCCCAGAGATTGACATCCCTCTTCTGCCCCCATTATCACAGCACACAGTCAGTATGCCCATACATACCCAGTTCCCACAGGCTTCAAATATGGGACAGAGAGTGGAGACATTGGACAGACCAGTGTGCATGTATGGCTTCAGTGAGTGTAGACACTGGCCATAGCCAGAGAGCTGGCAAGGTCCCACACAGGCAGATTTACAGGGATGCTCATAGAAAGACTGCTGTCCATCCACCACCTGTTGCAGGTGTCACATCACATGTCACTCGGTGCATGTTTCAGGTCATCATGGAGGCACAGGCACATTCTGAATGGAACACCAGATGTATGCTTAGGGTTATGGATGCAGCATAGTTTGATATTCATGACTGCCTCTACCGCATTGGGGCCACCCTGGATTGCTTCACTGATGCAGTAGACAGATGGTGGGCTGCGACAGTTTCTTTCTTGGACTGCACATTGTCTGTGCTGGAATGTGTGGTTGGAGTTGGGTGGCGGACCAGTAAACTTAGGTCAGCATCACCATCTGCTGATAGTCCATGTGGCCATACACAGTTACATTCCAGTAGTGGCAGTACATCCAGTGCTACAGATGAGAGTGTGCTGTCCACACCATGACATGGCAGGCCATGGGCATGTGGTCATAGGTAGTCCCATGGGAGACACAGTCCCAGCAGACAGCAGTCACTGTCAGGTACTAGCACCATGTCTGACCTTGGGCATGGGGGTACCAGTGCAACTCCTGGCAGAGCCAGTTCCTGTGTTCAGCCCCAGAGACAGTGAACTGTCAGCTCTACCATGTATGGTCCCCAGCTGTCCAACATACACATGTGTAGGGTTAGTACTGAGCTTGACTGTGTACACGGACATTGTATGTTAAGTATTTTAAAAAAGTGTATGGATAAGCACTTCAAATCTGTGCACCTTAACTGTGGGCATTTTGTATTTTAATTGGGTAATTGAGTGGTAATTAGTTTGCATATAAAAAGACTGCTTATATGGTGTGTATTTATTCCCTTGAAGGCAGTGGCCGAGGTACCAGGAAGCATCTGTAAAGATTTTTTGCAGTCACACCATCTTGGCTCCAAGTTTTTTGTTTTTATAAGTTTCTGTAGTGTTGTTACATTGTATATGTCAGTGGAAGGAGCCTCGGCAGTTTTGGAGACGTCTCGTGCACAACCTGAACATAACCAATTTACTTTTGTGGAATTGTGGAAGGAAAGGGAGGAGAAGTTTGCTCTAAGTGATCCCTGGTCTCTGGATAATGATGGTTCATGTGCAGCCAAGTATGAACAGCTTGAACATTTGTTAATTAAGGAAGTTACGCTGTTTATTAGGTTGCTGGAAAAATATGTTAGCATACATATCACTCCCAGATGTTTGAGAGTGGATCGTTTGCCTGCATTTGAATTTGTGGAGGAGGAATCAGATTTATTGGAGGAGTGGAAAAGCATTTCATTGCAATATACTCTTAGATGGCTTAAAGTGTTGATTAAAAGAAGTTTAAGGTCGCACAATAAAGTCCGGGACAGTATCCTGCAGATGCAAGAGGTTCTCATGAAGGAGACCTCTGAGTGTGCGTTTTTTAACAAAATGAGAGAAATAAAGGCATGCTTCAGCATGCAGAAGGGGAGATTATGGAGCAGAAGAAGAAGAAATTGGATTGTGACATTAAGGACTACAAAAGTGACCTTACATTTTCATAGCAACATTTGCCAAGAAGGGGTAGAGTTAATGGGAATCCAGCGGAAGGAAGATCACGTGCATCGGGAGACTCCTCTTTCTCATCTACAAAGACTGTTTCCAGTGGGAAAAAGAGAGTTTCTTTTGAAAATTTGAATGTTGAGGTTACAGGGCATGTAGAGCAGGACTCCCGCCCTCAGCAGTCCAATGAACAAGGGCAAAAGTGGCAGGGCAAGACGAGAAGGAATTAAATCATAATTTGGAGGGTTCAGACAATGCCGGACCTTTGGACAATACTAATGTTCTTGTTTGCAGGTATGTGGGGAACAGCAAATGTTCATAATGACTTAAACATACATTTTTTCTGATTTGGTTATTAATAAAGGTATTAAAAGTTTATTATTAAAGGGGGTGAAATTTGTTCCAACTTGTTTTCCTAGTCTGGCAGACCTTTTATTAGAGTTCAGACGTTTCTGCAGAAAATTACATCTAAAAGTGTTTTTTTCACAATAGGAATTCACAGAATGTGGACATTGAATCTGCAAGTAATGATTCTCTTTTAGACATGTCTCTGCATGAAAATTATTTAGTGGATATTTATTATGATGAACATGATGTGAACAACTGTGATGATGGTGAGAGAAGTGTTTTTACTGATCATGGGAAACTCAAAGTACCTTATGTACCTTATGTCAGCACTTTTATCCCCCCTGAAACTTCTGTGGCTATTAATACTTTTGAAAATGTTTTGCACAAGCAAGTAGAATGTGAATATTTGAAATTTATTAGGAGTGGTAGAGCTTATAATTAAACAAAGGTGAATGAACAGGACTTCAAGAGTTACATGATGTGAATAATGATTATGTTTTTGTTCAAGCTGATAAGGAAGGTAATTGGGTTATCATGTCTAGAGATAATTATAATAAGATGGCAGAAGATTTATTAAATTACAGTAATGTTTATCAAAAGTTAAATAGTAACCCTGTGCTGCAATACAATTCCCTCTTGTTGGAGTTATGGGGGTATCTTTCCTCTCTCCTTCTGATGTAAGGAAATTGCACATAAAATACCCCAAAGATGCTAAATTTTTTGTTATACCTAAGGTCCATAAAACTATAGAGAATCCCCAGGAAGGCCAACTGTGTCAGGAATAGGGGCTTATTTGCAAAATTGGGTGTATTTTTGGATGCCCGTTTAAAGACTTATTTGTCCAAGATTCCATCACATATTAAAATGGTGAGAAATGTTCTGATGGAGTTGGGGGAATGAAGTGGGAATTAACTTTATTGGGCCAATTTGGATGTTAGAGTATTGTATACTAGCATTAATAAAATATGGGGTTTGGAAGCAGTTCAAAAAATAATGGACAAGGGCCCTTGAATGAATTTTTTGCTTCAGTTGTTGAAGTTTTCTCTCACACATAATTATTTTGGGTTTGAAAAACAAATATTTTTGCAAAGGGAAGTACAGCAATGGGGTCATCTTTTGCCCCTCATATGCCATCATTTTTATGGGTTATTTTGAGAATTTATTTATAACAGCAGCTTCTACTCCCAGCATGTAGTAGTCTACAAGTTTTATATTGATGATTTAATTTTTATATGCAAGGGTAACATGGGTGAGTCTGATGGGTTTATGGAAGGGTTGCACCAAAATGCATGTGGGCTGAAGTTTACTTATAGAACAGACAAATAAACTATGCAGTTTCTTGATATTGAATTTATTTTGGAAGGAATAATGAAGTGTATTTCAGGCCTTTTTAAAACAGCTGTGAATAATTTTCTTTCTGCTAGTAGTATTCACCCTCCACATCTTTTGAGCTCTTTACCTTATGGGGAGTACACATGTATTTTTAATAATGTGTTTGATAAGTTGCAGTTAGATGAAGAGTTTGACAAGGTTAGCAACAAGCTGTTAAGCAGAGATTACACCGTGGATGTATTAAAAAAGGCAGAGATGAAGGTAAAAGGGGTTTGAATAGTGGAAGGTGCCCATAAAGGGACATGGGATCATGGTGTTGAAGTGTGGTTAGACAGGAATTTGTAAGAAAATAGTGAAGGGAGATTGTTTTTTTGTTAACGGGTTTCCCCTTTTTCTAAAATTTTGAGGGAGTTGGTTATAAGATTTTGGCCTATTGTTAAACAAGACGAGAGTTTAAATAGAATTTTCCCTGACAGGATGACATTTTCATATAGTAGGTTTTTAAACGTGAAGGAGTTGTTAAATTTAAGAAAGTTTCAAGGAGAAGGAACCCAAGTGGGATCTTTTCCATGTGGGAAATGCAAAGTGTGTGTTCGGGTTAAAAATCTGAATGGTGGTAAGATCAATGAAAGGAATTACAAAGCTGCTGTCCAGTTTAATTGCTGTTCGTGTGGAGTGCTGTACATCATAGGTTGTGGGTGTACACCCACAAAGTGGTATGTTGGACAGACTAAGAGGGTGGTCAAGAGAAGAATTATGGAACATTTGGGAGACTTAAGAAATGTCAGGCTAGATGACCCAGTGGCCCAACATTTCCATTTTGCACATGCTGGCTCTGACAGCAGTTTTTTCTTCAGCATTTTGGCTAAACCTTATTGCACTCAGGGATGTGATTATGTACAGAAACTATTACAAATGGAAACCAAGTTCATTATTAATTTTAGAACCTTACATCCAAGTGGTTTGAATATGGAAATGAATGTTAATCTATGATATGGATGTAGGTTTATGATTTAAGTTTGGATGTATTTAACATATTTAATGTTTAATATTATTTATATTTATTAATGTCGGGCTGGCAACTCAGCACCATAAAAATTCACTGCCAATTAGTGGACCGGAGTTCCACTGTGGCAACCCCTAAAAGGGGAAAAGCCAAAAGACTACAACAATGATGAAAGACTGTATATTGTTCATAAATTTTATTGGGGGAAACATGTGAGAGTTAAAAATTACATGTTCATTATTTTAAAAAAATATATGGATAAGTACTTCAGATTTGGGCACCTTAACTGTGGGTATTTTGTATTTTAATTGGGTAATTGAGTGGTAATTGGTTTGCATATAAAAAGACTGCTTATATGGTGTGTATTTATTCTCTTGAAGACAGTGGCCAAGGTACCAGGAAGCACCAGTAAAGATTTTTTGCAGTCATACCGCCTTGGCTCTGAGTTTTTTGTCTTTATAAGTTTTTGTAGTGTTGTTACATTGTGTAGATGCACACATTCCTACACCACTGTCACATGCAGGTAACATACAGCCACACACGGCACCTCTCCATGCTACATCTAACCTGCTCCCCTTCCTGACTCACACACATTCTGTCAACCATTTGGGCCAGCCTAGGCCTCCAGCACCTGCACACATCACCCTGTTCAAGTGATGATACCTGTGCCACATCCCTGTCATCCTTCCCATCAATGCAGGGGAATGAAGCTATGTGTATGATGCACAGGGTGACTATATTACTTGACATTTACTTGTGTAATGCAGTATTGTTTTGCCATGACACTTATAGTGGTCACCAACATACACTGTATGCTGAGATGTGTCATAAGTACGCAACATACATTTGTGGACCCTATGTTGTATGATGTTGTACTGGCGTCATTGTTACACTGTGAGACCTGTGTATGTTTCTGTTCCAGGAGTCTGAGGGGATAACCTATGGACACATGGTGGCAATGAAGTGGAACAGCATGGCATGGCAGCACAGCAGAAATATGACTTCCGCAATTTACAGCAGTATATGTGCATGGCTCCATAGGTTCACATCTGTATGACAGTATACCAAAGACAATGGCGATGGTCAGCATACTCATGCATTCATAATTTGTGATAAGGTCTGCTACAGGGCAAGGTGCGACCTTGCTGGAGTGTATATGCTGCCTACCTTTAGGGAGCATCATAGATGGATGACTCACTGTAAGGACATTAACTCACTAAATCTGAGTGACGCTTCCAGGTGTATCTGCAGTTAACTCCTACTGATCCCTGAAGACATCAAATATTGCTTGTTCATACTTGCATCAATAATTCCAAAACCATGGTATGTACAAGGTTTTAAAAGACTTCAGCTTAAAGCTTACACAATGGCAAACTCAGCTGCATTAATATATGATCTCTGTCCAATGCAGGTAAATAGATATTAACTGTTGTTTTTATTATATTAATTTATATAGATATAATTTTCAAAGTTTTCTAAATATCTTAACAACCAAGTAACACAGACAGAACTCCTTAGTCTCATATGGAAGCTCTCAGCTAGAGGAATAAAAGGCTGCTGGCAGTATGTACGTAACTTGAGTGGTTGCTGAGATATTGTAAGTTGTTTACAAAATATTACAAATGTAATAGATACCGTGTTTACTGTGACTTATAAAATTCAGTTTAAGTCCCAAAACCTAATGAATACTACCACTGTAAATATAGCTTGTGCTGAAGTGTTTGCCATTTATACTGCTTTCATAACCCCTGTGGTTCCAAAGATATGAACATTTGCTTGAAATATGAGGACATAGTTTGATTCTGTCAAAAGGCTTAGGCTCCGCTCATTGGAAGTTACACGACAGACTTCCTGAGCTCCATTGGAGTGAATGAGTTAACCTACTATGTGATGTTAGAACTACATGCTTGTGGGAGACATTTGTCCAGCAGACATAGACACACCCCTGAAACAGACCCTGCCTAATGGTACACAGAGCACCTCAGCACATGCTATCTGTTTGATTGGACTGGGGCAATATGTGCTGGTCCTGTACTGAGGTATCATCTCATTGTGACACACAGCATCTGTTAGTTAAGTTCACATGTTCTATGGCCCCATAACATGATATATACTGCTGTAACAGCCTTGCACACAAACATGGCCACATTTAGGCTTGCACTACTTCCACTCACTGCATACAGAACTCGCCAAGGCACATACATACTGCATGTTGGCTGTATGTAGATTAGAATACTGACCTATGTATTGGTACACACTACAGATCACAGTACCCGATGCACACAACACAACTCATGTCTGCTAGTACTATCAGATTAGTACACATAATGCTTATTGATATCAGCAAGCCTTGTTGTGGTCAGTCATTTGGGGGGCACATCACCCACTACAAATAAAATGATGCAAAAACTTAACTATGTCTACTTTCCAAAGGTTATCATACATATGCCATATGGATATACACAAGCACCATGTTGGACAGAGTGAGAATCAAACCCCTCCCTACGTATCTAGTATTACACACTATAGATCGCAGTATTTATCACACAGGCCATGGCTTAAGTCTTGCTACTATATTGTCAGCTGGTAGTTTTAAGATGGCTGACATCATCAGTCCTTGTAGAATAGGGCAGTGTGGAAGCCAGCAGCAAGTTACAGGGCCAAAAAGTGCATAACCATTGCAGGTGGAGAGGCCATGAGGGCATAACAGTTGTTTTGTAGGGGTACACACACATATGTGCACCAAGTAGCAAGGAGTGAGATTAAAACCCTATCCATCTAGTATTACACACTATAGATCACAGTATTTATCTCATGCACCACAGCTTAAGCCTTTCTATTACTCTGTCAGCTGGTATTGTTAAGGTGGATGACAATATCAGGCCTTGTAGAATAGGGCAGAGTGGAATCCAGCAGCAAGTTATAGGGCTAAAAACTGGATAACCATTGCAGGTGGATAGCCCATGAGGGCATGTCCATTGTTTTGTAGGGATACACACACACACACCGAGTGGGCTGCAGTGAGATTAGAACCCCTACCTATCTAGGCTTATACACTATAGATCACAGTAATTATCACATGTCCCACAGATTACATCTGCTGTGTATGTGATTGTAGGCACAGTACTTGCACATTACACAAACTAGGCTTGTGTTGAACAGCACCTGTGGCCTGCCAAGTGATATTGGTTCATACTGTTATTTGCATCTAGTATCCTAGCAGTGAGATAACTGATGTTATCTTAGCCATGTGTGTACAGTTACCAGTATGGCCATATGTGTGTGTGTGTGTGTGTGTGTGTGTGTGTGTGTGTGTGTGTGTGTGTGTGTGTGTGTGTGTGTGTGTGTGCGTATGATATGTATATGTGTTCTGTAGATATAATGGGGGAATCTATGTATCATTTTAATATATATTAAATTTTATATCTATATAGCTATATATATATATATATATATATATATATATATATATATATATATATATATATTTGACACTACATAACGATAGATATACTATGCATGTGAAAGAGAGATACTGACAGATGGATATGTATATGTATATATGTCTGTATGTATAGATATTTATACATAATAGGTCATTTCAATGAAGGGCCAACAGAATTGCACTCATTTTTGCTAAGTGTATGGGCATGCCCAGTGGGACTATGAGGTACTTATAATGTGAATCCAGGCCACACCTACCTGTATTCCAGCCCAGGATTTTGTATGTTACAGACATTAATATCTACCCGTGTTTCTGCAGTACTGCAGTTCACTCAAAATGTCCATGGTATTCCACAGCTGTGTGTTGTACTTAATACGTGACTGAGGTCGGTAATGTTACACCACAAACAGACTGACTGTCTGCATACCTTTCAACTGGCCTGATTTTCACAGAATGTCCAGAGTTTTGCCTCATATGTTTGGTCTGTTCCTCACATATTTGTGGTCTTCTGGCGCTTTGTTGAATGTTGACATCAATAGATTCTACTAACAACAGACAAACAATTGTGTGTCAGACTTTATATCCATCAGAAAATATCTGCCACTGCAAGACCTTTAATTCCAGCAACTATCTAGGTTTATGTGACCAATATTTAAAGTCTGTCCCTATGTTTGGATCTTTGCCCCAATCTTTCTGGCTTTGTCCAGATTTATTGCACTAAGGGGTTGGGACGTATGACATTCTGTGAAAACACCAACATACTACTACCTCAAATGCAAAAGTGAGCAATTCCAGATTAGAACCATCAATACCATCACCCATGTTAGCTTCTGTAATCCACTGAGCCACCCAGGCTGCTGGACAGAGAGGGGTCATCCATCACACAATCAACAGCATACATATGTACATTTTTATCTTGTGTGAAGAGAGACATACAATGTGTGAGTGCTATCTACATTGCAGCCCTGAGATTGCCTGGTCCACTGCTATACCAAAGCTGATTTCCTGTTAAAGCAGTTATATGGGTACACCGCTGTGTTGGGGGTGGGGGAACAACAGTACATGATCAGCATGGGTAGACAGTAATCCAAATATCATGTGTGCCCACTGTTTAACATCTCCCTTGCCTGATGTTGTGAATATTCCAACCATGAGGCCTAGTGAAATTTAAGGAACACATACTATTGGACTGGGTATCGGTTGTCCCATGTGGATGTTAACTCTGACCAAATAGCCCATTATATTTCCTTGCATAACAGCAGCAGATCCATACATGCAATACCTTATTATAGTAATTCTTACAATTATTGTGTAGGTTAGAGACTTACCTTGAGAATGCAGCAGTTGACAGATCTGTAGTTCAGGGCTGACTCTGTGTGATCCAAGCGGTACTGAGTGAATACTTAGATATGTACAGGTTGTGTGGATTGCCTGGCAGCAGCTGTTTTAATATATGTATGTGAGTAGGAGTAAGGTGTCAGTTCCTGAGGCCCTAGGCAGTGAATGTGCTATGTGTTGCCTATTAGCCAAATCCCAGGGTATACCGGGCACACCTACGTCTGCCTACAGGGACATCATCAGGGGGCTCCTCCTTCGAGTCCTCCTGTGAGTGTGGCTGTGGTGACCTAGGCTCTGGTGGGGAGCTCTGTATCCCTTCCCTATGCTAATCCTGCTGCAGCTGCTTCCACAGGATCATATTGTATAGCATGGCACATACTGTGAACATATGTGCACATGTAGCTGGAGAGTACTGTAGGGCTCCACCAGATACATCAAGCCACTGTTTGTGCGTGTACCTCATTATGGCATCCTTCCATGGGTGTATGTGTATTTCTGATGGTTGTCATCATCCACGATTCCAGTGTGTAGCCAGCATCGCCCAGTAAATGGCCGTGTGGGCTGTCCCCCCTAGTAAATATCTATTACAGCTGTGATGTGTGTCAGATATGCGAGTCATGATAGCTGCCCGGGTTGCCAGCACATGCACTCATGATAATGCCCTGGGCATTGCACACAACCTGGCAGTTGATGGAGTGGTACATCTTGCAGTTGACGTAGATTCTACCCTCCTCACTGGGTGGGGCCTTGATGTGCACATGAGTGCAATCTATGGCACGCAGTATCTCAGGGTAGTGTGCTACACATTAAAAGAGTTGCATATTGCTGGCCCTCGTCTCAGGGCTGGGGGGAAAATATATGTGCTCACTGGCATGTGGTAGCATGGCTTCCAGGAACTGGTGGAGAACCCTGGATGCTGATGCATGTGAGACACCTGTCATGTCCTCAGTTGGTCTTTGGAAGGTACTTGTGGCTATTATCTGTAACTTTTGGAACACACAGAGGATAGTTTTGCTCATATCTGTGTGTACTATGCATGCCATTTCTGTCTATTTACCTACATTTTTACAGCCCCTTTTGTCTGTCTACAGTCCTGTACACATAATTTTTCTGTGTACACTACATACACTGACATGGGGTCTGCAGGGCTTCCTATCTGCTTGCTGGATCACTCTAGCTGCCTTATTTTCATGAGATTCACCTGCTTATGAGGTGATTTTATGCCACAGAAGTTTCTGTGTTGGCGTGCTTGTGAGCGGGCTCAGCAGCACTTACTGAATCTAAAAATGTTCACGCCCATGTTAGCAGTGTGGAGCAATGCCTATACGGAAAAAAATGAGTAGGCTTTATTAAATTCCCCCCATAGACTTTATGTTGTCCATTGTATTCATAGCCAAATAATAAAAACATTGTCACCAATCAACAACACAAGGAAATTGAGGACCACACCCAAAGAGCATGTCTCATATGATGATGTTCCTGTTTCCTACAATTGATTCCTTCCATTACACTGCAACTACTCTAGGATGCAGGAGACAAGTACTTACACACACACACACACACACACACACACACACACACACACACACACACACACACACACACACGCACACACACACACACACACACACACACACGATTTGACCATCAATTGCTACCTTTTCTATGACTGCATATACATCCGACATTTGTGTGTGACACATCAGTAATGACTTAGAATTGTATTTCAACTTGATTCTGTGAGAACCTTACAGAACAGCCCATTGCACCTTCCATACCTTCTAACCTATTAGGCCAAAAATCAGAGATAAATGCACAAAATCAGGAAAGGAGTTTAAATATTGACCTTACATACTTTGAAATTTGCTAATGTGGCAGGTTTTATGTTAGCAAGCATTTTCAGAAGGGTTAAACGTCTGAAATACAGGTTTATCATTATTTAGTGACTGCAGTCCACAACACTCTACCTGAAATACACACATTTGTGAGGAACAGATCACATATATGAGGGAAAAAGTAGGTACAGATGAGAACTATAACCTCTGTATGTGCACACACACACACACACACACACACACACACACACACACACACACACACACACACACACACACACACACACACACACACACCAGTTACAGACACTTTACACCTCAGATATCTGTTTTATATCTGCTTGAGTCAAATACGTTAATAAACAATGGCTCAGAAATGCATTGTAGCTCATGGCTGTCACAACCATATAGTGCAACCAACTGAAACACCCCCTACTCTTTCAACATCTTAACTCAAGAATCAGAAACAAAGACAGAAAATCAAGAACACAGTTCAGATGTATCTCTTACATCCATAGATATCTGCCAGAATAACAGACAAGCTTTGCATTAGCAACCATTTTGTGAAAGATACAAAGTCTGAAACTCACATATCTGTCATTGACTGTAGTCTACAGCAATCTGCCGGAGTCACAAATTTTACAAAGAACATACTAAAACACATTTCAACTTGTTTACTTAGGAATTCTGATCAAAGCCAAAAATAATTGGGGAAAAGGCTCTAAAATGGATACATTTTAAATATCTATTTGTTAACCAGGTAATCTTACTGGCAAAGTGTCCCTTTTCATGGGTAACCCAGAATCATTGTCTGGTTAATTGATTTGCTCAAAATCACACAGCAGACAACACTCAAATCCTGTACTTTTCCTGCATGAAGCAGTTCATTAACATCTCAGAGACTTAAGTGCCAGACATATTTAATTTACTTATAAAGTTAACACAATATCAGGTGTTGTGTATGGAGATACATTTGTGAACAATAAGAAGTATGAAACTGTAATGGTTGGCATTGAATGGCTGTAAACAACAGTGACTTTAATCCTCAGTGATTTATCAGAAAATGAAGACATTAATGAAGTTCTGGTAGTGCATAAGATTAAGGCTCTAAGCTCTTAAAAAGATACTTCCTGTATTTAAGAGAATGGGTTTGATTCTTTCTACCTCCATTTGCCTACTCTGTAATTCTGAGCAATTCACATGACCAGACAGTAATCCGGAAATTTAGCAAACAGATAAAACATGTATTTTTATCTCAGCAAAAACTATGAAAGACTGGTATTGCCAGAAAATGTTTTCTGATTTCAACCAGGGATGTGCCTGTGTCCAGTGGCCTGTGTCATTAGGTGAGTGGAAAACAGACACACAAATACACACACACACACATACACACACATACACACACACACACACACACACACACACCAAGAACAAGGTAAAGAAACTAGTCCTGGAAAGGCTGACAGCACACACACACACACACACACACACACACACACACACACACACACACACACACACACACACACACACACACACACTGAGGACAAGGCAAAGAAATGCATACTTTTTCCCTCTCTCCAGGATTGACAAAAATAGACACACACGCGCGTGTGCACACGCACACACACACACACACACACACACACACACACACACACACACACACACACACACACATACATACATACACATACACACACACACACACACACACACACACACACACACACACACACACGTGGCACACATACCTGCTAGTAGTTTGGGGCATCACCAGTACAGCCTGCCTTTGGAATGTGGCAATAAACAAAGCACCTCACAAAAACTCACAAGCAAAATGGAGGCATACAGATTACACACAGAAGGCTTCTCAACCAAGAACTGAACCAAATAACCAAGTACTGTGACATGGCAACACTAACTACTACACAACAATGCTGCCTACAATTAAAATAAGAATGCATGAAATGTTTAAAGCTCACATCACGATATTCTAGATCCCGGTCTCCTGATACCTTAAGTTGTCGTTCGTGCTGTACTGCTTAACAATGACCCTGTGTTAAATTGGGAAATACAGGCTAATAGAACCAGGAAAGGCAATGCATCAGAGCAGTTAGGTGCATCTGGTTATGGTATGCTACCATCACTCTTAAGGAGCTGGAGGGTGTTTCCACCTTGGCAAAGACTCTAACAAATGCTTCTTCTGCAGACTGTAGAAAGGTACAGATACTGATGAGGACACTGATTTTATTCTACTAAATAAGGTACTAAAGTACATGGGCAGCATAGTTTATTTAGAAAGAAATAGTGCAACATCTTTTGTTAACATTGCTGTAACAGAAACTTCAAGCAGCAATAGTTCTGTAATTAATACTGAGACAGGTTATTTGGAAGTTAGTAATCTGGACATCACCCTTTTATGAAATACTCAGTGTAAAATACAGCACTTGCTTATTTTGGCAGAGAATACGACATCTGCTAGATATGTACTCAAACTAAATCAGATATGCAATAAAACTCAGAACTGAAAGGTGTGCAAGTCAGTGATAGTTTAGTATGCATAATAATAAAACACAATATCAGTGTTTGCCAAGAGAGCTAAGTAAAACATTGAAATATTGCATTGAAACACATGCCACACTGGAACTAGTGACAGACAATGAACTGCTGAACACTTAGAACACCAAAAAAACTGTTCCCTGGATAACATACTTTAAAAGCTTCACTGGATAGCATAATCCCTCAATAGCACAGATGCTCTCAGCTTCAGTAACCTTCTCTGGCATGCTAATTAATAATCTCACCCTTACTGCACATTTTTCTCCCAAGAAAATTATTTCTTGCAGAAAACGACTTTCTTAATGTCAAGTGCTTTAATGAGAAGTACTTTAGGTGTCTCCTGAGATTTATCACTGTCTGCATCCTTTGTTTTTAGCTTCTTATTCATTCTTTCTCAGGGGATGAGTGCATTAATTAACAGAGCTACTGCTAAATCACTTTTCTACACCAAAAGATCAAGGCAATAAGAACAAAAAGAGTTGCAGTAATTGGATAAAAAAACAAGGGGTACATTAATAGAATGATTAAATGTATTTCTTATGATAGCCCTCATAGGCATGTGTGTGGTAGCATTACATGCCAGGGAAATGGAGTCCCTAAGAGGTCACTGTAGTGCTGCAGGAGCTCTCTGCTGCCACTAGGGGGCAAGATTAGGAAACCTAACCACAAAACCCAAATGACTGTATGAATGACAGCAACAGAGAGGAAGGACTTATGGTCGGCAAGTAAATACATGTATAAAACTTTTTTTTTTAAAAAAAAGAACACTCAACTGCTATTAAACGATGTGCGCTATTACACTAACAAATAATGTTCTCTCTTACTCTGTAAAGGGTATGCATATCAATTTATCAAACACTAATCTCTAAAATGCAGTAACTTGTTTCTTTGTTTGCATTTGAAAGCCATCAATGGCTAATTATTAATGGCTTGCATTAAATAAGACACATAAACTAATGTATACATCAAATACAGAATATACCTGTCTAGCAATGACATATTAAATAATGTGTGTGAGTGGTCTGGCTGTGCTGTGTCTGCAGGATGCAAAGAAGCCAGTCTGTCAAAACACCCTTTGCGTGTACAGCTGGAAAAGATAAAAGGATTGTTTTCTCCCTTCTAGTAACCTGGGTGACAAACAGCAAGAACACTTACAGCAATATCAGATTGTATAATTGACTACAAGAAAACCCAGCAAGCTAGAGTCATCACTGTGTAATACCTTAAACCCCCTGTAGTACAGGCCCATGTCATATATGCATATGACTCCTTAAGGACATCCCAGTGTTTCAGGTACATGATGTCTGAATGCCCACGATGTTTTGCTTTCCCTTTTTTTACTGATGCTTTCAAACCAATAAAGTCAAACTCCACTATCTATAGATTAAGGGATCAATCTGAGTGATGTTTTTACCCTTTGATTTAGATTGTATAATTGGAAACTTAGTAGTTCAAATTATAGTTTTTACCTCATATTACCCTTAAGAACAGTGGCACCAGTGGGTAACAGTGGTAGATTGGTTAGGCTGCTCGGTATAAATAGATATTGATCACATAAAGATAAATAGATAAACTGTTTGATTGATTGCAACTATTCTTGCCCTGTTAGTGCTTGGGTCATAGCTAAAAAGGTCCATGATAACTAATTAAAATAGCTGGTTACCAAATTAATAAATTAAAATGAAAATAATTCTGTAACTTTACATCTCTTCCAGTCAACATCATTAAAACAATCAATTTCTTATTCCTCTGGTATTTTTGCGTCATAGAGATTGCCTCTCTCTCCTCCAAAAATAATTTCTTCCAGCCATGAAATGACTCATTAATAATGTTTTTATGGGACGGTGGTAAACACAGATCTATTCCTCCCACATTTAGAACTTCACAACAATGCTGCAAGAATAAAATCCCTCCTGGATATAACCTTTGATTCGCCAGGTGTTATTTGGAGTTAGGTGATGCTGAATTCTTGGGGGAATAAAATAACCTTTATGAAAGATTAAGATTGAGGAGATATAGGAAGGAGCCCCAGATGAAATTATAATGGAACCCCTGAAAGTATTACAGTAAGCATTCTAAGAAACTAACTTGACATCCTGTGGGCACCTTTTCCACCAAGTTTTTTTTTTTTTTTTTTTCTGTAAGAAACTAACATGTTCCAATGGTTGGAAAAAAACACACCTTCTAAATGGAGATCTAATGGAGGCACATAGAAGAGTAACAAGATCCCTACAGAGATTCCCACCTTCTAGTTTTGGGACCAAATAAATGTGTGCGAACCTATACAGACCTGTGAGGACTTCCATGGGGAATATGGAGAAATGCAGGAATATACAAATCTGTATTCTACATTAATACAGAGGTTTAGTAAGAAGAAAATCAGTGCAGTTCTGCAGATAGATTGGTCCTTATGGATGTATGTCTGGGCCATATTTGAGGACCCATGCACAGGAAGGAAAGGAAGGATATCTAAAATGTATAAGATTCTAATAGCAACAAGAGGGCAAAGGACTAATAAATTTATTTTTATGTGGGAAAGGGGCTTTCTCAACAAAGCAACCCTGAGGAATGGTCTAAAATTCTTCTTACCCCCCTAGATCACAAGTCCAGATGCTACCAATTCTTCAGTTAGCAATATTCATTAAAGTTATTTTACTTGCTTTCTAGACTACCTCAGATGTTTCTAGGGGTCACTTCAATTTGCTGGAGATGTGACACTAGGGAATTAGGGGATTGGAAACGTGTTCTTGGATTGCCCAGCTTTGGTGCTTTCAAAACCACTATTCAAGAATGAAGTAGTAGAGTACGTCAGCAACAATTGGTTCTTCCTTTCTCAATATATCTGTTATGACACATATCTTCCCTTCATCTTATTAAGACACGAGAAAGCATGGCTGGTTAGTAAAAAGGTCATAACAAAGTCTAGGAAAGAGATACTGACTGGCTAACGAAGAGACTAAGACAGGAGCTGCAAAATAGCAAAGGCTTCAGAGGCATGCTACCAGCTTCTAGAAAGTGAGTCAGTAGGTGGCACAAAGAAACTCTATTAGGATGCCAGGCAATGAGACAAAGTTAAAGACGACAGTCATCAGATGCTCTTAGTAAGGGATGCCAGCAACGACCTGCTCACCAGTCCACAGGACATCAGGAGCAAATGGAAGAAGTACTTCAATCAGCCTCTGAATGAAGAAAACCCCACAGAAGCTGCCCTGCCCCAGACACAGCCTTTGATGAAAGAAGAGGAGGAACCCACCCTAGACGAAGTAAGAACAGCAGTCAGGAAAATGAAGTCAATGAAAACAGCAGCCTCAGATGAAGTCATGGCAGATGTGATAAAGATGATGGGTGAGATAGGGGAGAAATGGCTCCTGAGGGTACGCAAAGCAGTATGGAGAGAAAGGCATATCCCAGATGACTGGAGAATAATCATACTAGTGCAAGTGTTCAAGAGCAAAGGGGACATTCACAACCGTGAGTAGTGTATCAAACTCCTATCATGTTACATAAAAGTTCTGGAGAGGGTGACTGATAAATGAATACACAGAGCAGTAGAAAGTAAGATGGGAGGTGAGAAGTTTGGCTTCAGATCAGACTGCAGTACAACTGATCCAATGTTTGCAGTGAGACAGATACTTAAGAAGAAGCTAGAAATGAAGAAAGAGTCCAAATGGACATTCCCAGACTTGAAGAAAGCATATGACAAGGTCCCAAGAAAGCTGATTTGGGCAGTCCTAAAGTGGTTTGAAGTCTCAGAAACATTTGTAGAATTAGTGCAGGCTATGTATGACTCAAGTACAAACAGTGTTCATTCTCATTGAGGGGTTCCCATTGGGAGTGGGTGTGCATCAGGGTTCAACTCTAAGCCCACTGCTATTTATATTGGTGATGGACTACATTACCAAACAGGTTGGAGGGGACAGATCAACAAAGCTGCTGCATTCAGACAATGTGGCATTACAGGCAGACTCTGAAAAAGAACCTCAGCAAAGGACAGGGGAATGGAACGTAAAACCGAAGGCACATGGGATGAAACTGAGTACAGATGAGACAGTTGTAATGGCAGCAAATGAGGGAATCAGAAGAAGTTGAGAAGTGAGATAGAAAGGAAAATAGTGGAACCAGTTAAGCTTCAAGTACCGGGGAGGGGTGTTAGAGGAGAAGGAGGAGGTCAAAGCTACAATTAGAGGGGCTGCAGCCAACTGGTTCAGTGTGTGAGGTGTAGTGTATGACAGAAGAATGCCAAAGAAGCTCAAAAATAAGGTGTCCAAAACACTGGTGTGATCAGTACTACTGCATGGTACAGAAATCTGGGCAGTAAAGGCAGACCAGTAGAAGAAGCTAGAGGTAATGGAGATAAAGTGCCTGAAATGGGTGGTAGGATGTACACTGTGGGACAGATGAAGAAATGAGGACATCAGAGCAGAAGCCAAAGTAGCTCCAATTGCAGAAAAGGTCAAAGAGAACAGATTATGATGTTTTAGGCACATGTGCAGAAACTCAGAAGACAATCTGGTGAAGAAGATTTGAAACAGACAGGAAGAAGACAAGAGGAAACAAGAGCATCCATCAAAGTAGTGGCTGGAATGTGTGAGAGAAGACCTGCAACAGTCAAGCATGAGTGTTGAAAAAGGTAGGAGTGTGGCACTGAATAGAGAATGATAGTGACAGTTGACACGAAACCCCAACTCATGTAGAAAATAGGAAAGGGGCGGTTGATGATGATGATGATGATGATGATGATGGTGATGATGATGATGGCGATGATGATGATGATAGTGATGGTGATGATGATGGCGATGATGATGATGATGATGATGGTGATGATGATGATGATGATGGTGATGATGATGATGGCAATGATGATGATGATGATGATGATGGTGATGACGGTATCGTATATTTTGGACTCATGCCACCCTAGCTAGATTTTGTTTGTATATTGCACCTGTTTCACAAGGCTTCATACCTGTTGCACTAACTGAATTTTGGATGTGAACGAGACAGTAGGTGAGTGACTTGGGGTTGAATGTTGCTGATCTGGGGCTTGGTTGTTGTGGTTGCTGTTACTGGTGAGAGGATGAATAGTTCCACCCCTGTCTCCCTTAACTGGCTGCTGTTTGTCCTGAATTTTTCTTATTAGCTGCTGCTGTTCCCTTGTTGATAATTTCTAATTTTCCATTTAGGTGAATATCTAGTATATAAGGGGTTCAGTTGCATGGGATAGTTTTTGCAGTGCTGAGCTGTGGTATACTAAGCTTGCTGGAGTCCTGTTGTGATAACTGGATTTAGTTTGTATATGCCCCTGTTATACCTGGGTTTGGACCAGCTGCACTTAGCACAACAGCATGAAGTGAGTTGGATGGTGCAGTGGTGCAGTGGTTAATGATGGTGCCTCACAGCAAGAGGTTCTCCAGTTCAATTCTTGGCTGGGGTGCCTTCTGTGTGGAGTCTGCATGTCATTCCTGCATTTGCGTGGGTTTTCTCTGGGTGCCTGGGTTTCCTCCCATATTCCAAAGACATGAGTCCGGAGCATTTCTCCCCAGGCATCTACTAGGCTCTGTCATTGTTGGACTTTCCTGGTCAACAAATGTTAAATAAATAAATTATAGCTTCAGAATAGTTAATGTCATACTATTGGCTTTGCAGTATTGGAATTAACTATGTTTTTCTGCATTTTTAGCTCTTTTTCTGAGACCCTTCAAGTTAAAACTGAATTAACTGTATCATGCTTACTGACTTACTTGTATCATTTACTGAAACTACTTCCTGAATTTGTAGTTAAACTTTCATATACTACAGTAGAACCTAACAATACACCCACCTTTGTCGACGTTATTAAGAAACTTGGCCATGTAACACATCCTCACTTGCACCTTCACTCACAGCTAAAGACAGTCACCCTGGCAATATGCACCTCAATAAGGGCTCCTGAGGCTGTAGCCACACTTGACAATTTATTAATAATAGATGGCTCTATGGTTAGCCCCACTAATGTTCTAGTCGACAAGCTCTGCAGTAAAAGTGTATTAGCTCTCTCTATGGTGCCAAAGTTCTGGATGTGACCAGAACCCTTAGGTTCTTTCACCTCAAGTATGAGTATATGTTCTTTGTTGTCCACATCAGAGTGAATGATCTTAAATCCTCAACCCTGGGAAAAGGGCAGAGAGATATAGCTGAGCTCTATATTCATGTGTCCAAAGCACATGAGACACTTTTCTGAGAATGATACTACAATTTCGCATAAATAAATAAATTATTTCAACAATTGTCTTAACTAGTGGCATTTCAGGGGGATACAATGTAAGTGTCAGCATGGAAGATAATGACTCACAGGCTCGTCTGATTTGTCATGGATTGCCTTTACGTCTGCCTTCAGGACTTTCACATATTAGCTAAAACCATTTCTTCCCTAACAGTGCCTTTTTTTAGACAAAGTTCATTTGTCTGGCATCGCAGCCTAACAAACTGTAATACTGCAGACATGAAGGTCTTCCTGTCTAATAAAAGGAGTCTGACAAATAAGTTGCCTGACTTGGAGGTGTTGTTACAGAAGCTCAGGTTCCTTGTTCTGGGACCACTCCCTGTACAACAGAATACAGAGCCTACCAGTCTTTCCGACAATCTTGGGGCAATAGAAAGTCATCTATTCTTTATCTCTTCAAATGTTAACTCACAACAAATACTTCAAAGTTCTAATTTCAGGCTCCATGACATTTTGGTCTGATTGGCTAAAGTCGATCACATATTCATCATCAAGTATAAATCCCCCTTTATTGTCACCTAAGGACCACTGTAGGCACCTCCTTAAGGGTCTATATCACATTGTCGAATTCTTAAAAGTTTGAACGTCATATGGTCGACACCATATGATCGAACTTTTAAAAGTTCGAACGTTTCAATGAAGATTTCCGTACAGTGCAGAATGGGAAGATTTCTCTTTTCTGCACTGTAGTGCGATCTTGGAGTTGGTATATTTAAATAGCAAGGGGTTTGGGGGATGCAGGGGGGCTTTCCTCCCTGCTTAAACTGTTCACATTTTCTAACTTTTAAAAGTTCGATCATATGGTGTCGACCATATGACGTTCGAACTTTTAAAAGTTTGATTATGTAATATAGATGCCCTCCTGAAGTTGGATTCCACATCTCCTAATCCCAATGCATTAATTTTAGGCAACTTCAATTATCTACACTTCCACCAATCCACAATCTTCCAGGAAAAGATGCCACAAACTGTATAACAAATTCCTGTGGTGTAAGAATAATGGATGGATTCAAATGACAGGTTAATAGCATACAGCTAACTTTGTGTTTAATAAAAACTATATGGTATTAATGTGGCATTTGACTCCAGCCATTATTCTTATACCACAGGAATTTGTTATACAACTTCAATTATCTATCCATCAACTGAGAGCCTTCTAGAACTAGCAAAAATGCTCAGCATTTCCCAGATTTCATCAATACAATCTCCCCAGATCAAACTGTATATAGTCCAATGAGAGGAAGAAATATACCTGACCATGTCAAATGCTGCCTTTGCCTACACACCTATTAAATGTATATTGTCATTGATCAAATCTGACAACCACTCTGTCACCTTTCCCCTCAAAATTAGTGATTCTGATTTACTTTAAAGAAATTAATGCATCATTAAAGACTTTAAAAAGTAAAGAAAAAGTCAGTGGATGTTCAGAAGACTTAGAGGTGGAAAACCTGAATGTTCATAAAAGGTTATTTGCTTATTCCTGTTGCCCCCCTTCAAAAGAGGTTTAAGTCATTACACAGCAAAGTTATTTTTTCTGAAGTTTTTCTCTTTGTTTTCTGGTATTGCTATGTGACATTTTCTCCCTTTGTCTTAAATGTAGACAGCAATTAAAAGCACCTAAATCTTTTACTTTCCCATTTCCAAACCATTGGTATGTAACTAGTTTTCTGCTTTATTTGTGTGTCAGAATTCATCAGGCCTAATCTATAGCTGTTTCTTCTCATTTATAACACTACAGTCAACAAATTTTAATCCATTAAGTGTTTTCTTTGGGGATATGTCTTCATGAAATCATAATTATCAACCCCATTTTCCCATTTTGAGTGGGGGTCAGGTTGTTACATAAACTGTTACTGCGTCTCTTGATTCACAGTCACTCTACTCTTGGAAAGCTATGCTGAACTATTGCAGCCCTTTTTTCATGCACTTCATCCATCAGTTAGATGGAGCCTCTCATCATCTCTTGTATTCTGTCTGTCTCTCCTAAATCTATTTTACCAAATCCCCATTTGCTTACCTACACAGGTTTAAATCACAGCAATGTGTTCTCCTTGTCCTTCTCTACAATGAAAGCCTTTATTGATTCTAATCTGATGTCCTCAGTTCTTTGTCTGTCCATCAGCATACTTCTTCTCCATCACCTCAACCTCCCTCAGCTATTCTGTCTTCACAGCCCAGGATTCTGTGCCATAACAAAGCACTGGCTACATCACTCTTTTCTATATTTTAATTTTCAGTTTCATCGGCATTCTTCTGTTATGCACTACCTCTGAGACCTTGTGCCAGCTGGCTGTAGCACCTCTAATTCTAACTGTGATTTCCTCGTTCAGACTTCAAGTTCTCCATAACCAGCCCTCCCAGATACTTCAAACTGTTTTCTTTCTATATCATTTTTCAGCTTTGTATGTTTTCCCCCCTATTTGCTGCCATAACCACTGCCTTATCTATACTCAGTTTCATTCCATGTGCCTTCAGTTTTACATTCTGGTCTCCTATCATTTGCTGAAGTTCCTGTTCAGAGTTTGGTCATAATCCCAAATTATCTGCATTCATCAGCTTTGATGATCTGCCCTTTCCAATTGTCCATCACCAGCTTGAATAGGAGTGGACTCATATCTGAACTCTGATACATACACACTCCCATTAGAAACTCCTCTTTAAGTCTGAACACTGTTCATAATTGTGTCATTCAGTTCTTGTACATAGCTTGCACCAATTTTATCAGTGTTTTGGGGATTTCAAACCATCACAGAACTACTCAAATGAGCTATCTTGAGACATTGTCATATGTTCTCTGCAAGTTCCAGAATGCCCTGTTGGGCTCTTTCCTTGTCTCCAGCTTTTTCTGCTCTAATAATTGCCTAATTGCAAAATCATGTCACTTGTACCTAATCTGAATCCAAACTGCACATCTCTCATCCTATTTTCTACTACTCTGTGTCTTCACTTATCATTCACCTTCTCCAGCACTTTCATGCTGCATGACAGAAGTATGAGACTTCCATACTGTCTGCAGTTGTGAATACCCCTTTGTTCACGTGCATTGTCAATAGAATGTGTATTCTCCCATCATTTGGGATTTGTCCTTTTCTCAATACTGCAATGAGTAACCTCCCCAGTAAAGCAACCAACATCTTGATCATATCTTCCCCGACTTCATTTTCTTAGTGTTCTTCATATTTCTTATCGGGTGTGTTCTCTTTTCCCTTTCAATGTAGACCATGCTCGTGGCAATACAGCTTCTATGGGATTTTCTTCAGTCAGAAGCTTCTTGAAAGTATTCCCTCCATCTGACCTTTATGTCGTCTGTCCTGGTAAGCAGATTGCTGCTGGTGTCCCTCATGAATGATGTCTGCTGACTAATCTTTGTCTTTCTGTTATTGTCTCACAACCTGGTAGAGATTTTTTCTGCCATCTGTTGAGCCACTTTCCTGAAACAGGCTGAGTCTCTGTGATACCTTGTTCTTTGCAATTGCAACTGCTCTATTAACCTTTTTCTTAACCAGCCAGTATCTTTCTTAATCTGATCTGTCTTTTTTGTCCCCCACTTCTTCCTGCACTCCTTCTTTCTTTTGATGACTCTGAACTTTGGCATTCTACCATCAGCTCTCCTTATGGAAATAAGTTTCCATCCCAGTCTCAACCACATATCAGTTCTTTCTTATTCATACATGCTGTTTTCAAAAATTACAATTCATCTTCAGCTCCCCTATTCCGTCTTCTTCCTGAAGTGCTAGAGTATTGAGTATTTCTTTGAAGTCCCATGCTTTCAGACCACTCAATTTTCAGGTCTTCAGCTTAGTCTCTGTTGACCTTAGAGCCTTCTCTGATAACTACTTACAGCTGATTGTGGTCATCAGTAATTTATCCTGGCAACCAACCATTTCACTAAGGATAACTTTGCAATCTCAGTGTGGAGTGCACTGCCCTTTCCTTACTAGGAGGAAGTCTACCTGAGTTGTATGCTAGCCAGTCTTGTATGTGACTTTGTCAGTGTCTCTCTCGATGAACCATGTGTTGACCATAATTAGAACGTTTGATGGATGGACATCTAGAATGGCCTTGCCAATATTCTTGCTTCCCCAGTTATATGGACACAGTCAGTCTTCATAACTTGAACTGTCTGCCCTGATGTGAGAATTCTGTTCCTTCATTATCAAGGGCAACTTCTTTTGTCCCATTTTATCAAGGAGATCCAGTAATGGCTGCTTCTTTTCCTTGCTATCACAGTCATGAAGTGGATCATTGGCTGAGATCATGAAAACTTGTGTATGTTTACACTGGAGTCCAGCCGACATGAGTCTGTCACCAAATGCATCTATCACTGTCTTTACAAGACTCGCTCGTCTCACAATTCCCACACTATGTCTAATCTGTCCTCCCCCTGGCTATTAGATCCTGCATCCCAGGTCAAGTGGCTTTGCTGCACTGCCCTTCCACCATAACTGCTGGACACACAGAATGTATAGTCTCCTCCTTACCATCATGTGAGCCTATAAACATTGTAGCAGTGCATAGTTCAGCAGTTTGTAGTTCATTGTGTTACGCTGACTGGTTTAATGTTCAGCTTTTACTCAACAGATTTATCCCAGATAGCTCAGGCTATACAACTAGACACCAACTGGCCAGTAGCTTATTGACACAGGGCTGCTATGCTTTATAGCAGGCAGACTATTCAATAGCAGCACACAGACCTGTCCTATTATTAGCATGGGTCCCTGGAAGAGGTTAGAGTTAGCTATCTCCTCTGGTCTCTTAGCTTTGGCCTTTTGTTTTTTAGCAATAATTTCCTAGAGCTGATTGCTTACATCATTAGATGGCTAGCCCCTGATAAGGTGCACAGTTTGTGATCCAAGTTCCTTCTGTCTGGACGATAATGCACAACACAGATGATGCCTAAAGTAATTGATCCACTTATCTATCCCCCTTTGGGGGTTACTCTGTCAACAGACCTCTCAAGTTCAAATTTTCCATTTTTTAGATGGAAGCACCCTGCATGTTTTTTAGAGGACAGAATGAACCCCATACAGGCACACAGAGAACAGTAAACTCCACACATACATTGTGACCAGAGGTGAGGATATAACCCTAGACCTTGTTTCTGAGAAACAAAGATCTTAACTATTTCACCATCATCTTTTCCTCTAAAATGTCTGATAATAAATGTGCTTGTGAAAGATGATTTTCACTTTCATATTTTAATTTTGTTTCGGTTAACATTATAATCCTTATTTATGTGAGCACTGCATAAGACTTAAAGCATCTAAAATACTAAGGAGGATTAAAGCCTTACATTCTTTTCTAATCTTCCCTGACAGAAAGGGAAATTAACCAAACCTGAGAAGTTTCCAAAAGCACATAAAAAGAAGACAAATCACACAAAAGACATAGGCAGTTCTAGAATACAGGGGGAAAATGGGTTACAAAAAAGGGAATGAGCCAGAAGGAGACAGTCACTGAAAAGCAAAAGAAAAATGTAAATCCTCCTCTAAACCTGTTAATGCTGCACCTTCACTGACATTAAGGTGCCAAAAAGGACTGTCCAATTCCAATAATAAAATAAAATTTCCTAAACTAAATCAATATCCTCCTACAGAACTACAGACTGCAGTACTTCAGGATACTTCAGGACTACGAACCCTCGATTTCCAGGCAGGACCAAGAATATGCCAGCAAAGCAGTCCTGGAGAGTATCAGCAATTTAATTAATGCTGGTAATATCAGCACCAGAACTTTCTTAGCAAGTAATGGTGGTCACCTCAACACAGCTTTGAATACAAGATCTTTACTGCAAATTGCTTCAGGATTGTGCAAGAGACTGCAAAATCAGATGTGCTGTCATCTTCGGAAAATCCCCAGCAAAACACAAAGGCTTTACATCAGTCCCCAGGTGAATCTATTAGGATACCACTTTACCATTACCATGGTTGTTTCAGGAAAGAAAAGAAAGCAAAAATGATCATACTTTCTTCTTTCTTCTGACATAGAAAAATTTTTTTTTTTTGCAGTCAAATATGTTCTGTACAGAAACAGTACTGAGGACAAGGTGATATGTGCTTAATCCTCTGATTTCCCTGCAGGCAATGTAACTTTCAAGGAAGCCTAGAATGTCATGGATGAATGTTTTGATTGACCTTCAAAAGAACCACTTTCCCCCAGAAAAAAACAGATAGTGCAAGACAACAATGCTCAAAAAGGCAAAAGAGTATTCACCATTTATTTTCTAAATCCTTTTCAGAGTTATCAAAATACAGACACAATTTCCTGCTTCAAAAAGAGCAGCCAGACTGTACAGGGCTCCAAATTTACATTTATTTATTTATTTAACATTTGTTTACTTAATGCTCCAGATGCATGTCTTTCTAATAATAAAAGTTAAAGCCAACTAATGCATATCCCATGTGAACTATTACTAAAAAAAAAAACACTAAATCAGATCCAAGAGATTCTGTTGTCTTTTCATATGGGTTTACAGACAAGAGAATAAGGCAGGCAAGTTAAGTGCAGCTGCTGGTAGGATAAACATACATATTGTAAAGTGTACATGGGAATCCATTAATGTCTCACTGGTAAGCAGCAGCTTTAGCTGTCTCTGTGAGGAACTATGCCTGGATGGGCAGTGAGTCATACAATAAGGATTTTAAATATGAACTTCTAAATGTCCCTGTTTCTGCTGACTCCTTCTTTCGGAAACCTGCAGACTTTATGTTAGTTGATCTAAAGAGTGAGGATGGAACTAGAATATCTGTAATGCAACTGCTTCATGAGCTGTTCCCTCAGAATTGTACAAATCTGACTCTCAGTCTGTCTCAAAATCCTAAAAGACATAAATCACATTGTGGCAAATAGATTTTATTTCTGAATAGGATAACAGCTTACTGAGAATCACAAAATGCAAATCTAAAATGGCAAACTACTGTGGCTATTGTATATATATAAATAAATGCCAAATCATCATAAATCCTTACATTGAAAGATGATAGTTTGCCAACATCAAGGAAGTGAAACAGAACACTTACCAGTAACTTAGGTATAAGGAAACCTGTCCTTTTCCCACTGTAGTGTAATCTCTGAGTTAGTATATATAATTAGCGGGGGGGCATACAGGTATTTAAAATAATATGTTACAGAACCATATAAACATAGAAATAATTTAGTGGCTAAAAATTAAACATAGAAAAAATTTAGTGGCTAAAAATTATTTACAAGATTGATGTTTAGATACACAATATGCAGTATGTTTTCCAAGATTTCTCAGGAGTTGTGACAGTTACAGATGAAAAGAACAGTTAGGTAGAAGATGATGGGAGGATAGAGTAGAATAGAGAAAAAGACATGAATGAGTTTGATTAAATAAGTTTGAGTTGCAAGAAGTTATAGGTAGAGTTAGTGTAAACACTTAGCCAGGAGTGGAGCATGAGCATAGCCATATATTGGATATATCTTGTTTTAGCTGACTTTTGAACAATTTAGCATTTTCATTTTGTCTAAGAGTGGGGTATACCATTCCAAATTTTTGCAGTATAGGAGAAGTACAGTGCATCTCCAGCAGAGTTCTTGAACTTGTTTACAGTAAATAACAACTTGCCAATAGACCGTAGTGCTCTAATAGGGTTATACTACTGGAGCATGTTGATTAGGCTTAGACACTTTTCAAGAAGGTATAGGAGTTTGTGGGTAGTCACTAATTGTGAGTGAGTTAAGGAACATTGTAGCTCAAACCACCAAAGTTGTTTTAGTGGTATACAGAGGTGAGTTCTGTAGATGTGGTTTGATACACATTTGGCTATTTTGTTGGAATATTGGTCTAGTGAGGAGACTGAGGTGGAATGCGGGTTGATGAATATGGAATCGGCATAAAGAAGGGCAGGGAGAAGGAAAGAAGATACTGTGGTTGTTCTGGCTTTGTCTGCTAAGTACAATTTGAATTTCAAGAGGGTCACTAGATTTTGGTGAGTTGTTTTTATTGCCTGTTTTATGTGGTGGCTGAATTTCAGGCTGCTGTCAATGATGACTCCTAATAGTTTGGTGTTGGTTACTAGTTCTGCTACAATATTATTGCAGGAGGTGATGAAAACTTGCTGTTTGTAGGGAGCTTTCTCCTTTAGGGAGAATAAGAACAGATTTATAGTTTGAGGATTTAATACTAATTGTGAGTCTGTTAGCAATGCCTCAACAGAGGTAAGGGATTCCTGAGTTATATGTTTCAGGTTTTTTTTAGATTATTTGCAGAACAGATAAGTAGAACAGATTATATAGGAGGATGGCATAATGGTTAAGGTGTTCACACACAAGGTACAGGCTTTGGTTCTCAGATGGGGTAATTTGCTAAGCATAAAATGGCCCACAAGAGCAGTTAGCCTAGTATTAATTCATGAAGCTGTAAATCTTTAGGTGGGAGGTTGGCATGATGGTTATGGTATTTACCTTACTAACACAAGGTAAAATATTTGATTCTCATATGGGGTAATTGGCTAGGCATGAAATGGCCCACAAGGGCAGTTAGACTAGTACTAATCTATGAACCTATGAAGAGTCATCTCTATACTGTATGATGGATGATTGTTTAGTTATATTATCATAGGAGGTTACCAGGCTAATGGCCCCAGGACCCATGCAAGCCTAGCCAAGTTCAATCCATGTTCCCAAGGGTGTCTGGTTCAAGCAGACACTAAAATCAGCACCTATTTCCCCTGTCCAAGAGGAACACAGGTGGAACCCCTAGGTTGACTTTCCAGTTACCCATCCAATCATCCAAATTGCAGTTTGGTGAATGGAAAAAACTCCCTCAATTTTTATTGTTAAGCGCTTTTCTAAATTAGCAATTGTCACAGGTTTTTATGCTACAGTATTATTATTCTGCTGCTTTTTTGGTAATTTATGGTTTATTTGGTATTTTTTTGGTGCTGTTTCTTCATTGTTAATTTTACAGAAAGCATCTAAGTGATACATTTGATAATTAAGTTTTAAAATAATGTATATATTTTTAAGTTTGATATGTTCTAACATTTTAAAATGAATGATGATATAATTTCCTGTTTTGGGGGATAAGGTGGTTTATTTAAAAGTTGTTGTATGGTTTGTTATATTGTCTGATGAAGTTTGGTCATTTATCCAAACAAAAAGTGCTTAACAATAAAAACTGAGTGAGTTTTTTTTTCCATTCACCATACTGTTTTTTGTTTTTAAATAGTTTGTGTTTGTGTTTTGGATTATTTAATTCTTGAAAAATGTTTGATGAGACCCAGGAAAGAAATTTTTCTGTGGTGTCAATATTCTTACCGGGGATATGTATATTCCTATGATACACAGGCTTTTATGTGCATTTAGTCTGAGTAATGTTATTAAGATTATTTAATTTTAGGGTAATGAGATAGGAGATAGGCTGAAGGTTATTTTATAGATGATGGATACCCTCTTTTCTAGTCCTGTCTAATTGTATTATACTATATCCTGGAGGAATAATTTCCTCATCCTTAGTTTCTTGACTTTGCCATATTTCAGTTATGATTAGAATATCAGGGCCATATTGTGTCATCCAAGCATGGACATTTGGCAATTTATTACAAATGCTTCTAAGGTTGGTGGCATATAGGTGTAAGCTAGATGTATTTTTTGTAGGTACATGTAGACTTGTGGTATAGTTAGTTAAGTTTGAGGAGCCTGGGTTAGGATATATATCGCCTCAAACATATAAGTGGTAGAGTATAAGGGAGCGTGAGTTCAGCTATTTATATTTGGACTTTGGGCCTAGGCTTTTTTTGTTAGAAATGTCTGGGTAACAGTAAAGTTTTGGAGAGAGATGGAGATACACTAATGTCAGAGTGGGTTAGGCAGATGAAATCTGAATAGTGGTTATTTTTAAAATTGTTAAATGGAGAGTGCTGATAGAAGGTAACATGGGCTACCGATATGTAAGTAATAGCATGAGTAGCAGTAAGATTATTATTTTGGTAAGTAGATTTTTTTTAAATGAGGAGGATTATGTAAACAAGAAAGACAAAATAAGGATATAGATTTACAACATGGAAAACCTGTGGTATTTTTTATGTATTGCAATTATGTTGGTAGGGTGTAAAGTACATTTAAATGAATTAGTTGAGGGTCATTATTTGTGCAGTAACATGGTTTGTTGAGATTGATGCAGGGCTCTGGGTGTGGAAAGGTGTTTAAGTGAGTTTGAAAACGGACTGGAAAAGTAGAAATTTAAGGGAATAATAAGATGGGAGGAGCTTGGTGGATGGGGTGATATGTTTGGGTAACTGGAATGATTGCTGATGTGCATGGGAGGAAATGGATGACTAAAAAAGTAGTGTAGGTTGATGCGGGCAGGAATTGGGGGTAGGATAGGGAAATGGAGAGGGCTAAATAACTGGAGTAGAAGAGCTGAAGAAAATCAATCAGTGCAATCAGCACTTACAATGTATTTCTTTTAAAGTACAGACATTTTCAGGTGAGTAAGTTGGGGGTGCATATGAGAAACCTGAACTGGAGACTTAGTAAAAACAGAATATTGCTGCTTGGGAGGTTTATTAATTTAAGTAATGGACCTTTTGTAGAGTCATTTTTTCCTGAAACACATTTAGCATTTTTTTTCAGTTTATGTCCAAATTTGATTTTGTATAAGTGTGCATCAGTGCTGACTGCAAGTACTCCAATGCAAGTGGTGCTTAATTTCAAGATCTCATGCAAAATATGCATACAAAATAAAACATTTGTCATTATTTCATGTGTTTGAAAATCAAAGAAACTAAAATACTACCTTTATGCTAAAAGTAATGTCTCACAGTTGTGACAATGTTTCCTTTCATCACAGAGTACAGTACAGGTGTAATATAAGTGTTAACAGTAAATCTGCATATAATTACTGAGCATTCTCCTTGTTTTTCCTTTCGCATTAAATAAAAATAACATATATCAACTTGAAAGTTTAGATGTCTGCACAGTTTGTAAATGGAAGTGGAAGGAATTGAATATGACATTTTAACATAAATAACATGTTAGATCAGTAAAATTATTTTCTCTTTTAAATTGTAAAATATGCATTTTTTTTATCTTATCAGAAGCATCACTGGAAACCATCAAACTGTCAGATTAGAATTTATAACTTACCAGACAAGTACCAAGCACAGTAATGCATCTAGAATTTGTTATGTTAAAATAAGACTGTTGTTAAATGTTTCTGCAAATTGCATAATAACCTGTGAAAATAAACTTGTTAAACCAAACTTTATGAAAACCTGTGAAAAGGTTTTGCAAATTTATCACATTTACTTTTCTACAAATGCAAAAATAAGAAAAAAAACATGTATTAGAATCTGTCTCTGTGTAAAGAGATTACAATTATTTCTCTCTCTCCTTTTACTGGGCAAACAGTTAAAATCTTTCAAAGTCAAAAATGTCTGGAATGCACAGCAAACAAGTGTTGCTCCTGGCTACAACAGCTCTTGTGTATTACTCTCAGGAATGTCAGTGTACAGTCACTGGAAATGTCTGTAGAAAAAAAAGATTTTCTTTTTTAACTGCACAGGCAGCACGTGTGTAATATCTAGTAACTCAGGAATCATGTGACATGCCTTTTTTTCTTGGAATGATCTTGGTGTTACCAAAAAGAGAATATCTGGATTTTATTATACTTTTTAGTTGCTGAAAACTCTGCTAAACACTGTACAGTCACTTGGTCCTAATTTATGACACATTTTTATTCTTTTTTTTTCTCAAAAATTGTTTTATTTTTCAGATACAGTTGAACTTGCTGTTACCAAAAAGAGAATATCTGGATTTTATTATATTTTTTAGTTGCTGAAGACTTTTCTAAACACTGTACAGTCACTTGGTCCTAATTTATGACACATTTTGATTCCTTTTTACCTCAATTTTTTTTTATTTTTCAGATACAGTTGAATAAATTCCATAGTATATGTATATAACATCTAAAATAACTATGTACACTATTTACATCGGCCTGAAACTATAACAGAGCTCAATATATATACAATTACTTTATAGGTATAACAATCCAGTTATCAGAGTGTATCTGTTCAGTTACTGTAAAGTGTCAATCAATGATAAGACCTTTTGCCATGGATTGTTAATAAATGGCTTATGATGAACCCTTAATTCTTTAATTTTAATTACTAACAATGTTGTGGTCTTCAGTAGGCTGTAGAATTCTTTCAAAGTTGGTATTGTGTTTGTATTCCATCTTCTTGTTATACACTTCCTTGAGATTCTTATTGTCCATACTAGATACATATTTGACTCATTCAAATGAGGACCTTCATACACATTTAATAATACTAGAACTTTAGATAAGTTAAACAATTCATTTAATAAAACTTGTAAAAAGTTTTTAATACCATTCCAAAATGGCTTAATTTTAACACAGTTGAAAAAAATGTGATTCCAATCTGCATTGTGTATTTGCTCACACCTCCAACATATTCCCTTTTGTCGAAGAATTAATTTTAGTAATTCTATCTGGGGTTAAGCATGCTTTGTGCAAGCATTTCCAATTAAAAACTTTCCAGTATTGTGCAAAGGATGTATGTTTTATTGATAATAAAATATTTGATTTAATTTCTTCATTTGGCTCTAATGAGTGTTCTTTTGTTTTATAATTCCAATATGAGGATTTGGGTGTTGTTTTATAATTTATCAATATCTTGTAAAATGTTGAAATACTATTTCCCATGTCATAATCATTATTTATTATTTCATATAGGTATTTCATAAGTTTAGGTATTTCTTTAAATGAAGAATTACTAATTATTCCGCATAAATCCTGCGAATACATCAGAATCCTTTGCATAGTTAGCCAATCTTGTTGTGGAATTTTGTATGTTGTTTCTATTGTTTGCATATCCAGAACTTTTAGTTTTTTGATACATTGAAACCAACAAACAGATCCTTTTTGTTCCCATGAATAAATTATTTCTCTGTATATTTTATGTGGATAGCTCTTTGTAACTATGAATGGTGTGAAAAGATCAAACCAGATTTTTAAATCTATATTTGCATTAATATTTTTCCTAAATGAGTCAATGTAATAATTAATCATATGAGTTTTAGTGGGATTAGTTATGTTATATTGCATACTAATACATAATATGTGCCATGGCAAATTGTTTTTAATCTCTTATTTGACTTTGTTTGTAAATCAAATTAATTTATTGATATTACAGTTACTAATTATTTCCAATTTGCAGAATAATTTGGACTTATCCAATCTGAGACTGTTTTAAATAGTGATGCTTTTATATATGTTTTTATATCAAGAAAGTTTAATCCTCCCTGCTTCCATGGTCTGATATGATGTATTAAAGCTATTCTGTTTCTTTTGGGAAACCATAAAAATTTCATGAGGCATGAGTTTATTTCTTTGAGTATATTCCTTTCTGGTAACAGTTGTATTGTCAAAGCTATATATAGAATCATGGGTAGTAAAACCATTTTTATTAACTGTAGTCTATCTTCAAATGTTAATATTATTTTGTTCCACTTTTCCACAGAGGTTTTAATTGTATTGATGGTATTATTGCAGTTTTTTGAGACTAATTCATTATTATCCTTGCATAACTCAATTCCTAGATATTTTAAGGTAGATTCTTGATTCTCTATAATGTGATTCCCCTTCATCTGCAATTTTTTTTATTTAAAAATAAATATTTTGATTTTGATTTATTGAAATGGAGTCCTGAAGTCCTGTAAAATGTGTCAGTTAAAATATCTAATTCTTCTAATGTCTCTTTTGTATTGGATAATGTTAATAATATGTCATCAGCAAAGAGCATTACTTTAAAATTGTATTGTTCATAAACATCTATGCCTTTGATTTTTGTATTGCTACGTATTGAATCTGCCAATATTTCAATAGCCAAAGCAAATAGAATCGAAGACATGGGACATCCTTGTTTAGTACCATTTCTGATATGTATAGATTCAGAAGTGAAAGGACCGAGCTTAACATATACTAAATTATTTGTATATATATTCTTTAGTAGATGAACAAAGCAAGAAGGAAATTGAAATAACACCAGAATTTTGAATAAATAGTCCCAATTTAGGGAATCAAAGGCTTTCTCTATATCTAAGCCAATTATGAGTGTTTCTTTATTTTCTTTATTAACATAATCTATAAAAGAAATTATCCTTTTAATATTGTCATGTGTGTGCCTATGATATATTAATCCAGTTTGATCATTATTTATTGTTTTGGATAGTGGTATTTTCATTCTGTTAATTAATATTGCCATAAATATCTTATAGTCATTATTTAATAATGATATAGGTCTATATGAGGTACAGAGGTTTGGGGATTTGTTTTCCTTTAGGATTGGTGTGATTAAGGAATATCTCCAAGAGGGTGGTATTAAAGCTTGTGACTGAAATTTTAATAGAGTTTTATGGAAGAAGGATAGTATCTTTGAAGGAAAAAGTTTATATATTTCCATAATTATGCCATCTATACCTGGAGCTTTATTATTTTATCCCTCTTTTATTGTATCTGTGATTTCTTTGTAGGATATGGGTGCTTGCAGATCTAGTTTAAAATTTTCTGGTATTTATTTTTTATATTAGAACATTTTTCATCTAGATTTAATTGATCAATATGTATATTTTCTTTTTGGAAATATTCCATATAGTGATTTCTATAGGCATCAAGAATGTCACCTATATCCGAAACATTTCCCCTTTCTTTTCATGGAAGATACTTTTAATTTTATTAGCTTTTGATTGTATTTTGATTCTTGTGGATAAATTATGTAGATATTTGGGAGAAGTGGCCAAGGTATTAATTTTTAGTTTTTCTAAAGCTAAACTGGTTTTATGCATTAGAATTTCATTATATTTATTGTTTAATACTTCTACTTTCTTTTTCATCTCCAAACGATTTTTATTTTTTTTCAGCTTTTACTGACAAAAGTTTGGATTGTAAATCTAATAATTCAGAATCCCATTCTCTGATTTTTTATAACAAGTTAGGGTTTTACCATATATGTAAGCTTTTAATGAGTCCCATATCATTATTTTATTTATCTCTATGGTGTAATTAATATCTATGAAGAACTGTAATTCAGATAATAACCAGGGTTTGAACTCTTTAATTTTAGTTATATATGCTGGAATTCTGGAGATAAAGATTAATGGTCTGTACCCATTATGAAGTTTTAATATCAATGAACTGTGGTCTGAAAAGGGGCAGGGAGTGATTGAGAAATTAATGGTTTTAGAGTGTAAGTCATGGGCAGCAAATATTTTATCTATTCTAGTTTGTGTACCAAATCTGTGATCTTGATGGGAAAACAACAAAGATGTATCTTCTTTAAATTTCAAAGTATCTACAAGATGAAATTATTCTACCCACTTGTTTAAAGCTTTTGATACAGCAGATGTATGCAGCAGTCTTTTATTTGTAGTTTCAGAAATATCAAATATACAGTTAAAATCTCATTCTAATATTAAGTTGCCTTTATAATTATTGGAAATGAAATCTAAGTGTTGTTTAACAGTTCCTGATCCAATGCCTGGGAACCAGTATACACTGGCTAGGGTCCATAGTCTATTACATTTAACTATTACTAATGCCATAAGGCCTTCTTTATCTTCATACTTATAAATGATTTCTGGGTTAATCACATTTGTTTTCCATAAAATTGTTACCTCTTTTGTCTTTGTCTTATAAGTGGATTGTGCCAATATCACATATTCCTTAGGATTCCATTTGTAATTGTCATTTGTTTTGAAATGAGTTTCTTGAAGGAAGACAATTTGTACTTTGTTCAGTATTAAATATTTCAGTAGATTTGATCTCTTGCTAGGATTGTTTAAGCCATTGGTATTTAAAAATAATAAAGTTAAATCCATCTTAGGTTATTTAGACTATGTATTTTTTGTTTTATTGTTACTATCAAACATTTTCCTCTGATAACTATAAAGTATATGTGTGAGCTTTTAAAGGAAATTATCAGTTTTATACTTTGAGTGTTTATCAATAAAGTAATGTTTTGGTCAGACATACTAAAAATGTCTTTGTGAAATAACAAATTTAAATTAATAAATGTTAACAAAACTAAGATCTGCACTGGCCATGGAATGAAAACCATTCCTAATCTGATGGATAAACCTAAGTCCATCAGATTAGCACTCATACCTTGACAATCCAGAACATCTGAGCTCTATAAATTGAATTATCATATGGAGTATATTTGTAATAGGAATAAGCAATATTTATATTATTTTGAACAGATATAGTACTATTGTTGATTAAACCGAATTCTAATACAATATAATTGTCTACTTATTGTATAAACAGTTAATATTTACATGAAAGATAGATGACAAGCAAGTCAGTCATAGTAAAGTAGGATGTATCATATATAAAACCTCAGTAAAAGATTATAGCACACAGTTATTTAACTTATTCACCCTTACTAATGAAGTCTTTCAAAACTTATTACTTAATATAAATAGATGGTAATAATATTTATACCTAATGTTTATAATACAATGTATTTTACTGGATATATCAGAAGTTATATTTCATTGTTTGCCACCATTTAAGTAATCACTTTGTTGCTAACTTATTAAAGCATCAAGTTTGTTTTATGTAAACATTAATGAAAGTTAGTGCATTTTAATTATCAGTGCATCCCTCTTCCCCCATTTCCTACACATAAAGATTTTCATATATGTCATTTCATATTATAAAATGAGTGAAATTATAGGTTAAAAACAACAAATTCACTTATTGTGATTAATAATTACAAGTTCCCTTTCCATATTCATAAATTGCTATTTTATGGCATATACTGAAAGTCTTTAGATTTAAATGGCAACATTCTATTTTGCATAATCAGCAAGGGTTAACCTGAGTGATTATTGTCAATTTAATACTATTTGTTCATAATGTGAGTGTTATATTCTGTGACATTCCTAGTTCAGGCTTCTATTGTTTCCCTTGAACAACTTTGTCAGTTTGATGTCATATATAAAACATTAGTTACCTTGGTAACAGCTTAAGTATTATGTACGGTCAAGATGTGTTACAAAACCACAATTCAAGTTAAAGCAATTATATGACTTGTTACGCACATTTACTTATATGAGAAAATCATCATGCTTCCCCTTGATGTTCAATATAGTATATGGCATTTATGACAAGTTAAAACAGTAGTGTTATTATACTCAAGCCCATGTTATTAAACTGAGTGTCTAGTGTCAATTTAATACTATTTGTTCAGAATATGATTGTTACATTCTGTGACATTTCAAGTTCAGGCTTCTGTTGTCTCTCTTGAAAACTTTGTTAGTTTAATGTCATGTATAAAACATTAGTTATCTTGGTAATCACTTAAGTATTATATATGGTCAAGATGGGTTACAAAAACTACAATTCAAGGTAAAGCAATTACATGACTTGTTATACATATTTACTTATATAAGAAAATCATCATGCTTCCCCTTGATGTTCAAGGTAGTGCATGTCATTTATGACAAGTTAAGACAGTAGTGTTATTATACTCGAGCCCATGTTATTATATATGGTCAAGATGGGTTACAAAAACTACAATTCATGTTAAAGCAATTACATGACTTGTTATGCATATTCACTTATATAAGAAAATCATTCTTTCCCTTGATATTCAATGTAGTTTATGTCAGTTAAGACAAGTTAAGACAGTAGTGTTATTATATACAAGCCCATGTTATTAAATCCTGTCTTTAATGTCTAAATTCAACAGACTGCTTCATCTTATATGACAATTATATATTTTATGTCTAGATTTACTAAAATCATACATTACATGACTATTGTGGGGTTTTTTTTGTTTTTTTTTTTTGCTGTTACTTAGTTATTTGAGAGACCACAAGCTGCAATGTTTATTCTTATTATTAGTTCCATCCAAGCATGTTTATACAGTCCATAGACATTAAATTATGAGACCCTTCTAGTTTCTTAATTGTTATATTTCCATCCTTACATACACACATATCAGTACTTCAAGCACGGACAATAACGCCCATCCAGTTTAGCCAGAATACCATTCAGTAATTCATGTGGTGTGTCTCCAGGCTATTCTTAAAATATCCAAACCAATATTTGTCTTGTTCCATTTTACCAGCCCTTTCCATGCAGTGGTCACTCTGCCAGTGAACCACTCAACACATCCTCCATTCCCATAGATATTTCCACAAAGGAAATCTGATGACTCTCCAGGACTTCCTGGTGACTCCAAACACCCCTAGAATCACCTATCCCCATATGCCCAACACATTTGAGCAAGCTCTCCTCCCAGACCACTGCAAAGGGTACTGCACAAGACTAAGTGCTCTTAGTCTTTCACAATAACTCAAACTTCCACTCTTATGTAAGTCCTTAATACGTTTGGACCAAAATACGTTTTTAAATATATATATATATATATATATATATATATATATATATATATATATATATCTAGGACTTTTGATTGAAAGATCAAAAGTCTGAATCCATAATTACCAAACATACTTTACCAAAAGCACTTTCACCAAAAAAGCACTTACGGTAAAGTATGTCTAAAAAAAACAAAAAAAAATTAAACCTACTTCTATGCAGAGGGTAAGCCCCCCTGCACCCCCCATGTGGGGGGCTGTGCCCCCATCCCCCTACTTTAATATTCTCACTCTGAGGTTACACTACAGTGAGGAAAGGGAATTTTCCCTTTTCCGCACCGTAGTATGACCGGCACAATGAGCATACTTATCCGAAAGTGCTGCTTTGGTGAACAGCACTTTCGGTTAAGTATGTTCTGTGATTTCTGCTTCAGTGGAAAGTGCATTCGGGGATCTGTACGGATCCCATATATATATATATATATATATATATATATATATATATATATATATATATATATATATATATATTTTTTTTTTTAACCAAAAACGTCATTGCCGAGAATCATCTTGGAGGCTCCTCAGAGCCATTAAGCATTATCGTCACTCTGTCTCCATTACCAAGCAACCTGGGAGCATCTGTTTCTGTTAGTGTGTCTGTGTACTGCATACCAGAGGCTCGCGATGCACCTGAAGCAAAGCTTCACTTCACTGCAACTTTAAGCCTAAATTCCCTCCCTTTCAAAGCACAGAGAGCAAACAGATCAAAAAAAAAAAAACTCCCGACAAGCCACTACAACAAGAGACAAAACACTCCTCCAGCCTTCCCACCTCTCACTCAGCAAATGTACAAACAAACCATTCTCTGCCAAAATATCCCAAATCACAATTCTATCCACCCCCTTCCCCTGGATCCAGGCTAAAATGCCAAATGTTTCTTCCTAATTCACAAGCATCAGTAAACCTCGATCACAAGCCGCTACCCACAGCTTCCTTGAGACAAAAATGGCAATATATAATAGCTGCCAGACACAGCTGCATCCACACACACCATGTCAGGCTTAATCAAACAGCACTCAAAGCTATGATACCTGCCATAATTGATATTAATTATGTTTAGCCAGAATAATAATGACATTTGTGCTAGCTGCCAGACATGGCTGCATCCACACAAACTATATCAGGATTGAGCAAACAGCACTTGTAGCTATGATACCTGCCATAATTTATATTAACTATGTTTAGACAGAATAATGATGACATTTGTACTAGCTGCCAGACACGGCTGCATCCACACAAACTATATCAGGATTGAGCAAACAGCACTCGTAGCTATGATACCTGCCATAATTTATATTAACTATGTTTAGACAGAATAATGATGACATTTGTACTAAGAGCTTGCTGTTATTACTTAACCAGGATATACATGACATTGCTAAATCATACTTTAACTGAAGAAGGCATTAGTCTGCATGACAGCATTTTTTTTCAAAACACTGTACTGTTACTGCTATTATATATGATGTTAATTTGTTACATTTGAGTCTGAACTCTGATGAATGGTACCTTGTTGAATTAGTTAATTAATTACTTAAATTATTATAAGTAAAAACAATAAAAAATGAACAAGATAAGTATTCATTGAGTTCAAGTAGGGGAATAGAAACATATATGTTTGTATTATATGTTGCTTTGTTTGGCTTATATATAATGTAAATAGTAACCCATCTTGACGTACCTTTGTTTGTGAAGAATTACTGGACTCTTTGAACATTATGAATAAATCATTACTGCCTCTCAGTTGTTTAAGAAATCCTTTTTTTTTTAATAAAAACAGATGACAAGTGATGTACCATATCAGTTGATACTTTGAGAGATGTAGTTGTAAGAGTTATTTTTTTTGGGACAGCTATCTTGGAATCAGTTTTTTGTTTCTTCTTTCTAGCATCAGTCCAAGGATTTGTTTATTTTATTCTTTTAAGAGTAGGGGCCATCCATTCCATTTCTTCTGGGATAGACACTATGTTGTTGTTTTTGATGAATACAGTAGCTTCTTCTACGTCATTAAAGGTTCTCATCTCATTGGCAAAAAGTATTTTTATCTTGGATGGAAAGGCCAGCTGTGCTTTAATGTTGTTTTATTTCAACAGTTTTATTATTGGCCAGACTTTTTCCCTTTGTTCTAGTATTCTGGAAGAATAATCATTGTTAAACCTTATCAGGCTTTGATTGTATTTTAAAGGTGATTTTCTCCAAACAGATTTTAATATTAGCTCTTTGTCCAGAAATGAAAGAAATTTTATAACTATGGATCTAGAGGGAGTATTTGTTGAGTTAGAAGCTGATTTCCCCAGTGCTCTATGTGCCCTTTCAATTCCAAATGAAAATCACTCTTTCAAGTCTGAAAATTCAGGAATCCAGATTGTTAAGAATGAAATAATGTCTTCTCCTTCAGTGTTTTCAGGCAGACCAAAGATCCTTATGTTGTTTCTCCTTTCCCTGTTTTCTAAGTCATCTGTTTTGTTAAGCAGCTATGTATCCTGTTTAAGCATAATTTTTTTTTGGAATTCTTCCTCTTTGAGACTCCCTTCAATGTCATTTAGAAAAGTCTCTATATTTGTTATTTTTGTATAGTTCCTTAACAGTATCAGTCTGTTTTTGAGAATTTAATTTGAGATTTTTCTAAGTCATTTTAAAGCCATCCATCTTCAAAGATAGTTCATGTAAGGTAGATGTCATCAATTGCAGTTCATTTTTCAAAGCAGCATCTGGGTGAGAATTCCTTGAGTTGTTCATATTCAGTGACTCAATATATCTATCAGTTACTTGACAGGAATTTTTGTATATCTGCACCAAAATTGATATTTATGTAGTTTATCTATAGATTTCTGATGTTTTAAACTTGAAAATAATAACATTTTCCTATATTATTATACTAGTTTATGGAGCTCTCAAAATCCACTGCTCTCAGTTGGCCATCTAGGCTCCGCCCCCTCACATTTCCATTCTTGACTGACCTCCTTGGGCAGCTATGAACAGCAGATACTATATTACACCTTCACATGTAATTATTACTTTAAAACTTTAAACATGTGTATACTGGCAATAAACATTAGACACAACAGCTTTGTCTTCTTTGATTGCACCACAAAAAAGCAGACCTGGAACTTTTCTGCCATTATAATATGACAGTTCATAGCAAAATATTGTCTTTTTAATTTTCACTCTAGATTGCCTGTCAAATAAATGCAATGATCTGCTTGTGAGTCTGTCTCAGATAAAATCACTGGAGACATAAATCTTGTTGTGGCAAATAGATTTTATTAATGAATAAAATAGTACCTTACTGAGAATCACAAAATTCCAATCGAAAATGGCAAAAACAAGGCTAAGATATATACATAACCAAAGTACAAAATCATCAGCTTTTCAATTTAGGTGGCAGTTTTGGAGCATTTCTCTTTCAAACCTCACATTCTATTAGCTGGTAGTAACATCATGCAATAATCTTTTTTTTTCATCATCTAAATAACAGCTCAGATTGTTAAATAGGTTCATAGGTGCATAGGTACATACGTTCATAGGGGTATACTAAGCTAACGACCATGAGAGTCTTTATAAGTCTAGCCTAGCTTAACAACTCAAATGTACTTTATCTCATGAGTTTCTCTGCCTTAGGGGTTATCATAAGGGGTATATGTAAGCTAGGTCATGATTTATTGGCATAGGTACCAGACCAGAGGTGAATTTCCAATTTCTAATCCACTAGCCTAGGATAACCTTCAATAGGGTATGGAAGATTCTGCTTCACATGGATGAGAAGCCTGTTTCAGATAATATGAATTCTTTGGGATATATATTTGTATCTCAAACATATCCTATTTAAGCAAAATTTAAGTTCATAGATCTACTAGTTCTGATGCTGTTTATTTTGTAGATATGCAAAAGATCCATCAGAGCAGGATCCAAGAATGACTTTTATGCTAGGCATAGACTGCCTGTCAGCAGTCTGCAGGAAACAGAGTATATGGATAGGGTTTTGAGGTGATCTGCATAGGATACATTGTTTATGCCCTGCATTCTTTTTGTGAAGAACCTCTGTAGATATTCCAGTTATTCCATGTGCCTGGTCAGGTACATACCAAAGTGGAATTGTGCCCAATGATGGGTCTGATAAGAGACAGATATAGTGGTACAATGGCTTCCCTGGACCTATATGCTATGCCCTTGTTGATAAGTTGAGCGATATAGAATGACTTCCTTACTGCCTCAGACACATGTTGAAGAAAAGCCAGGTTACTATCTACATACCGCCTCAAATCCGTAACTACTGGGTCTACTCTTAGTTGTATTTTTTCAATGAGGTAGTTTCCTAGGGTTTCTGACTTCCCAAAAGGTAGTGTTATGCATTTCTTAGAACTGAGTTTTAAGCTGTGGTTTTGACACCAGTCATTTGTCTGTGTTAGTCCTTCCTGTCGGATGTTAGAGTCTTGGTCAGCTAGAGGCTTTTGTCACTGGCTTTGACTTCTGGAAAGTAGATGCAAAAGAGGAGCAAACTCACTTCAGAGCCCTAAAGGACTCCTCTGGTGACCAGCCTCTTTGCAGAGGTGGTCTCCCCTATCCTAGCTTCTTGGGCCCCATCTGACAGCCATCTGATTATCCAGCATGTTATACAGGGATCATGCTTAATTCTATGAGTTTGTTGAAAATATTCATATGGGGTATTGCATCAAATGCTTTATCCAGGTTAAGGTAGGCAGTCTGTACCATTTTGCCCTTATCCATTGCCTTGATGACCTTCTCAAAAAAGTCCACCAGGTTGAGTAAGCATGACCAGCCCCTGACAAAACCAAACTAGGTTCAGTCCAGTGCCTGAAGGTTTCCTGTGTCATTGTTCATTTCCGTGATAACTCTTTCCATGGTTTGCATGTGAGACTAGTCAGACTAATGGGTCTCTAGTTCCCAGGTCCATTGATGGTCCACCCTTATGTAAATGGATGATAAATGCAGTCCTCCATTTATGTGGCACAAAGCCTTTCCAGAGGCTATTATTAGGTATGGACACCAGTAGCCCTAATAGGTTAGGTTCAGGCTATTTAGGAGGCATACTGAATTATTATCAGAGCCCATCAAAGGTATGTTCTTGGCCTTAGAGAGCACATCTAGGACCTGCTCCCTATTGATAGTATTTCATGGGTGTGGCTGGGCGTGAAAGGGGGAGTAACACTGGAGCTGAATTTGTCAACCAGTAGATTTGCTGTATCTACTGGCTCCATGCATGTGGCTCCATTTATAACTATTTTAGCACACTGTTGTGTGCTGTCTTTGAAGTTTCATACATAGTGAAGGAAAGCCTTATGGTTGTCCTTGGCCTTGAAAGCTATTTTTATCTAAAAATTGGCTTTGTTACATTTAATTAGCCCTCTTACCTATCTATTCAGTTTGATGAGAGGATTTTTTATCTTTTGGGGCATTCCACTTCCTAATTTTTGGCAATGACTTATTTTGTTTGTTGTATAACTATTTAATTTTGGTTTCCACCAGGGTGGTTTGTTTTTTGAGTTTGTTTTGAGCTTACTTCTAGTGGGCACAGCTGCTTCTATGCAACTATTGTCATATTTATAGAGTTTCTGAGAAAAAAATCCACATAGGCGTCTGTGTTTTCTGAGTTTGGAGAGGTTTGAAATTTTGACAGGTTATGGCTTAATAATAGGTAGTTTGTTTTGGAAGAACTCCTAAATATTACAAGGTTTACTGGGGTTACAGAACTGATTTTTATTGTGCAGGAGACAGCTTTGTAGTATGGCCAAACCAGAGAGGACACAACACTTCGGGGGGGGGGGAGTTGTTGAGCTCTCGCATATTTGTGAGTCCCAGGTCTAATATGTTTGTACCTCTAGTGTGCATATGGGCTATCTGGTCTATAATGTTTGTATTTGCAATGTCCAGGAATCTCTGGGCTTGCATGTTTCGGGTCATGTAGGATTCTCAGTCTATAGAGAGGTAATTAAAGTCATCCATGAATATAGCATTGGATTAAATAGAGAGTTCTCCAGTAGGTCTAAGTATGAGCTATGAGTTTTGTGGGTCATAGAGGGTGACATATAGCTTGCTAGTACATGATATGGGACTTTGTCTCTGTTACTTTGGACATGGAGAAATCCCAGCATGTCATCCTGTTTAACCAACCTTGAGGCACATTGGTTATTGATGTAGATCAAGGGTTCCCCTTCATATGCCCGAATAATCACAAGCTCAAAATGCAATACGCCGAGACCATAAAGATGAAACACCGGAAACCTGAAAGCGCAAAAGCATGAAAATCAAAAGGAAGAAACCGTATGGAAAGCGGTGACAAATGGAAAGTGCAGAAGAATACTTCAGTGCTCCTGGCTCGATTGGTGAAATATATGTGACTGTATCGTCTCAGAAAGGAGCTCCTATACTCCTTTTAGATGGGTACGTGTTACACAGAGAGAAAATATATTGTGATAAAACATACTGGTGCTGCAAGTATAAACGCGATGAGAAATGCAGAGGTAGGGTTTACTTTAACTGTGCCTAACGGGGAAAGGCTGTTAAAATCTGTTCAGCACTTACATCCTGGAGATCCGGTCGAAGTTGAGCAGTACAAAGTGTCTCACTCGTTAAAGTTGAAAGCTGATAATTCCAGGGATACTCCCTGTTTAATAGTTGATGATGTTTTAGCATCAATATCTAATGTGATAGCTCCCAGTTTACCTACTCGCAAAACACTTGCTCAAAAAGTTGGCAGGATGCGTTGTTCTAAGTTAAAACACAGCAGTTTCCATATTGAAAAGTTGGAAGATATTAATGTTTCCATGTAAAACGGGAGTGTTTCTTAATAAGTGCATAGTAGATACTGCTACAGAAACAGCAGTGGTAGTCTTTTCAACTACACAAAATCTGCTTGATCTAAGCACAGCTACTATTTGGCTTGTTGATGGTACATTTTTTTATAAAGGTATAATGTGCCGTCAACTGTACAGTATTCATGGTTTGATTAGATATGGAGGTTTTGATAAGAGCGTACCTTTGCTGTATTGTATAATGAGTAGAAAGTCTCTCAAATGTTACAACTTTATGCAGAGTATGTTTTACGTTTAATGGATGAGCAAGGCTTCGAGGTGTCTGTCAAATACATATTGAGTGATTTTGAAGTAGCAGCCAGGAAGAGTATTCTGTTAAATCTGCAAGGTGTAAAACCTAAAGGTTGTTTGTTTCACTTCTCCCAAAACGTTTGGAGAAAGCTGCAACAGCTAGGTCTTTCACATCTGTATAACACAGACCTTTCTTTTCAGTTGCATGTCAAGTGTCTCATCGCTTTAGCTTTTGTACCCAAATCTGATGTATTACGTGCATTTGATGAACTAAAAGCCGTGTTTCCAGCTGATGGCAATGAAGTGTTAAAGTATTTTTCTGAGTGGTATATGTTGGGAAAAGTTCGAAAGTTTTGCCCTAGGACTACTGGATTTTCCAGGTTTCCCCCATTGTTTCCAATTGCATTTTGGAATGTGGATGAATTAAATATGTTGTTTTTGCCTCGCACGCAAAACAGCGTGGAGGCGTGGCACCATAGACTGAAGTAATTACTGGGCCATAGAGCAACAGACCTATTGATGCTTATGACAGTGTTATCTAGAGAACAGGATAGGGTAGATGAGCACAGAATTAGAATGAGTTGTGATGCACCTCCTTCACCAAAGAAATGAAAGGTAGTAACCTGTCATGCTAAATTTGAGCATGTTTTGAAGAACAGATCTAGTTACTCGGATATGGATTTCCTGATGGCAATTGCAAGGTTGCTAAAGATGTGATGTACACTATGACAATCGCGGTACATGTTGAAGCTTTAACAGACGTTATGAGGACTCTATGTGGATGAATGGATTTACGTTGTATTTCTTTTGCTTTGAAGCATTATTCTGGGATAATAAAGGTTTTACTTCATTTTCGAGCTTTTATGTGATCATATTGAATGGTTGCCGGTCATTTGCAGTTTCTGGATTTTGTCATTTCGGGTTTCTGGTTTCGGCATTTTGCATTTCGAGCTTGTGGTTATTCGGGCATATGAAGGGGAACCAGATCAAGACACCTCCACCTTTTGTTCCTGCCTGTGAAGTTGCTGGTCTAAATGTGTGGAAGGCACCAAAGCCTTGCACTGACAAGGTACTTTCTGTGGGTTTAAACCATGACTTAGGTAACTGCACAGATGTATGTATTCTCCAAGGAGAGGACACCTTGGAGGTAGTGGAACATCTTGTTTAAACTCCCCACATTGAACATTAATACCTTTAGATTCCCTTGGGTTGATTTTGCAATGTTGGAAGGTTGTCAGTTTTGCATTAAGGGCTCTATGGTTCATAGGTTCATAGGTTGGTACTAGGCTATCAGCCCTAGGGCCTATGCAAGCCTAACCATAACAATGCCCTGGATAGTTCTTCCCACAATATTTACTTCTCTGGACCCCTGTCTAGCAGGGTGACTGACATGATCCCTGGGGTGAATTTCCTATCTCCCATCCAATCATTAAGGTTCCTTTTGAAGAGGGCCAATGAGGTGCTCTGCTTGACATGTATGGGCAGTCTATTCCAGAGTATAGGGAGTCTCTGGGTCAGGAACCTATCCCTCCAGCATGTTTTGTTCATTGTGATGACAAGGTTTAGATCCCTGGAGCATGTGGCTCTGAGGGATTGGGATTTCTTTAAGTGGAGCATGTCCAACAGCTCAGGGTTTGACATGGCCTTGTTTGTTAAGCAGAGATCGCCTCTGAGTGGACGATATGCCACAGAGTATAGCTGGAGTTTTTTTAGATGGTCAGCATATGGCATCTGCTTTAGGCCTGTGATTCTTTTAGTGAGGTATTTCTGTGGCCTTTCCAGCTGTTGCAGATTTCTTGTGAGGTACATACCAAATGGGGCATTATACTCTATAATGGGTCTAATGAGGGATGAGTACAGTGAGACAATGACCTCCTTTTTTATGGATGAAAAGCCCTTAGTGATGAGGTGTGCCACATAGAAGGATTTCCTGACTGTTGTGGCGATGTGGTTATCGAAAGTGAGACCACTGTCCACCTGTGTCCCTAAGTCTCTCATCACACTTTTGATGTTTAGTGTCCTGCCACCTATGTGGTAATTCATGGGTACATGTTTTTTTCCAAATGGGATAACTATACATTTCTTAGAATTAAGCTTGAGCCCATGGCTCTGGTACCAAGCATCTGTTTCTGTAAGGCCCTTTTGTAGACTATCCACATCACTTGGGAATTCAATAATGGCTCCCAGTTTGCAGTCATCTGCAAACTTTGTTAGCCAGAGTCCCTTAGTGTCGGACTGTACTTCAGAGAAGTAGATGCCAAGCAAAAGTGGTCCCAGGACTGAACCCTGAGGTACTCCACTTGTCACTTGTATGGAGCTGGATTTGGAGTTGGCTACTTTTACAGTCTGGGTTCTGTCAGTAAACCAGTTGACAACCCATCGAGTGACGTAGGGATTTATGCCCAGCTTAGTAAGTTTATCTATGATTCCAGAGTGGGGGATGGTGTTGAAGGCTTTGGCGAGGTCCAGATAGGCTGTGTGGGCCACCTTTCCCTCATCCACAGCTCTGGAGACTGATTCGAAGAAGTCAATCAGATTCATTAGACAAGATTGGCCCTTCATAAACCCAAACTGGGTGGGTTCCAGTGTTTGAAGGTTGCCAATGTCTTTGTTTATAAGTTACATGATAATGCATTCCATGCCCTTGCAAATCAGGCTTGTTAGACTGATGGGACGGTAGTTCCTGGGATCCAAGGACGATCCTCCCTTGTGGAGCGGGATAACTGTAGCTGTGCGCCACTCAGTGGGCACGAAGCCTGAGGTGAGGCTATGATTAAACATGACACTTAGGTGACATGCCAGTTCATTTTGTAGTTCATGTAGTACACAGCCTGGGATGTCATCTGGTCCCATGGATGCTGTATTCTTAGCTTTGGAGAGTGCGGTTTCTACGTGTGTGGCTGTGATTATTGGAATTTGGCAATCTTTTGGTATTGAGATGGGCCCTTTAGGGGGTGAAAGGGGGGTGAAGTTGGCACTAAATTGATCTGCCAGGATATTGGAAATATCCTTGGGATCAGTATATTTAACGCCATTCTGTTGTAGCTCAGAGCAGATCTGAGCATTGCCATTTAGATTCTTGACATAACTATAGAATCCCTTGTGGTTGTCTTTGGAATCTTTGGCATTTTATTTTCATAACTAGCTTTTGTGGATTTTATGAGGGATCTCAGCTTCTTACTGAGGCTGGTGAGGGAGTTTTTTGCATCCTGGGATTTTCCTCTTTTCTGCAACAGTTTCTTCCTTCTGTTGTATAGTTTGTTTGTAGCAGGGGACCACCAGATTGGCCTCCTTTTTTTGGAGAAGAGCATCTTGGTTCTATTTGGGATGGCACGATTCATGCATGAGTGGATGTGCTCATACAGGGACTTAGTGTAGGATTCTGCAGTCGAACTTCCAGATTCCGTCTGCGTGGGTGTTGTGAAGTTTGTCACTTCTGACTTCAGTACCATGAAGTTGGCATTGGAGAAGTTTTTTAAGGAGGTTTCCTTACTGGGGGGGGGGGGGGATGTGGATGCCAAAGGTGATTTGCTTATGGTCAGACCTGACCAATGAGGGGCTGACCACTGGTGTGGAGCATCTATCTCCCATGTTGGTAATGATCAGGTCTAGGATATGGGAGCCCCTGGTGGGACAATGGATTAGTTGATCCAGGGCGTTGGAATTTATGAATTCCAAGAACCGTTGGGAAAAGGAGTTGGTACCCGAGTAGTTTTCCCAATTAATGGCAGGGTAGTTGAAATCACCCAATATTAGGGTGTTTGGTTGTATCTTAATATTTTCCAGTATGTTTAGAAAGGTGTAGTGAGAATCTTGGGGCATGGTGAGGGATCTGTAGCAAGCTACAATTTGGATTGCAGTCTTACCTATTGTTAGTTGCACCTGGAGAATTTCAGATGCATTGTGTTGGGCAACTAGCCTGGAAGTGTGAATATCCTTGGTGAATATGGACACTCCTCCACCTTTAGTGTTTCTGTCTTGGTTTTGTCGGCAAAAAGTGTGGTAAGAATTGTAGCCTGGTATTGCAGGGGTGCTCTCTGGAGCCTTGAACCAGGTCTCAGTTACTGCACAGATAACGATGCTCTCCATTTTTAGGAGCGGGAGAGAACAATGTTTCAGCCAATATTCAAAAGCGTAGATGGGACAGGTGTAGACCATCCTTGGCAAAGCAACGTGGTCTGTCGACCATATCTTCCCATGCTGACAAACACTGTATCACCTGAGAGTGACACCAGACTTTAAGCCAATTATTTAAGTCAATCCTCTTTTCTTCATATTGTGACATCATCCTTGGTGAAGGCAGAATGTTGCTCAATGCTAGGCACATACCATCCTGTGACACAGTCATACTCCACAATGTTCATAGGTTCATAGGTTGGTACTAGGCTATCAGCCCTAGGGCCTATACAAGCCTAGCCATAACAATTCCCTGGCTATTTCTTCCCACACTATTTACTTCCCTGGACCCCTGTCTAGCAGGGCAACTGAAGTGATCCCCGGGGTGAATTTCCTTTCTCCCATCCAATCGTCAAGGTTCCTTTTGAAGAGGGCCAAAGAGGCACTCTGCTTGACATGTATGGGCAATCTATTCCAGAGTCTGGGGAGTCTCTGGGTCAGGAACCTATCCCTCCAGCATGTTTTGTTTATTGTGATGACAAGGTTTAGATCCCTGGAGCGTATGGCTCTGAGGGATTGGGATTTCTTTAAGTGTAGCATGTCCAACAGCTCTGGGTTTGACATGGCCTTGTATGTTAAGCACAGATCACCTCTGAGTAGACGATATGCGACAGAGTATAGCTGGAGTTTTTTAAGACGGTCAGCATAGGGCATCTGCTTTAGGCCTGTGATTCTTTTAGTGAGGTATTTCTGTGGTCTTTCCAGTTGTTGCAGATGTTTTGAGAGGTACATACCAAATGGGGCATTGTATTCTATAAAGGGTCTAATGAGGGATGAGTACAGTGGGACAATGACCTCCTTTTTTCCTGGATGAAAAGCCCTTTGTGATGAGGTGTGCTGCATAGAAGGATTTCCTGACTGTTGTGGCGATGTGGTTATCGAAGGTGAGACCACTGTCCACTTGTGTCCCTAAGTCTCTTATCACCCTTTCGGTGTTTAGTGTACTGCCACCTATATGGTAATTCATGGATACATGTTTTTTCCCAAAGGGGATAACTATACATTTCTTGGCATTGAGCTTGAGCCCATGGCTCTGGCACCAAGCATCTGTTTCTGTAAGGCCCTTTTGTAGAGTATCCACATCATTTGGGGATTCAATAATGGCTCCCAGTTTGCAGTCATCTGCAAACTTTGTTAGCCAGAGTCCCTTAGTGTTGGCCTGTACTTCAGAAAAGTAGATGCCAAACAAGAGCGGTCCCAGGACTGAACCCTGAGCTACTCCACTCGTCACTTTTCTGGAGCTGGATTTGGAGTCGGCTACTTTTACAGTGTGGGTTATATCAGTAAGCCAGTTAGCAACCCATTGGGTGATGTAGGGATTAATGCCCAGCTTAGTAAGTTTATCTATGATTCCAGAGTGGGGGATGGTGTCAAAGGCCTTGGCAAGGTCTAGATAGGTTGTGTGGACCACCTTACCCTTGTCCATGGCTCTGGAGACTGATTCGAAGAAGTCAATCAGGTACAGGAGACAAGATCAGCCCTTCATGAACCCAAACTGGGTAGGGTCCAGTGTTTGAAGGTTGCCAATGTCTTTGTTTATAAGTTTCATGAGAATACGCTCCATGGCCTTGCAGATAAGGCTCATCAGACTGATGGGATGGTAGTTTCTGGGATCCAAGGTGGATCCCCCCTTGTGGAGTGGGATAACTGCAGCTCTGCGCCACTCAGTGGGCATGAAACCTGAAGTGAAGCTATGATTAAACATGACACTTAGGTGACGTGCCAGTTCATATTGTAGTTCATGTAGTACACAGCCCAGGATGTCATCTGGTCCCATGGATGCTGTTTTCTTAGCTTTGGAGAGTGCATTTTTTACCTGTGTGGCCATTATTACCAGAATTTGGCAATCATTCGGTATTGAGATGGGCCATTTAGGGGGTGAGAGGGGGGTGAATTTGGCACTGAATCGATCTGCCGGGATATTGGCAATATCCTTGGGATCAGTATAATTAATGCCATTCTGTTTTAGCTCAGAGCAGATCTGAGCATTGCCATTTAGATTCTTGACATAGTTTAGAATGCCTTGTGGTTGTCTTTGAACTCTTTGGCAATTTTATTTTCGTAACTAGCTTTGGAGGATTTTATGAGGGATCTCAGTTTCTTACTGAGGCTGGTAAGGGAGTTTTTTGCATCCTGGAATTTTCCTCTTTTTTGCAACAGTTTCTTCCTTTTGTTGTAAAGTTTGTTTATGGCAGGGGACCACCAGATTGGCTTCCTTTTTTTGGATGAGAGCATCTTAGTTCTATTTGGGATGGCACGATTCATACATGAGTGGATGTGCTCATACAGTGCCTTAGTGTAGGATTCAGCAGTTGAACTTTCAGTTCCTGTTTGCATGGGTGTCATGAAGTTTGTCACTTCTGACTTGAGTAGCATGAAGTTGGCTTTGGAGAAGTTTTTTATGGAGGTTTCCTTACTGGGGGTGAGATGTAGATGTTAAGGGTGATTAGCTTATGGTCAGACCTGACTAACGAGGGGGTGACCATAGATGTGCAGCATCGATTTCCCATGTTGGTAATGACCAGGTCTAGAATATTGGTGCCCCTGGTGGGACTATGGATTAGTTGATCCAGGGTGTTTGAATTTATGAATTCCAAGAACTATTGGGCAAAGGTATTGGTACATGAGTAGTTTTCCCAGTTAATGGCAGGGTAGTTAAACTCACCCAGTATTAGGGTGTTTGGTTCTATCTTAATATTTTCCAGCATGTTTAGAAGGGTGCAGTGAGAATCTTGGGGTATGGTGGGGGATCTGTAGCAAGCTACAATTTGGATTGCAGTCTTACCTAGTGTGAGTTGCACCTGGAGAATTTCAACTGCATTGTGTTGGGCAACTAGCCTGGTGGTGTGAATATCCTTGGTGAATATTGGCAGTCCTCCACCTTTAGTGTTTCAGTCCTGGTTTGGTGGCCGAAAAGTGTGGTAAGAGTTGTAACCTGGTATTGCAGGGGTGGTATCTGGAGCCTTGAACCAGGTCTCAGTTACTGCACAGATATCGATGTTCTCCATTTTTAGGAGTGCCTCAAGAGAGTGCATTTTGAGGTTTAGACTTCTAGCATTGAGTAGCATTACCTTCAGATTTTGCATGCTTGTACATGTTACGGTGGTGGTTTTGTCCTTTGAACTTTGCCTAAAAAAGGCACTATAGGGCTGGCAAGAGCCTTAGCCAGTAACCTGAATCCCAGGGGTGACAGGTGCAGACCATCTCTGGCAAAGCATTGTGGTCAGTCGATCATGTCGTCACAGGCAGACAGATACTGGATCCCCTTTGAATGACACCAGCAGCTTTGCCAATTGTTGAAGTCAATCATTTTGTCCTTATATTGTGGTATCATTCTGGGCGAAGGCAGGATGCTACTCAGGGCTAGGGTCATACCTGCCTGGGCCACATGATCCGAGAGCTCTTCCATGTCTCTTTTCATGTAGTCCAGGGAGGTACGTCTCAAGTCATTCACTCCAACATGGACAATGACAGAGTCATATTTGTACTTGATGTGGAGTGACTTGAGTGCACGCGTTATGTGGTGGATCCTGGCACCTGACAGGCAGCTGACTGTAATTTTCTCCTTGTTCAACCTGGTGAGTGGGACATCAGTGTGCTGGACTACAGAGTCACCTATGACAAAAGTGCTAGGTACGTTGTTTTGCCTTAGGGGCTGTTGCTTGGTGGCACACTAGTGTTGTGAACTATGTGACACTTTGGTTGTGATTGGTGTTTGTTTGCGTTTCAGCTTCAGAGGTCCTTGTTGCTTGGGCAGGTTACAGTTAAGGGCCTCTGCATATGTGGATTTAGTGTTGCTATATGTGGGTGTTGGTGGTGTGGGTTTAGAAGGGCTATGTGTTGCTTGAGGTGTAGTGTGGGTGTTAACCTTCTCTTCTTGACTGTCTAGCGCAATCTTGGGTGGAGAGAGCTTTGCTTCCATTTTGGCCATGTAAGTGCATCTCTCACAGGTTGTAGTGTTGGGTGGTAGGAGGAGAGGGTTGTCTGTGTACATGAGGCAATTGCTGCATTGGCCCAGTATGCCCAGATTCACCAGGTGGTCAGGAGAAATCACCAAAAGCTGACCCCTGGACATGCCTGGTTTGGTGCTTTTTTTTTTTTTGTAAAGTACAGGAGCTGTTTTCCCTTACCTTAGCAAGGTACTTTGCAATTATAGGCTGTTTAGTGCCTACTATTAATGTCTCCTTATTAACAAGGAGAGTTGAGTACTTGTATCAGTTTAAGGCTTCCTAGTGCTTTCCAGCAGGTATTAGAGCAAGTGCTAGTCACAGGGATGCTTAAAGGTAAGATGAAAAAAAATGCACACTGCAGTATGCGCTAGAGAAGTTAGATGTGAAAGTAGGTAACTTAAGTTTTACCTGTTTAAAAAGTTAAGGTTTAGTGGAGAGTTACTATCTTTAAAACAGCAAGATGGTTTGAAAGGGGTGGTCACTTTTGTATTCTGGTACTATGGAATACAGTAGGATGGCCAATAAATTTAAATAGTTGAAGGTGAGGGATTTCAAAAATGATGATTTTGTGATTACTCACACAAGCCAGTGAAAGTAGAGAGGAAATGAGATATATGGTCAGATTAACATAAGAGACAGGCAACTAGAAAGACAGTGGTATTTAACAAGACAACTGTAACTGGGTGGGAGGGCGGGAAAAAAATTCTCCCTGACTCAGAAGAGACAGAGCTCTGGTCTCTTTTGAAGTTTTAATATGTTGTTAAAGCAGAATGCAAGTAAAACACAAGGTAAAGAAAACAAACCACAGTATTCAAAATATAGAAAGGCAATAAAGTAATGCAAAATACAAAAAAATAAAAGCAAACTAACCTTTCCTTCACAGCAAAGTGTAGCAGAGTATGGATGAGCCTTTCTGGTAAAGCTCTGAAATGTTTTATTTTACCCCTTAAATAGAAGGTTTAGTTCCTAGCTCCACTCCCTCAGTCAACAAAAGGGGTTGGGAGGGTGGCCTAATGGTTAAGGTGTTTGTCTTACAAACACAAGGTGCAGGGTTTGAGTCTCACAAGGGATAATTGGCTAGGCTTAAAATGGTTCGCAAGGGCAATTAGCTTAGTATGAACCTATGAAATGTAAACCTATGAACTGTAAATGATTAACCTTAAGTGACCTCTTCTATCTTATGAATGAGTTCTTAATTGATCAGTTCTAATTTCTGCCTAACTCAATTCTAATTTCTGCCTGACTCAGAAGAGACAGAGCTGTGGTCTCTTTTGAAGTTTTAATATGCTGTTAAAGCAGAATGCAAGTAAAACACAAGATAAAGAAAACAAACCACAGTATTCAAAATATAGAAAGGCAATAAAGTAATACAAAATACAACAAATAAAAGCAAACTAACCTTTCCTTCACAGCATAGTGTAGCAGAGTCTGGATGAGCCTTTCTGGTAAAGCTCTGAAATGTTTTATTTTACCCCTTAAATAGAAGGTTTAGTTCCGAGCTCCACCCCCCTCAGTTAACAAATGATTAACCTTAAGTGACCTCTTCTATCTTATGAATGAGTCCGTAATTGATCAGTTCTAATTTCTGCCTGACTCACTTCTAATTTCTGCCTGACTCAGAAGAGACAGAGCTGTGGTCTCTTTTGAAGTTTTAATATGCTGTTAAAGCAGAATGCAGGTAAAACACAAGATAAAGAAAACAAACCACAGTATTCAAAATATAGAAAGGCAATAAAGTAATACAAAATACAAAAAATAAAAGCAAACTAACCTTTCCTTCACAACAAAGTGTAGCAGAGTCTGGATGAGCCTCTTCATATAGTCTAGGGAGGCACATCTCAGGTCATTTGTACCTACAAGGACTATGACTGAGTCATACTGGTACTTGTGATGCAATGTCTGACCCAGCTCTGTTAGAAATGCTGCATCTAAATAAATCTCAATCCCTCCGCACCACATGGCACAAAGACCTCAACTTCATTACCACAATCAACAGAACAAGCTGACAGGACAGGTTCATAACCCAGAGATTGTCCATGCTATGGAATAGACTTCTCATACATGTCAAACAGAGCACCTCACTGGCCCTCTTCCAGAGAAATCTTGATGAGTGGATGGGAAATAGAAAATAAACTCCAGGGATCACTCCAGTGGCTCTACTCGACAGAGGCACTGGGAACTAAGGTTGGGTGGCACAATGCCAGGGTAATCCTATGGGCTAGGCTTGTAAAGGCTCCAGGGCCATTAGCCTAGTACACACCTATGAACCTATGAACCTATGAACCTATGAACCTATGACCTGAATGTGTGCATAACTTATCAGATCATGGCTCCTGAAGTCCTGATAGGCAATTGATTTTTTCCTTATCCAACCTTGTGAGTAGGACAGTGATATGTCTCACAGTTCTAAAACTTCTCCATTTCTGGACACGTTTCCCATTTCACGCTCCAACCCTTAGTGAGTTTCCTTTACACTTGATAGTACTGTATTCATATAAAACATGATATGAAAAAAGGTCACAAGCACAATGGTAGTCTGTCTGTCTTCACAATATTTCTAACTGTATTTCTAGTCATGCAATTTCTGACAATGCATTTTGTTCACACTACAGCTTAATCATTATCTCAAACTGCAGTATGTCTGAAAATAATTTCACGGAACACAAATATACTTTCTGTCCTAGTTTGTTTAAAAGCAATGTCCAAAATAATTTTATTTAAAGAAATCCATTCCAGCCATTGTGCTTTAGCACATACTTTTAATAAGCATTCCAAAAGCATTCTACTGCCAAGAGTTGTCTTAATGGTTAAAGGGTTTGCCTCTTAGTCAGGAATTATTCACAGATGGAAGGTACCAGGTTTGATTCTCACCTCTGGCCACTGTCGGGTTAATAGCTAGGTGTGTGATAGTCTGCAGACTGACTGCCTAGTATTTACTTGTGAACCATAAAGGTATAGTAAAAAAGCAGCAGAAGATGACAAAGCACTTTTATAAACCTAGAAAATTCTCATCTGCTTCAAACCTTTTGTAATAAAGAATCAGCAACAGGCAATATCATGATGACATTTGTCTAGATGGGCATCATTCATTCCCCTCCACATCCAATAGGAGATAAGTTTTATTCCCCAATACCTTTGGACAACATCTTATAACAGACGACTGCAATGTACAGTATCAGTACTGTATCCCTTTCGAACCTCCATTTCCTCACACTTCTCTCCACCAGCCACATTAAAACATACCTTTAGTCTGTCAGTGTTTATAGAAAAGAAAGTATAGTGAGGCCCACACCTCCAAAAAGGCAAGGGAATTTATTCCAGAATTTTTGTGATTTTCAAAATAGACTTAATTTAATGACTAATAAAGGAACTCTCTTCTCTTAATAAAAAAAAAAAATTCAGACAGATGACTTTACAAACCATTTTGCCACAAATGTAACTCCTTCATGGTTACCCTCTGTATGGAAGATGCCTACATCCATATTCCAGTCAGGCCTGTTCACAGAAAAAAATCTTCAGTTTCCTGAAGAAGGCTAAGACTTCTAATTTGTAACAATATTATGTGGGCTATTTAAAAATGCCAGAACATTTATTAAAGCATCTAGCTCCTGGGAGGTCAGCTCTGTAAATAAAAGGGACAAATCTCTAACTATAATGTAAGTCAGTCAGTCTATTGACAGTGTTTCTTTGACTGCCAATATATCAGTCATTGTGACAAAAACACCTTTCAGTGACAGTAGAGTGTTCTCTTTTCTCCAGTGTTGTGTACCCTGAGAGTAGGTTTATATACTGGGGGGGAGCTTGACCCCCGCACATTAGAGGGTGCAGGGAGGTTTGACCACTGCCAAAAAACGTTGTTGTGAATTGTCAAAAGGTGTTTCTGCATAATTTTTTCAATCTATCTGCGGTCAAAGAAACAGATATTGACAGATTGACATGAATCCTCCAAATTCTATTAGCAGGTCATGTTTCTGCATATGTTGGAAAGGGAAATCATGAGGTGGGAGCTCTGGCTTGCCCCTTGGGTGGCACCTAGTGCTAGTGGGAAGACTAGGTATTGCACCCCTGTAGCATGATTCTGAGGGCATTTGCTGCCAAAATGCACATGCCCATGGCCCAAACAAATTGCAGAGGGACACTTCCTGAGAGTATCAGCAGCAGTGGAGCTCATAGAGCTATCACAAGGTTGGGGAGTGCTCTTATAGGGAGGCTTGGCTGCCCCACTGGACCTGGAAGTCGGTCCACTCCCCCATGATCAAGGGCGCCTGCAGGAAGGTGCAAGGGGGTGCACTTGCACCCCCCTGAAACTGGCTGGCTGAGAAATTAATTTTATTTAACTAAAAAAAAAAAAAAAAAAAAAAAAACTTTTTTGTTTTTTTTTAAGGGGCATTCTTCTTTAAGAATGCCCCTTTGCATCCCATCCAGTCGCACAGACGCAACAGGTGTTTGCAACCTGTTTTCATCTTTTGTGTCTGTGCGACCGATGGTTTACATCTTCGTCTTTCACGCACCTACCGGGAATTTGAATTCCAGAGGACGTTTGGACTGTGGACGCACCAGACGAATGTAGAAGTGAGAGGTGGGTGCGTTCGTTTTGACATGAAACATGAATTGTCCTTTCCTCTGGAGGATATCAGTCAGTAAAAGTGTTATGCATTGCAATCAGCATATACTTTCTGTAAATCAGGATATTGCTGACAGAGTGTTCCAGTAACCTTTATTTAATAATAAAGGAGAAGGAAAGGAATTTGAAACTATTTTTAAACAGAGTACAAAATGACAACTGTCAGGAAAGATGTTGAGGGTATTTTAAATATCGCCCTTGTAATGTTTAGGTTAGTGTCGGATAGCCACACATTTTACACTAATTTCACTAAGACAAAGGCACCTATAACTTTTACATTGAATTCAGATAACATAGTATGTAATTTCTTTTCTACGGGAAAGACGTCTAATGAACTAAGAATCAGAATTTATTAGCATTACTATGCTAAGCACAGTAATGCTGTTAATGATCTTTGCAGACATAGTATTTTTTATATTATAGATCATGTAAAATGATATCAGACGAGGTGGCAGGGATGTCATTTTGGAACTTCAAGAATATAAATAGCAGATAATGTAGAATGCATGTGTTTTCTCAAGCTTGATCATTGTATTCAATTTTAAATGTGTTCTTAAAAAGGTTATTGAGGAGGAAGCAGAAAGGATTGCAACATAATACTGGTTGGTGTATTCCTTTTACTCTGTCTTAACATTTTGATATAATATGTCATGTGATCAGTTATGAGATATTCAATTAGCATTACATGCATGCTTAAATGTCTTGCACAGAAGAAAAAAAAAACACTAACTGATTTCTAGTTTTTCTGAATAAAACTTGTGTTTCAGCATGTTAGAGCCTACTTCTTTTATTTACCATTATTACAGTCAGAGTTTAGTGCTATTTATTTGCTATGGGTGTGTTTGTGATGGAGTGAGTGCACATTTATGTTTTAGTTTCCTTTTACTTGGGAGTTTGCAGGTTGTGATGTATGGGCTAATTTTATTTAGGCATTTTTTTTATATTTTCAATTGGCTTCTATAGGTTTATGTCTAAGACTGAATGTAGAGTTAATTCTTAGCAAGAGTTGTGTTGTTGATTTCCGAATTAATATGGGATATATTTTGTATCTGATACTGAGTGCTTATATTCTGCACATATTTTTCTGTCAGACTGCAGGGTAGCTTCAAATAGAATGGAGGTCATGCAGCAGTTTAATGACATTTTTATACATTTTGTGAAGTTGTTTATTAATTTTGAAATGTGCTGCTAAATTAGGCTCGAGCATCTGTATATGCACTTGAGGGGTAGGTATGTAGAGAGATTTTCTTAATTATTTTACAGGCTCATAGGAGATTGCAAGGATAAATAACCCCCAGGGAAGGCTTTCTAAGCCTAGTCATGCTGCCCAAATATATATGACAAGTTATGCTAACATAAGATTATTTAAGGGGTATGTGTAGGCTTGGGCATGGGTGGTCAATCATACTTCTGTTTTGCAGTTTTTCTTGGGTAGACTTGATCTACATTTGTCTGGGTAGAATTTGGTTCTTATGTTTTTTATGCCAGTTCTGTCTTTTATTGCTTTTGTAGCTAGAATTGCTTCTCATGTATTTTGTTTTCCTGCCTGTTCTTTCTGTTATGTATTTTTCTTAATTTTTAATGGTGACCAGATTACTTCTTTTGGACTACATTTCTTCAAAGTGTCTGGAATGAGGGCTCAGGGTTTATTTATGCTACTATTTTTTGTTTTAATAAAGGCATTCTTTAGTTTTTAGTGCTTGATGTATATTTTGTCCCATTGATTACTGCTGTGTATTTCAGATGAACAGTAAAGATTTATTAGCATATATCTTTCTGGCTAAAGCCCTTCAGAGAAATAGTGTTGATGGAGCTTGTTGTAGTTTATTTTATTTTTTTTAGTTTTTATTTTAATTGTTTTTCTATGGGCGGCCACGGTGGTGCAGTGGTTAGCATTGCCGCCTCACAGCAAGAGGTTCTCTGGGTCGATCCTCGGCTGGGGTGCCTTCTGTGCGGAGTCTGCATGTCCTCCCTGTGGTCGCGTGGGTTTCCTCCGGGTGCTCCAGTTTCCTCCCAAAGACATGCTGCAGGTGGATTGGACACTCTAAATTGGCCCTGCGTGTGAGTGTGCCTTCTGTGGAAGGTTGGGCGCCAGGCTGGCAACTCGACACCGTAAAACTCCACTGCCATTCAATGTGCAGACAGGTGATCCGCTGTGGCGACCCCTAACCGGGATAAAGCCAGAAGAAGATTTTAATTGTTTTTCTAGTTTTAGTGCTGTTGGAATGATTTTTCTGGGAATCCAGAGAGATCCCCACCAGTAAGAGCTATGGCCAAAATGGCCTTTTTCCAACAGGCAGAGAATTGCAAATCAGAGTCATGTCAGCTGCAGTAAGGTAGGACCTCATTATTGGCTAACTTGAATGCCACTGAATTGCCCTCAACTACTGTGAGTGCAAATCAGTGCTTTCATTTGGTAGTTTCTATTGATAGTTCATGTATCGTGTTAGCACAGGCCCCCCCTCATTAAATCTGCCATGCATACACACGAACACACACTCATAGCCAGACAGACACACATGCACACAGACGCACACAGACAGATGCACACATACACACAGACACACACACACTCACAAACACACACACACAGACACATACAAACTCACAGACACACACACACACACACACACACACACACACACACACACACACACACACACACACACACACACACACACACACACACACACACACACAACACACACTCACACACACACACACACACACACACACACACACACACACTCACACACACGCACACATATACACACACACTCACTCACAGACAGACACGCAGACACACACACGCATGCACATGCCTCTTCTTATTTTGGACCCTGTCCTTTTAAATCAAGGATCCTTACAGTCAGTCAATAATGCCAGACATAGAATTTCATTTTTCTTAATGATGGTAAAGTACATCATGATGCTACAGCTGTAGCTCTACTAATGTTTTCAGTGAGTGGTAGGTGTGTTCGTTTTGACATGAAACATGAATTGTCCTTTCCTCTGGGGGATATATTCTAATCCAAAGTCCTTATTTGTCTCATCACAATTTGATATTAGTTGTTCTTTTTTCAAGATTAGGTGACAATTTAAGCAAGGGATCTTTGAAGGTAGCATTTCTACTACTTATTTTAAGATATCAGAGCACATTCTGTTCCTTAATTTTGTAATACAGTGGCAGCAGCAGGGATTGAGGGTTCAGGGACCTGATAAGGACTGGTGCTGTTGGGTTCAGGGACCTGATAAGGACCTGGTGATGTTTTGTAGCTCCTCCTCTCCTGCAGGTTTGATGTTAATAGCTCTTCTCCAGAAACCTCTCAAGAATTTGCATTTGCAACACCATCAAGATTCCTGGTTACACGTCTTCCCTTCTTAGGACAAGTAAGCATTAATTAAACATCAGTCACACTATTTCTCTGAAGGGCTTTAGCATAGAGCACATGCAAAAGGTATGTTGAGGTCACCACCTCAGGATTAGAATGTACCATATTGCAGGGTACTTTACTCCCTGAATGCACAGTTTTATGACACTTTTTCACTACAAATGGAAATGAATAAATTAGAAGTTCTGTTTTCTTTGGCATTCTCATACACTTCCTGACATCTACACAACATCAGGTTGTTGGGGCAGCAGCAATCTGAGTGTGTTAAGCCATACTGCTATAGCAGTAATAGTTAACAAATCTTTTTTTTTCTAGCACAGTTAAATTCTAATTATATTTCCTTTAGGAACAAGGAAGCTTTAATTCCTCTATGTATATCCCTCATTAGGTCTGTCATTGCATACTGTGCTTTCTTTGGCAGGTACCTCTCCAAATACTCTTTATTTTAGGCTTTGTCCAGATTTATTGCACTAAGAGGTTAAGGTGTGTGTGTGTGTGTGTGTGTGTGTGTGTGTGTGTGTGTGTGTGTGTGTGTGTGTGTGTGTGTGTGTGTGTGTGTAAGAGGAAGGGGAGGGGTGTATGGGGGGGTTCATACCTCACAATTATCCAGATTTTTGCCTCATATTTTCAGATTGTTTCTCATAAAATTGTGTTTCTTCTGGCAAATCATTGAAAACTGAAGTTTAGTTTTAGACTTCATATCCTCAGAAAATGCATACTAATGCAAAAATTTTGTTCTATCCACTTTCTAAGGCGGTCGGGGTATGTATGTGTGTGTCATACCTCCCAACTGTACAGATTTTCACACAGGTTGAGGTATGTGTGTGTGTTTAAGAGAGAGCGAAATGCCATATTTAAAGTCAGCAGGTGGAATTTATTTTCAAGGAATTGTGAGCTTCAAGAGAAGAGAAGGTTACTGCTGCTCATGCTAAGTCTGCTTAAAATGTGCAACTGTTTTGTTTAGCAAATGGTATCATTATTGTGGTGTAGAATTTCATAGGTTCATAGGTAGGTACTAGGCTATCGGCCCTGGGGCCTATACAAGCCCAGCCAAAAAGGTACCCTGTGTCAAAACAGTCTTAGTAGCACAGCAGGTAGCATACTTGCATCTTGATGTAGAGGGCTGTAGGTTCTACTCCCACCACATGTAGATTTGTATTTTAAGGGGGTGGAGTGCTGCAGTCCTGAGTATGTCCTCCTTTGGATGAGATGTCTAGTAACTATGAACCTGTGTTTCCACTTGCCACTTATTCCTATTGCAATATACAAGCTTAGCATTTTTTTTAAATGTAACATAGGCAATTTATTGTTTAAGGGCAGTAGGCACTGAATTTGTAGATGAAACACTGAAATATAAAGCTGTTTTCTAGCAACAACCTCTCCATTAGTTTCAGATCTCTTTAATGTGAAATTATTCAGATGACTTTTACTTCAGCAGAGATTGTGCATATTGACTGATATTGGTAGAGTGTAATGATAGACGTTTAAGTGGCCTTTTATGGTTGAAATGTTCTGAATTAGGCAATTTGTCATTATTGGTTCATATGTTTTGTTTCATTGCTTAATGGAAAAATGTTCAAGACTATAAAACACACTCTAAGTGGTGCTGTATTAACAAGGGATATAATTCAGTTGTTATACATTATAATTAATACAATCAGGAAGGTGAATCAAAGCAGTTATGCATGGTTCTGAAATGTGTGCAAAGGGCCTATGATTTGAAAACAGTCCAAAGGTAAACTTACCCTGCCACTGGCCAGATGCATTTTCTTTGAATGTGGGTTTCAATGCTGTTTCAGTGCATGCGAGTTTCAATGGTAGAGAAGTTTTAATGCTAAGTCTGTTTTCATTGTAAGACTATTGCTTTGTTTAAGTTTAGCAAATGTCTGTCAGTGTTTGTGCTATAAAATAGGAGGTTACTTGGCTACTGGCCCTGAGGCCCTAAAATTTGAAATAAAAGTTGAAAATTAAAACCAAGTATCTGTAATCATAGGTTCATAGGTTCATAGGTTCATAGGTTCATACTAGGCTATCTGCCCGAGGGCATTTATAAGCCTAGCCCATAGTTTTGTGGCTTACGCCTCCCCTTTAGGTAGGAGAAACTATGCCCATTATTTAGCTGTGCCTCTGTCTAGCAGTGACACTGAGGTAACCCCTGGGGTGTATCTGCGATCTCCCATCCATTGGTCAAGATTTCTCTTAAACAAGGCCAGCGAGGTGCTTTGCCTCACATAAACCGGGATTTTGTTCCACAGCATAGGGAGTCTTTGGGTGATGAATCTATCCCTCCAGCATGTCCTATTAATAACCGTGTCTAGGTTTAAGTCTCCCGCCCTTGTGGCTCTGAGGGATCTAGATTTTTTGAGATGAAGCATGTTCATCAGGTCTGGGTTTGACATTGCCTTGTATGTCAGGCATAGGTCCCCTCTGAGCAAGCGGTGCGCAACTGAATATAACTGGAGTTCTTTCAGTCGGGCAGCATAAGACAGATTTTTGAGACCCTTTATCCTTTTGGTGAGGAACTTTTGTGGCCTCTCCAGCTGCTGCAAGTGTCGGGTCAGGTACATTCCGAATGGGGCATTGTACTCAATCATTGGTCTGATGAGTGATGAGTATAGGGGGACCATGACTTCCCTTGATCTGGATGTGAATCCCTTCATGATAAGGTGGGCAATGTAGAAGGTCTTCCTAACCACTTTAGCAATATGACTGTCGAATGAAAGGCTACTGTCAACCTGGGTTCCTAGGTCCCTAATAACTTCTTCTGTGTTCAGGGATTGCCACCTATTTGGTAGCTAGGGGTGACCTTATTTTTCCCGAAGGGTATGACTATGCATTTCTTGGCATTTAACTTAAGGCCATGGCTCTGGCACCAGTTATCCATTTCTGTGAGACCCTTCTGGAGGATATCTGTGTCGGATGTGTTTTCAACTACGGCACCCAGTTTGCAGTCATCTGCAAACTTTGTCAGCCATAACCCTCCTGTGTTTGCTTGTACTTCAGAAAAGTAGATGCCAAACAAGAGTGGGCCCAGGACTGAGCCCTGTGGGACACCACTTGTGACAGGCTTTGAGTCTGACATGGCACCAGCAACCCTGACCCTGTGTGTTCTGTCGCTCAGCCAGTTTGCAACCCATCTTGTAATGTATGGGTTTACATTTAAGTTGATGAGTTTTTCAATGATACCCGAGTGGGGTATTGTATCGAAAGCCTTCGCCAGGTCTAGGTAGGCTGTATGGACTGCCTTTCCTCATCAATGGCCTTGGTGACTGTTTCAAAAAGTCGACCAAGTTTAGAAGGCATGATCTGCCTTTGACAAAGCCAAACTGGGTTGAATCCAAAGTCTGCAAATTCCCTATGTCTTTATTTATGAGATCCATTATGATCCTCTCCATGGCTTTGCAGATAAGGCTTGTCAAGCTAATGGGCGGTAATTTCCAGGGTCGGTGGAAGCGCCGCCTTTGTGGAGTGGGACCACAGTCGCTGCGCCATTCCCTGGGTAGCTATCCGGAGGTGAGACTAAGATTAAACAGCTGTCCTAACTGTGGATTTAATTCCTCGTTGAGTTCATGGAGCACACAGCCGGGGACACCATCAGGTCCCATGGATGCTGTGTTCTTTGCCTTGGTGAGAGCAGTTCTCACCTGGGCGTTAGATGTTTGGGGGCTACAATCATTTGGTATAGATATCTCTCCTTTAGGGGAGGGGAGAAGTTTGCACTGAACCTGTCAGCCAGTATGTTGGCAATGTCTGTAGGATCAGTAATCTTCACATCATTATGAACTAATTCTGAGCATATCTGGGAGTTTCCTCCTAGGTTTCTGACATAGCTAAAGAATGCCTTATGGTTGTCTTTAGAGTCCTTAGCTATTTTTCTCTCAAAATTAGCTTTGGATGATTTTATGAGAGCTCTCAGCTTTTTACTTATAGTGATCAGCGGTGTCTTACCTTTTAAGGATTTTGCTCTATCTTGTAGTAGCTTTCTCCTTTTGTTGTAGAGTTTGTTTATGGCTGGGGTCCACCAAACTGGACGCTTGCCTTTGGTACAAAGAGTCTTTGTTTTGCTTGGGATTGCCTGATCCATGCAGCCCTGCAGGTGCTGGTAGAAGGCATTTGTCAGTGATTCTGCGGTTTGAGTAATGTTAACCGCTGGCTCAGGGGCCTTAAAGGAGACCACACTAGTCTTTAGGAGTGTGAAGTCGGCTTCGAGAAATTCTTTACTGTGGTCTTTTTCATTTCGGTGGTGGCGGGATGAGGACCTCCAGCGAGATTAGTTTGTGATCAGATCTCACCAGTGAGGGGTATACTTCTGGCACTGAACATTGTGCTCCCATGTTTGTGATGATGAGATCAAGTATGTTCTCTCCTCTTGTGGGGATGGTGACAAGTTGTTCCATGGCATTTGAGTTTATGAATTCCAGGAACTTTTGGGCTAGAGTGTTTGGGCTTGAGTAGTGTTCCCAGTCTATATTTGGGTAGTTGAAGTCACCTAGTATGATGGTGGTTGGAGATACATTTATCCCTCCAGTGTTTTCAGGAAGGCCATATGAGATTCCTGAGTTTGCGAGGGTGGCCTGTAACATGCTACAATTTGCAGAGCAGTCTTGCCTATGGTTAACTGCACCTGGATGGTTTCCGATGCATCGTGCGATGCCACCAATCTTGAGGTGTGGGTGTCCTTGATGAATATGGATACCCCTCCTCCTTTCTTCTTGGTGTTGTCCGGGTTTTGGGGCCGGAACGCATGATATGAGGTAAAACCTGATAGTGCTGGGGTGCTCTCAGGAGCCTTGAACCAGGTTTCTGTCACAGCACAGACATCGATGTTCTCCATACTGAGAAGGGCCTCGAGTGCGTGCATCTTGAGGTTGAGACTTCTGGCATTGAGCAGCATTACCCTTAGTTTTTTCTTTGTTTTGTTCTAGGGTGGTAGGTTTAGAATTTGAGCCTTGCCTAAAAGGCACTATGGGGGTGGCAAGAGCCTTTGCCAGAATCCGGAATCCCAGGGTGACAAGTGCAAGCCGTCCCTTGCGAGCAGCGTGGCTTGTCCAGCATGTCATCCCAGGCAGACAGACATTGGATCCCCTTTGAATGACACCAGAATTTAAGCCAATTGTTAAAGCTGATCATCTTATCTCTGTATTGTGGCATCATTCTCGGTGAAGGTAGGATACTGCTCAAGGTCAGGGTCATACCTGCTTGGGCTACATAATCAGAGAGCTCCTCTATGTCTCTTTTCATGTAGTCCAAGGAGGTACGTCTCAGGTCATTAACACCAGCGTGGACAATGATTGAATCGTTCTTGTACCTGCTGTTGAGAGACCTGAGTGCATGTGTTATGTGGCGGATTCTAGCACCCGACAAGCAGCTTACTGTGACCCTCTCCTTACTCAGTCTGGTGAGCGGGACGTCAGTGTGTCTGACTATGGAGTCACCAATGACTAGTGTGTCTGGCATTGTGTTTGGCCTTAAGGGCTGTGACTGTTTGACACTCTGACTATGAGGTCTATGTGTTGCAGGTGTTGTGTTTTGAGGTGGTAGTTGTTTGCGTGTCTGCTTTGGTGGCCTCTGCTGTTTTGGTAGATTTTTGATCAGAGCCTCCGAGTATGTCTTTGTGTGTATATGTGTATGATTTGAGGTTGTGATGGTACTATGTGAGACTGGGTCTATAGTGTATGTGGTGACCTTCTCATCCTGTCTGGTCTTGCCAGTCCTGTGTTGAGAGAGCTCAGCCTCCAGTTTGGCCGTATAAGTGCATCTCTCGCATGTATTTGTGTTTTGTGGGAGGAGGAGAGGGTTGTCTGTGTACATGAGGCAGTTGTAACATTGCCTCAATATTCCCAGGTTCACCAGCTGAGTAGGAGAGGACACTAGCAACTGATCCCTCGACATGCTAGAAGGGAATAGACAAAAAAACTTTTAAAAGAGTTTTCGGGGGATGTGGGTGAGCAGAAGTAATGCATAAAACAGTATGCACACAGAGAATTTCGAACAGTGTTTATGGCAACTGGGGAGAAATAGCCAAGTAATGGGATACTGGAATGGCTGCATGTGTGTGTTGGGGGGGGGTTGAAGGGGGTGGGGTTGGGGTGGTGCTCCGGGTTTGCACCCCCTGCAAAAACTCCTGCCGGCTCCCTTGCCCATTATGTGACTCTCTCTCTACACAGGGAATAAATGGCCTGATAAGGCACTCTGGGCTGGAGTAAATGGGTCATAGGACGCCTAATGAGCCCAGGGATCCCTGGTTCTCACACAAAACAGAACAAATAAACCTACCAAGTAAAGGTCGTGGAGCCAACAGATAGAGCCAGTGGGGGATGTTTAGCTACCTGCTGCACAGATAATTAAAATATTGGAAGATGTAGGACAGGAAGACTACCAACTAAAGGAGTAGCTACACCAACATATGTTCTGTGACCACTGCATGTTTTACAAGCTAAAATGAGCTCTGCCTGTGTAAATGTTCCACGTCAATGAAGGTGTATCGCAGAAGAAGTGCAAATGGTTCTACTGTGTCTACTCAAGGTACAGATGTAAACTCCGATCCTCATAAATACATGGAAAATCATTGTAGCCACATTACTAGTATAAAGCCATGACCATACATGGCTAGTTACTGAACAGTGCTTCTCCGGCACACCTGTGAGTCACATTATGCCTAAAGACTTGCAGTCAGTGTAGTAATATACTTATTGCCAAACCTCTGATTGGCTCCTTCTTCAAGCTTGGTATTACATGTTTCTGTGTCACACAGTACTGAGCATGTTACAGCCTTCGTCCCATTTTCAGTGGCATGAACTGTGACTTTTCCCCTCATACAACAGTCCTGCTTCACCAGTGGCCCATACTACTTATAGCTCCCCTTTATTTTGCCAGTCTCCCTTCTCTCTTCTGGAATGGCTGTTTCACAGGTGCTTCAGAAATTAAAATTCTTAGGATTTATCCATTATGGATGATTTGATTTGAATTACTGCCATCTTTAGAAGCTGGAAAATCCACCTGTTTCTGGTTCTAGAATTATAAATTCACAATGAACTCAGATGTTTGGGAGCCAATTCATGCCACCACAATACCCTTTAATAGGGAAACAGCTAGGAGGATGGGGCCGTGAACATCATGGTACCAGTAGGATACTCGTTTTTAAGCTATGCCCCACCCACTTTAAACCCCTTGGCCCAAGTACCTGATGTGTTGTTATAAGGAGAGCAACTGATTAGTTTTTAGTTTTGTAAGCCCACTTACTATTGGAGTTCAACGAGCTTCAGCAGCATCAGTCAGGTACTACAAAAACAAGAACCATCTCCTTCTCAAAAGAAGAACTTAATCAGGCTAATGCATCTTCCTCATCTTCTCCCTTCCTCTGACTTACTAGGTCACTATTCAAGCCATGGCCATTGGAAGTGTGATTGGGATAGCTGGTCTAAAAATAAAAAACAAAGATAATGCAACCAGTGACAAAAAGAACATAAACATCAACCATACCCTGACAAACTCATGGAATGAAGATGGAAATATTACATCAAAAAGCAATTACGTTCATGTCCCTTTTTAGTCAGAGCTTCTTCAAAACTCAAGAGTAGAAACAAGTGATTATAGCTTCTCAGTTATGGCACCACAGTCATGGGAGGCACAGCCAGCACATGTAAAATAAATATTACACAATGACTGGCCATTAGCATTCAAAATGTAGCACGCTGATTGGTCAATCCAACCAGCATGCCTGTTGTAAATCCAAGCATATACCAATGGAAAAAGGTCCGGTTGCCTGGACTTTCTTCCATTGGTATATACTATAACTTTTAAAATTTTTTTAAACAAAAAGAAATAAATAAAATTAGAAATCCGGACAAATAAGAGAGACAGGAAGGAGAAAATATTAGGAAAATCAGGTACGTTATTCAAACCTAAAGAAACGTACCTGATTTTCCTTGCATTTCCTCCATTCTGTTTCTCTCCTACCCCTACAGTGTCTGAAACCTTTTTTTCTGTTTAAAAAAAGAGATCAATGGAGGCCTTCCTATTCCATTGCTTCCTTTCCAAAGGACTGATGTACTGGGTAAAAGTGGTAATGCAAGTCCCATACGCATGTGCAGTACATCAAAAAAAGCAACAGGTTATACAGCAGAAGCGGAAGAAAACCACTGTGCCATTATATAAAGACATTATTTAAGAAAGGTAAGTCATTTTTTTCTTAAATAGTGTCATTGTACAACAGTAATAATTGACTTTGTAGTGTGGTATATTGAAGATTTACCCGTTGTTGGCTTTATTTAATCTCTTGGGCTTCACCCTCGTGATGAAACCATGCTAGCCGTGGGTAAATCTTCAATATACCACACCAACATCATTGGTTATTGCTATATTACTCTTCATGAAATTCAGAAGCAGACTCAAACCATATCTGTGCAATCAATCCTAGTGCAAATGTTTCCAATCACAAGGTATGACATGAGTTTCAGAGTGTTAATAGCTTTTTATAAACAAGACATTTTTGCTTTACTCAGTCGTGATCCCCTTGCTCCCTGTTAGAGGGTTTTACTTTTAGTATCAGTATCCTGAACCAGTCATTAGCTTCACAAACTCACCCCAGATCTTTGGAAAACCAGTGTCATTAAGACACATTCTCATTGCTCTAACAAGGCTGCCCATGGACATACAGTAAATAGTCTTGTAGGTATACAGATTCTTTAGTACTGACAAGTCACTATTCAAGAAGACTTACTTTTTAATTTTGATGTCTCAAACATTTTGCCACAGGCTTCTTACTACTGTTCAGACTGCATATAGGATAATTCAGTACTGGTATGAGACCAGCTGGCATAATAGTTAAGTTCTTTGCCTTCCTTACATGCCCAAGGTACAAGGTTTGGTCCTGATCTCTGGTCAATGACTATATGGAGTTTGTATGTTCTCCCTGTGTCTGTGTGGGATTACCCCCACCTCCCAGAAACATGCTAAGTATTTCCACCTTAAACTTATCCACGAATGGAGTTGGAAGTAGCAGCACAAACTGTAGATGGCGCCCTATAATTTATTTATTTGTCTTTGTTTACCAGGAAAGTCTAACTGGGCAATGCCCATTTTCGGCGGTAGCCCAGGGAGAAAAGGTCTGTTTCCTTACATTACATTATACTTTTAAGGTCCAGTTAAACGCAGAGTAGTTCATAGGATCATAGGATCATAGGAGGTTACTAGGCTAATGGCCCTGGTGCCCTTACAAGCATAGCCAAGAGTTTATCCCGAAAAAAACCTCAGTCAGCACCTGTCACCCCTGTCAGTGAGGGACACAGGTGGAACCCCCCTGGGACAAGTTTGTGGTTTTCCATCCACTCATCAAGGTTGTGCTTGAAGAAGGTCAGCAAGGTGCTCTGTTTGACATGTATGGGAAGTCTACTCCAGAGGTGGGGCAGCCTCTGTGAGGCAAATCTGTCTCTCCAGCAGGTTTTGTTGAACTCTCATATTAGATTCAGGCCTTTCAAGTGAGTAATGCATGAGGAGTTAGACTTAAGGATATGGAGCATCTCTAGTAGGTCAGGGTCCAACACTGCCTTATAGGCGAGACACAGATCATGCCTAAGCGACCTGTACAATGCCGAATAGAGTGATAGTTACTTGAGCCTGTCTGCATAGAACAGGTGTTGAAAGCCATAGATTCTCTTTGTGAGGTATTTCAGTGGCCTTTCCAGTTGATGCAGATGTTTAGAGAGGTACATACCAAATGGGGCATTATACTCAATTATTGGTCTAATGATAGAGGAGTAAAGAGAGGTAATAACCTCCTTTTTTCTGGATGCAGTCCCTTTACTTATGAGATGAACCAAGTAAAAGGTTTTTCTGACTACTGCTGCTACATGATGGTCATCAAATGTGAGGTCATTATAAACCTGAGTGCCCAGGTCTCTTACCACAGGTTGTGTTCTTAGAGGGTTGCTGTTGATGTGGTAATCTGTAGGGACTGTGTTTTTACCAAATGGTATAATGATACATTTTTTGCATTTAGCTTGAGGCCATGACTTTGACACCAGTCATTAGTTTCTGTAAGACCTCTTTCAGTATGTTAACATTATTTGGGGAGTTAATGACAGCATCCAACTTACAGTCATCCCCAAACTTGGTCAGCCACAGGCCTTTTGTCTTTGCCTGGACATCTGAGAAGTAGATGTCAAACAGTAGGGGTCCCAGGACAGATCCCTGGGGAACTCCACTAGTGAAAGGTCTGCTATCGGAGGTGGAGGCACCTATTTTGACTTTGAGGGTCCTGTCGGTGAGCCAGTTGGCCACCCAACCTGATGAGATAGGGATTTACACCAAATTGTTTTAGCTTTTCGATGATGCCCAAGTGGGGGATTGTGTCAAAGGCCTTGGCCAGGTCAAGGTAAGCTGTATGCACTGACTTTCCCTCATCCAGGGCCTTGGTGATGGTCTCAGAGAAGTCAACCAGGTTTAACAGGCAAGATCATAGGTTCATAGGTTCATAGATTAGTACTAGGTTAACTGCTCTTGCGAGCCATTTTAAGCCTAGCCAATTATACCCTGTAAGATTCAAACCCTGTACCTTGTGTTTGTAAGGCAAACACCTTAACCATTAGGCCATCCTCCCAACCCCCTGTTCTGTCCTTGAATCCAAACTGGTTGGGGTCAAGTGCTTGAAGATTGCCTATGTTCTAGTTTATGAGATCCATAATAATACGCTCCATGGCTTTACAGATCAGATTTGTCAAGTTTCCAGGGTCAGTAGTGGCACCACCTTTGTGCAAGGGGATCTACTGAATCTACAAAGTTCCGTTTGGTTCAACACAAATCCTTACGACCACAACAACCAAACAGACGTATCCACACACTGCAAATTTCAGCAAAATAAATCCACCGTTTTTTAAAAGAAAAGAGAATTTAATGCATAAATCGAGTGTTGAGCGCTTTCACTCGTCACAGCGAGTTTCATCAGAACACAATGAAATAATTACTAAGATCTATTTTTGTACATAAAAAGGCGCCAAAATGGCTCATTGATTTTAAAAACTTTTACATTATAAAATGCTTTTCCATTGTAAAAAATAATAAATAATAACTTCAAAACAATTAATAATAATGATAAGTATCTTGTCCTTTTTAAATATTCTAATTGTTCTATACACATTTTAATATCCACATATTTATTAATATATTAATATAGTTTTTTAAAGAGAACTGATTTTATGCATTTAGCATTAATAATGATCTAATGGAAATAGTGTCATTAATTCCTGGCTCTGTTGTAGCATCTGTTAGCACCTGCCAATATAGTTCCCTATATAGCAAATAGTTCTTCACATTTCCTCCTCTGGGGTCATTTTTTACTTTTTCTAAGATGGCAAACTTGAATTTATGTTCTGTTCCTTTCTCCACAATGTGCCTAGCAAGGGCATTCTTAGTGTCTCTACTTCTAATAGAGTACAAATGTGAGTATATTCTCTGTCTTAACTGTCTTTCGGTCTTCCCTATATAAAATGAGGGACAGACCGAACAAAGTGCAATATATACCAGCATATTAGTCCTACAATTTCCTTTGGGCAATACAATTTTAGTGTTGCTTAAATTTTGTAGTATTATATAATTCTTTTCATATATGCTGGAGCATTGATTGCAAGTCCCACATTTTGATGTGTGCGTGTCACCTCCATTATTAGTTGTTGACTTAATTTCTAACAATTTCTTAATGTTCTTTCCCATTTTGTAAATAAATGTAGGACCTGTTCCTACAATTTCTGCTACAGCCTGTTCATCTGTTAGTATGTGCCAATTTCTTATCAAAATATCTTTTATAATGTGGCTAAATGGGCCATATTCTATGACACATGCTCTGTTATATTTATTGCTGTTCTTGCTGACCGTAGGAACTAATTCATCATTCTCATTCGCTTGTGTATTGCTAAGGCCTAATGCACAAGAGTCATTCAATTCTGTTTTCTTGTTGCATCCCAATAATACTGTGTACCTTTTGTCCCTTTGACTTATGACATAAGCAGAGATGTCATTCATAATATCAGTATCATATCCCCTAGCCGAGAATAGTGCTGTAATGAACTCTATCTCATTAATCAAATCTAGGTAGTTGGATGTCATTCGTGTGGCTCTTATGCATTGGCCTTTGAATATATTCCTTTTTACCCTTGCTGGATGAAAACTACTGTAATCCAAGTGAGAATTAGTGAAGGTAACTTTTCTGTGTATTCTAGATTTTAAACAACCATCTTCTACACTAACTAAGGTATCTAAGTAAGGCACCCCTGTATTATTTACTTCAGAGGTGAATTTTAAAAATTCACTACTTGCATTGATGTATGTCAAAAATTCAGAATATGAATTGCTGTCCCCTTGCCACAGTATATAAATGTCGTCCAAGAACCGGGAGTAGTATAGTATAGAAGGAAAATAAGAGCTGTTAAAAATATTATTTTCCTCCCAGTCCAACATTACCAAGTTGGCAAATATGGGTGCGCAAGCCGCACCCATAGCCACACCCCTGGTTTGTTTGAACATTTCTCCCTCATAATATATAAAGTTGTTCTGCAATACTATGCTCATTAGTTCAGCCAATAGAGAGATCCTATTCCATGTCATGTCAGTGTGTTTCCTCAAACTTCTTGTAAAGGCTTCTATTCCTTCTTCTATCGGTATACAGCTGAATAAATCAATCACATCGATTGTTCCGAAAAGGATGTTTCCTTGGTACTCCAAATTAGGAAAATTCCTGAGAAAATCCCAAGAGTCCTTTACAAGATGCTTCACCTCCTGATATACAGGTTTTACCAAGGTATCAATAACCACTCCAATGGGAAACGTCTTCGATTTACTCCCAGATATGATGGGACGGAATGGAGGGTTCTGTATGTCTTTATGTACCTTGGGTATCCCCACTATAGTTGACAAGATGGGAAATTGCACTGACATGAAATTATATTGATCTTCGGAGATTCTTTGTTCAATATAGTATTCTTCGAGATACATGTCTATTCTCCTGTAGGCTATATTAATCTCATTCAGAGATATAGTGTCGTAGTTACCTGAATTGTGCAGTATATCTGTTATAACAGCATTGTACATAGCTGTTTCATAAAAACGACACCTCCACCTTTATCAGGCTTCATAATCCTGATAGTATTATTGTTCCTCAATTCATGTAGAACATTGTGTTCTTCTATAGACAAGTTGTATTTTGTCTTGCTGTTTCTAATGCATTTACTAGCCTTATATATCTCTCTAGTGACATTTTTATCATGTATCTGAACTCTGGGATTGCTCAGTGGTATGAAATTACTCTTCCTTTTTAAGAAACCCATGTTGGTGCTATTCTCATTGTCATTATTTCCAAACATCAAGGCCAAATTCAACTTCCTTGAAAATTTTTTCACCTCTAATATGTTGTCTACTACATTAAATTTGGGTGTCGGAATGTACTTCATCCCCTTGGAGAACAGACTAAAGTGTGCTTTCTCCAATCTAATATTGCTGTAATTATAAATATTAAAATTATTGTGAGTGTTCACTACATTATTAATTCTGATGATGTTTTCCTCAGAACTTTCATCTTGTTTTTCATCATTATCAGCTACATGTGAGATTACTACTTCATTTTCCATTTCTCTCCCTTCCTCCAATGGCCTTGGTATGTTCTCTTGTTGTAGTGAAAAACCTCATCATTGCTATCACCTTTATCAAATTCATCTGAATCTTGTGTGTCTTTATTAAATTTTAAACCATCCCATTTGTAGCTAACATGCCTTCTGTATTCATCCCTATCCCTATTCAACTTCCTTTGCTTACGTTCAAACGCTTTGTTAGCCCTGTTCTCAGCTGTACTAAATTGTTTGAAAAATAAATTTTCCCATTGTGTAAAAAGCAAATCCTGCGTAATTAAATTATTCAGTTTTTCCACATCCATCAACATTTTACACAGTTTTGCATCATTGTGCTTAATAAGTAGTCTCATATATTCAAAACCAAACTTATCAAAAAGGGCATTAAATTCATTTTGAACATCCAAATCTATGTCAATACCTAAAGGAAATTTATAGAACCTGAGACCCATAGGTACAATATTTAAAGATAGACAAAAATTGAGATATGAATTGTCTAATTTTAAACCATTAATAACATTCAATTTCTTTCCAAAAGCATAAATCATTTCTTTTATGGTATTTTTGCCATACTGAAACTTTTCGGCTTTGTTCTTCACCTCCTTATTATCAAACTTACATTCATAGCCTAAAAAGTTCTGTAAAGCATTAGATTTATAGTCAACCTGTTGGTTGCTAACAGTACCTTTTGGACGAGAATTCTCGCCAGAAACGTGTGCATATGTCCGGGTGAATTGCGTGTGTTTAGGTCTGGTTCCTACACGCTTCATTTCCTCGGTTATGTTTCCGAAGAAAAAATCAAAAGTAAAGTCCGTTGCCACTGTCCTGTTATTATCGGTAATTGCAGCAGTGCCAGGCAAGTCTATACCACCATTGTAAGTACGCCCCTGTACCTGGCCATTAGGTATACCAGGAGAGGAACTGCTTGGTAAACCATCACTGCTGCTGTTAAAAATACCTAGTTGGAGTCCATCGTTTTGAAACGGAACAGTGCACGAACCGTTTCTTCCGTTGCTAGTACAATTCATATCTCAATTTTTGTCTATCTTTAAATATTGTACCTATGGGTCTCAGGTTCAGAAGGCATGTTAGCTACAAATGGGATGGTTTAAAATTTAATAAAGACACACAAGATTCAGATGAATTTGATAAAGGTGATAGCAATGATGAGGTTTTTCACTACAACAAGAGAACATACCAAGGCCATTGGAGGAAGGGAGAGAAATGGAAAATGAAGTAGTAATCTCACATGTAGCTGATAATGATGAAAAACAAGATGAAAGTTCTGAGGAAAACATCATCAGAATTAATAATGTAGTGAACACTCACAATAATTTTAATATTTATAATTACAGCAATATTAGATTGGAGAAAGCACACTTTAGTCTGTTCTCCAAGGGGATGAAGTACATTCCGACACCCAAATTTAATGTAGTAGACAACATATTAGAGGTGAAAAAATTTTCAAGGAAGTTGAATTTGGCCTTGATGTTTGGAAATAATGACAATGAGAATAGCACCAACATGGGTTTCTTAAAAAGGAAGAGTAATTTCATACCACTGAGCAATCCCAGAGTTCAGATACATGATAAAAATGTCACTAGAGAGATATATAAGGCTAGTAAACGCATTAGAAACAGCAAGACAAAATACAACTTGTCTATAGAAGAACATAATGTTCTACATGAATTGAGGAACAATAATACCATCAGGATAATGAAGCCTGACAAAGGTGGAGGTGTCGTATTTTACGAAACAATTATGTACAATGCTGTTATAACAGATATACTGCACAATTCAGGTAATTACGACACTATATCTCTGAATGAGATCAATATAGCCTACAGGAGAATAGACATGTATCTTGAAGAATATTATATCGAACAAAGAATTTCCGAAGATCAATACAAATTCATGTCAGTGCAATTTCCCATCTTGTCAACTATAGTGGGGATACCCAAGGTACATAAAGACATACAGAACCCTCCATTCCGTCCCATCATATCTGGGAGTAAATCGAAGACGTTTCCCATTGGAGTGGTTATTGATACCTTGGTAAAACCTGTATATCAGGAGGTGAAGCATCTTGTAAAGGACTCTTGGGATTTTCTCAGGAATTTTCCTAATTTGGAGTACCAAGGAAACATCCTTTTCGGAACAATCGATGTGATTGATTTATTCAGCTGTATACCGATAGAAGAAGGAATAGAAGCCTTTACAAGAAGTTTGAGGAAACACACTGACATGACATGGAATAGGATCTCTCTATTGGCTGAACTAATGAGCATAGTATTGCAGAACAACTTTATATATTATGAGGGAGAAATGTTCAAACAAACCAGGGGTGTGGCTATGGGTGCGGCTTGCGCACCCATATTTGCCAACTTGGTAATGTTGGACTGGGAGGAAAATAATATTTTTAACAGCTCTTATTTTCCTTCTATACTATACTACTCCCGGTTCTTGGACGACATTTATATACTGTGGCAAGGGGACAGCAATTCATATTCTGAATTTTTGACATACATCAATGCAAGTAGTGAATTTTTAAAATTCACCTCTGAAGTAAATAATACAGGGGTGCCTTACTTAGATACCTTAGTTAGTGTAGAAGATGGTTGTTTAAAATCTAGAATACACAGAAAAGTTACCTTCACTAATTCTCACTTGGATTACAGTAGTTTTCATCCAGCAAGGGTAAAAAGGAATATATTCAAAGGCCAATGCATAAGAGCCACACGAATGACATCCAACTACCTAGATTTGATTAATGAGATAGAGTTCATTACAGCACTATTCTCGGCTAGGGATATGATACTGATATTATGAATGACATCTCTGCTTATGTCATAAGTCAAAGGGACAAAAGGTACACAGTATTATTGGGATGCAACAAGAAAACAGAATTGAATGACTCTTGTGCATTAGGCCTTAGCAATACACAAGCGAATGAGAATGATGAATTAGTTCCTACGGTCAGCAAGAACAGCAATAAATATAACAGAGCATGTGTCATAGAATATGGCCCATTTAGCCACATTATAAAAGATATTTTGATAAGAAATTGGCACATACTAACAGATGAACAGGCTGTAGCAGAAATTGTAGGAACAGGTCCTACATTTATTTACAAAATGGGAAAGAACATTAAGAAATTGTTAGAAATTAAGTCAACAACTAATAATGGAGGTGACACGCACATCAAAATGTGGGACTTGCAATCAATGCTCCAGCATATATGAAAAGAATTATATAATACTACAAAATTTAAGCAACACTAAAATTGTATTGCCCAAAGGAAATTGTAGGACTAATATGCTGGTATATATTGCACTTTGTTCGGTCTGTCCCTCATTTTATATAGGGAAGACCGAAAGACAGTTAAGACAGAGAATATACTCACATTTGTACTCTATTAGAAGTAGAGACACTAAGAATGCCCTTGCTAGGCACATTGTGGAGAAAGGAACAGAACATAAATTCAAGTTTGCCATCTTAGAAAAAGTAAAAAATGACCCCAGAGGAGGAAATGTGAAGAACTATTTGCTATATAGGGAACTATATTGGCAGGTGCTAACAGATGCTACAACAGAGCCAGGAATTAATGACACTATTTCCATTAGATCATTATTAATGCTAAATGCATAAAATCAGTTCTCTTTAAAAAACTATATTAATATATTAATAAATATGTGGATATTAAAATGTGTATAGAACAATTAGAATATTTAAAAAGGACAAGATACTTATCATTATTATTAATTGTTTTGAAGTTATTATTTATTATTTTTTACAATGGAAAAGCATTTTATAATGTAAAAGTTTTTAAAATCAATGAGCCATTTTGGCGCCTTTTTATGTACAAAAATAGATCTTAGTAATTATTTCATTGTGTTCTGATGAAACTCGCTGTGACGAGTGAAAGCGCTCAACACTCGATTTATGCATTAAATTCTCTTTTCTTTTAAAAAACGGTGGATTTATTTTGCTGAAATTTGCAGTGTGTGGATACGTCTGTTTGGTTGTTGTGGTCGTAAGGATTTGTGCAAGGGGATGATAATGGCAGTTCTCCACTCTGCTAGAATGAAGCCAGTACTTAGGCTGTAGTTGAATAGGGTGCTCAATGGTGAAGCCAGTTCTTGCTGGAGATGGTGTAGAATACAGCCAGGGATACTATCAGTTCCAATGGAAGCTGTGTTCTTTGCCTTAGATAGGGCCTTTAGCACTTGATCTACACCCATGTGAGGTGCGGAACAAGTATCAGGGCCTTTGGGGGTACAGGGGGTGAGTTTGTGCCGAACCTATCTGCTAGCATCAACAGGATTGGTGTGATACTGTTATGTACTAATACGCAACAAACCCAGGCTTTGCCATAGAGGTTCCTGACATAACTGAAGAAGGCTTTGTGGTTTCATTTTGTTTTGGAGGCTAGTTTCAATTCATAATTGGCTTTGGAGGCTTTCACTAGTGATCTAATTTGCTTGTTGAGGCTAAGAAGGGAGTTTTTTTCAATTTGGAATATGTTCCTTCTTACCCTTGGACAACAGTTTCTTCCTTTTGTTGTAAAGCTTGTTGATAGAGGATGTCCACCAAACAGGTTTGTGTTTCCTTGAGGAGCAGGTTTTAGTTCTATTGGGTATAGCTGTGTCTAAGCAGTTGTACAGGTGCTTGTATAGTGCACTGGCATACAGTTCAGCATAGTTGTCTGCATCCTCTGAGGGGGACGGTCGTGTGAAGCTGCAGATATCCTCCCTTTAGAGATTGTAGTCAACTTTTGAGAAGTTTATTTAGCTTGATTATGGCTGAGGGGTGGGGTGGCATAGAAACTTTGAACGATGCAGTTCGATGATCTGATCTCCCCAGGGTAGACCATACTATGGGAGTGGTGTAGCGGTCACCCATGTTGGTGAGAACCAAGTCTAGAATGTTATCTCCCCTTGTGGAGGATGAGACAAGCTGGTCTAGTGCATTAGAACTGATGAAGTGAAGGAATTATTGAGTGAGTGCATTAGTGCAGGACTAGTTCACCCAGTCTATGGTGGGGTAGTTGAAGTCACCAAGGATCAGAGTGTTAGGGGGTGCCTTAGTGGAGTCAAGTTGATCCAGGTAAGAGGAATTGGTATCCTGAGTCAAGGAGGGGGGTCTATAGCTGGCTATAACTTGGATGGATGTCTTGCCAACTGTCAGTTGCACCTAGAGTAGTTCCAGTGCATCATGCTGGCAAACCCGTCTGGAGGTGCGCTTGTCCTTAATGAAGATAGAGACTCCACCACCCTTAGTCTTCCCAACCTCATTTTGGAATGTGTGGAATGAGGTATAGCCTGGTAAGGCAGGGGTGCTCTCTGCAGCACTGAACCAAGTTTCCGTGACCACACAGATATCAGCATCTTACAGTGCAAGGAGAGCCTCCAGTGAGTGCATTTTCAGGTTAAGGCTCCTAGAGTTAAGCAGCATGACCTTCAATTTGCTTTTTGACAGATCTTTTATGTTGGAAGATTTGTCTTTGGTACATTGCCTACAAAAAGCACAATGGGGGAGGTGAGAGCCTTAGCCAGGATCTGGAAACCCAGCGGTGACAGGTGGAAGCCATCTCTTGCAAAGCATCAAGGACTGTCAACCATGTCATCCCAGGCAGACAGATACTGGATCCCCTTGGAATGACACCAGAAACTAAGCCAATTGTTGAAGTCAATTATTTTTTGTTGGTATTGTGGTATTATTCAAGGTGAAGGTAGGATGCTGCTTAGGGCTAGGTTCATACCTGACTGGGACACATACTCTGAGAGGTCAATCGTGTCTCTCTTCATATAGTCCAGGGAGGTACATCTCAAGTCATTCACACCAACATGAACAATGACAGAGTTGTACTTGTACTTGTTGTGGAGAGACCTAAGTGTGTGCGTGATGTGGTGGATTCTGGCACCAGACAGACAACTGACCATGACCTTCTCCTTGTTGAGCCTGGAGAGGGGGGCATCAGTGTGTCTCACAATTGAGTCACCAATGACTAGTATGTTTGGTTTATTGTTATGTCTTGTGGGCTGTGATAGTTTATCATTTTGCCTTATGGGCTGTTTTGGGAGACACTGGTGTGTTTCATTTCTATTTACATTTATACATGAACAGTAGCTATATTTATGCATGCTAAGATTTTACAGAGGTGGAAGTTACTAAAGAGAAAGCCCATGTGCATTTTAGTGGATTGTACAGGCAGCAGTAATGTATGACATTTGTTTTGTCATTTCCCCTATAAGGGGAAAGACTTACCACTTTGGGCATAAACTGTGGTGCACAAATGAGAGCACAGATCATAGACTGTGTGCCGTGGCAGAGCAAGCCACATGAACTGTGTGCCATGGCAGAGCTAGCCACACAGGCTGCTTGCTGTGGCAGGGCTAGCTACTTAACAGTGCAAACATTGGCTCTATAGACAATTTAGTCATGTGAGCTAATGACACCAAAAATGGAGCATGGATACTTGCTGGTGCTAAGTGGGTTGAGGACCCAGCCTACTCAAAACTATGCCAGGGGCCCATGCTAACAATTGCAGGGGTGTATGTTCCAATGTGTACTTGTCATAAAGCCATAGCATCCCTGGGTCAGTAAACTAGTGGCCTGGGTCACCTTGGATAGCTCTGTTGAGTGAAAGCAATCAACCTGCCAAACATGAACTAAGAATGGCTATGCTCAGAAAGGTTCACTGACAGGAAGTAACTAGGAAGTGAATGATGTGATTGTAAGGTGGTGGTTGGACTTCCCATGTATCTAGCAGATGAGGTGGAAGGGCAGTGCAGCAAAGCCATTTTAGCTTGGAATCCTGAGTCTACTACTCAGGAGTAGGATGGACTAAAAATGATGCAAGAATTGTGGTGAGAGAGACTCTTGAGAAAATATTGAGAGACGTCATCAGAATCAATGATAGACTCATGGCAATCAGACTCCGGAGTAAGGATAGGGCAGTATTCATAATCTCAGCCTGTGCCTCACAGCAGTGTCATGATAGTGAGGAAGAGTGCATTCAGACAGCAGTTGCAGAACCTACTAGATAAAGCAGAACAACAGGAAATGGTGTTGATAATAGGTGGCCTGAATGCACACATTGGAACAGACAGAACAGGATATGAGAACTGACAGAGTCTGCATTGGTGAGGCAGCAGGGATAAGAAGAAGCCATTCTATACTTCTGTCTGGCAGACAGCTTAATGGTGGCCAGTACATGGTTCACCAAGAGAGACAGTCATAAGATCACATACAAAAGTGGCCAACATGCAACTCAGGTACACTTCCTCCTAGTAAGGAAAGGGCACTGGTTTTGAATCAGCATTATCCCCAGTGATCGCCACAATCAGCTACAAGCAGTGGTCAGAGAGCTCTAAGGTCAACAGAGACCAGGCTGAAAACCTGGAAGTTGCCTGGAGAAAAAGCACAGCAGTTCAAGGAATTAGACTAGCACCTCAAGAAGAAGAGGAAATAGGTGGAGTAGCAGAAGAATGGTAGCATCTCAAAACAGCATGTATGAGGACTGTAGAACAGATATGCAGCTGAACTGGGAATGGAAATAAGGTACATAAGGAAAGCTGGAGGTGGAATGCACAAGTCTAGGAAGTCATCAAAAGAAAGAAGGAGTGCAGGAAAAAGTGGGAGGTAGAAAACCCACACTAGTCTAAGAAGTAATACTGACTGACTAACAAAGAGGCTAAGTGGAGTGCTGCAATAGTAGAGAACAAGACATCAGAGGCTCTCTACCAACTTCTAGAAAGTGACCTGGTAAATGGCACAGAGAAACTCTACCAGGTTGCAAGGCAAAGACAGAAAGATAAAGAAGACAGTCAGACAGCCATCATAAGGGATGACAGCAATAGCCGGTACACCAGTCCAAAAGACATCAAAGGCAGATGGAAAGAGGACATCCAGCAGCTTCTGAATGAAGAAACCCCCACAAAAATTGTAATGACCTAGACACAGTCTACTGTCAAAGAAGAAGAGGAACCCACTGTGAAGGCTGCCAGCCTAGCCAGATAGAATTTTATAGATAATTCTATCATTTGTAAATATTAATGTAAGGCACAGGCTTGTTGTCTTAAATGGAAAAACTGCTGTTAGATGTGTAACTCTACTGACCAAGTAAAAGCATGCTGTGACCCTTTGATCTAAAGTTGGCTCCTGCCCGTCTAGATGAAGACATTCTTTCTATTGCTTTAACCAAGAGTTAAATTGCTAGATTTAAACATGCAAATGCATTTTTATTGCTCTGCTTCCTGACCAGCTGCAACATAACACAAGGAGATGTTAAGAATGTAAATGTAGTTTTTGTTAGCCTGGGAACCCAGTATAGTGTGAAGAATGATGTAATGGGAACCAGGAATGTGATTTTAAAAACAGAGAGAAACAGAGGGCATTAAACATTTTTGTCTTGACTATCCAACTCATTAGCACTGTCTTGCTCTTTATGTAAATTAGTTTAGACTTGTGTTTTCTCCTAGAAATAGCTAAAAATTAGAAAGATTAGATGTCAGAACTGTACTCCTGAATTATTTTAAGTATTTCTCTGTGATCTCTGAACTCTTGACTAGCACTGTGTAAAAAGAAGTATTGTCTTGTGTTTTTATTATTTATTATTAAATATTTTAAAACCTTTTATCTGTGGCTGTTTTGTGTAGAGATAAGTTAAGCTCTAAGAGTACATATCATGTGTATAAGGATCCTGTACCAAGTCACTCTAATAAGCCTTGACTGTTTAGTTACACTACCAATTGGATAATAATATTGCAAAGTAATAATTGGAAACCCTTTTAAGGGCCTTTGAGTAGCTGATAAATATTAGCTGGGTGATGGCAGTGATTTCTACCGTATAGTCTGGGTAAAAGGGGCACAGCTGGAGAACCTGTGCCAGCCTTCCCCAGGAGTGCCTGTGTGGTTGTATAAACTCTTATCTCAAAGTGTGTGTGTCTGTCAGCTACTTGGGCAGGGACATGAAGCACTGGTTGGACAGAGAAGGTGCTGGGGATTTTAGCTTGCCCAGCTGGCTGAGATCTGGACCTTATAGCTCTGCCAGTGAGGAGTCTTATTGGGGACCTGGAGAGCAAGGGAGCAACCAGCCCCAGACTGACTGTGATCTCTGTGTGCTCTTAAGGAAGATTGCACTTTACTGTGTGTATATGAGATGCCCCACACTGATGTTAGTGGTGAGGATTAAGGATCCTTGATTGCTGGGCCAGGGCACGAGCATCACATATTAATTGTTTGGCAGAGGTGGGATATCCACATCACATATTAATTGGTGGCAAATAATAATTCGCTTGTAGTGGTGTGGGTAGAAAGAATTGCTGTAGCTTGTGTACAGTGAGCTTTGAAGGTGTTTTGTACTCTAAATCAGCCACGCAGTGAATACTCAGAGTTCAGATCACAATTGTTTTATTTCTTTTGTTAGCTTAGTTAGTCAGGGTGAGCAGGCAGCATGTCAGCAGAGGAGTATGGAAAGGTGACAAGGAGCCAGCTGGCTGAGATGTGCCAGGCTAGGGGACTGGTGCATTGAAACCTGACCAAGGCAGACCTGATTGCGGCCTTGGTTACAGCACCATCAGAAAAGAGGAACCAGGAGGACAATCAGACTGGCAGAGGAGATATAATACCCTCGGAGAATGGACAGCTCAACCTTTCTGCAGAGGACCTAAAAATCCATCTGGAGCTAAAGAGACTTGAGTTGGAGGCCAGGCATGTGGAAATAGAAGCAACTAAGAGACAAAGGTGTCTAGAGAGTGAGGACAATGAGAGACTGCAACATTTGCAGGCTGAGTAGAATGAAAACCTGTTACGCCTGGAAGCTGAGGAAAAGCAGAGGCAGAGGCAGCATGAGAAGGAGATGTTGACTCTTCACCAGAGTCATGAGGTAATGGAGAAGGGAGTAACTGGACCCCAGAAGCACAACAAGTCAGTAAATGTCTTCCACAGTTTAAAGAGGGGGATTTAACCAAAGTCTCTGGGTACAGTTCCTGACCCCCTTACTCCATGGTAAAGCTGTAGCTGCATTGTCAAAAATGTCTGACGTTGCATGTTTTGATTATACTGCTGTTAAAAAGCATTTGTTAGAATCGTTTAAGCTAACACCTGAAACATATAGGAAAACAGTTTTGTGAGCATAGACGCAAGGCAGATGAAAGTGTGTGTGAATATGTTGCTGAACTGGGCACTTATTTCCACAGGTGGGTGAGTGGATGTCAGGTCACCACTTCTGAAGGGCTGGCAGACCATTTGGTGAGGGAACAAGCCCTTAGCACTTTGCCTGAGGACATGAGGATCTGGTTAGCTGATAGACAATGTGCTACTTCAGATGCATTGGGGAAGAAGGGAGACATGTACCTAGTAAGCAGGCCAGCCCTGCACAGGAAAGAGACCCCCAGTACTGCTCATGGGTCTAAAGGAACCCAGGGTGGCAGAATCTGCCAGTAGCAAGGGAAGCCACTAGTCCAGGTACATGTCCAGGAGCTAGGGTTAAATGTTTTGAATGCAACCAATGGGGCCATGTGACATACAGGTGTCCACAGAGACAATATGGGAAACAAAAGGTGAGGGAGCCAGTAAGTGGGAAAGACAAAATGCCAATAGTAGGTTGTCATGAGACAACAGGGTTACCAAACTACCATCCTGCAGATGTCCTGATGAGGAAGGATTTGGATAAGGCAGTACCATGTGCTTATGCAGTTACACGTGGTCAGGCTAGGAGACAAGCATGTGGGTCTGGTAGCCTGGGTGAGACCAAGACAGACTGCATACTTGCAGCCAAGACTGGTGAGGTGGTTACTTCAGAGAGTGAGCTACACTGTAGCAGTGAGACTGAAGGTGAGCCACAGCTGCTTGTGGATACTGATGGTCCCTTGGACAGAGTAACTGCAAAGGTAGAGGTAAGTAGTAGTACCCGGGCTAACAGTGAGGCACCACTGTCAGAGGATAACAGACTTCCTGTAGAAGGGGAGCTGGGAAGGGTTACAAGGAGAGAGTTGAGAGAGGCTCAGCTCTCAGACCCTACATTGCAAGGCCTGAGGCAGGTATCTAGGGAGGCACCTGATTATCAAGGAAAGGGGAAATCTGTATACTGGGAAAAAGGGTTACTATACAGAGAGTGGACCCCTGAGGGAGGGCTAGAAGGTGAGAGAGTACAGCAGTTGGTAGTGCCTAGAGCCTATCATCTGACGCTTCTGGCCATAGCCCATGATATTCCTTTTGCAGGTCATATGGGCATAAAACGTACAAAGAGACATATTATGCAGAACTTCTATTGGCCTGGAATTTCCAGAGATGTAACATGGTACTGCAGGACCTTTGAGCAGTGCCAAAAAGTAGGCAAGGCAGGAAACAAGGTGAGAGCTCCTTTAATGCCTTTGCCGGTGATTGAGGAGCCATTTCAGAGGGTAGCTATGGATATTGTGGGTCCTCTGAGTACCCCAAGTTCCACATGGAAAAAGTATATCCTAGTGGTAGTGGATTATGCTACACAATATCCTGAGGCAATGGCTTTGTCCTCCATTGAGGCAGAGAAGGTGGCAAACACTTTGTTAGAGATTTTCAGTAGGGTAGGTTTCCCAAAAGAAATATTGACTGACAGAGGTGCCAATTTCATGTCAGGCCTGCTGGCTTGTCTGTGGAAGTCCTGTGTGGTGAAGCACATGAAGACCACCCCCTACCATCCCCAGACTAATGGTCTTGTTGAGAGGTTAAACTCTACAATCAAGTTCATGCTATGGGCATTTGCAGATCAGTTTAAGAGGGAGTGTGACAAATATTTGCCCCATCTGTTGTTTGCCTACAGATAGGTTCCCCAGGAATCCATGGATTTTTCACCCTTTGAGTTGCTGTATGGGCATAGGGTGAAGGGACCTCTAGATTTAATTTGAGATGAGTAGGAAGGTGAGTGTGAGTCTCACAAGGAGTCTGTTGTGGCATACGTCCTAAACATCAGGAGAAGGCTCAGGGAACTCATGGGCTTGGCCCAACAACAGAAAAAGGTGTGGTATGACAGGAATGCTCGAGCTAGGGAGTATGCTGTAGGGCAGCAGGTAATGGTTCTCATTCCTGTCAGACACAACAAACTGCAAGCAGCTTGAGAGGGACCCTACAAGGAGGTAAGAAAGGTAAGTGATGTTAATTACATGGTGGAACTGCTAGGCAGAAGGCAGGGGAACAAACTGTACCATGTTAACATGATGAAACCTTACCATGATAGGGAGGCCCTTGTGCTGAGCATTTGCAGTGGATGGCAGGAGGAGTCTGAGGGAGATCTGGGGACTGATCTCCTCAGTGAGGCTCGGACTGACACCTCAGTGGAAGGGGTAGCAATGCCCCAGCAGCTATCTCCTACCCAAGTTCGAGAAATCTGAGCAGTGTTGCAGGAATTTGGGGACATGTTCACTGGGAAACCAGGGTGCACCCACCTGGGACAGCACCAGGTGGATAGAGGACCCCAAAGGCCTATTAGGCAGGCCCCTTATAGAGTGCCTGAGAGAGTCAAACAGAATCTGAGGGAGGAGGCACAAGTGATGTTGGAACTAGAGATGATTCAAGAGTCCAACAGTTCCTGGGCCTCCCCAGTGGTGCTGGTGCAAAAGAAGGATGGCAGCACCAGGTTCTGTGTGGACTACAGGAAATTAAATAGTCACACAGAGTCGGATGCTTACCCCATGCCTAGGACAGATGAGACCCTAGAGCAGCTGGGTGGGGCTAAGTATCTTACAACCATTGATCTTACCAAGGGTTACTGGCAGGTGCCCTTGACTCCCAGTGCTAGGGAGAAATCAGCCTTTGTGACTCCTTTTGGCTTGTATGAGTTCACAAAGATGCCCTTTGGGATGAAGAATACCCCAGTGACTTTCCAGAGGCTGGTAGATCGTATCCTAGCAGGAGCAGGAGGGTTTGCCCTTGCTCACCTAGATGATATTGCTATCTACAGCCATTCCTGGCCAGAGTACCATCAGCATGTCAGGGAGGTGCTGTGCAGACTACAGAGGGCAGGGTTGACCATTAACCCAAGCAAATGTCAGGTGGGTATGGCAGAGGTCTCCTACCTAGGATATAGAGTGGGGAGTGGTAAGATAAGGCCAGAACCTGCCAAAGTGGAAGCCATTCAGGCATTACATGCACCTGTTACTAAAAAGCAGGTGAGGGCATTTTTAGAGACAGTCAGGTACTACAGAAAGTTTGTCCCCAGTTATAGTACCATAGCTGGTCCCCTCACAGACCTGACAAGGAAGAACAGGCCAGATAAGGGAGTGTGGACCCCAGCATGTGAGCAGGCATTCCAGATGCTTAAAGAAGCTTTGGGAGGACCCCCTGTGTTAGCCAGTTCAGATTACAGAAAATAATTTGTTGTGCAGGTGGATGCTTCGAACCATGGGGTGTGGGCTGTACTTAGCCAGATTTCTTCAGAGGGAGAAGAGCACCCGGTGGTTTATCTCAGTCATAAGCTCCAACCCAGGGAGGAATGCTATGCAGCTGTAGAAAAGGAATGTCTAGCCATAGTGTGGGCACTGCAGAAACTTCAGCCTTATCTGTATGGAAGAAAATTCACTGTTATGACAGATCACAACCCCCTAACATGGTTAAACAGAGCCAGCCAGCAAAATGCCAAGTTGCTAAGATGGAGCCTAGGGTTGCAAGCATATATGTCATGTCAGTGCAGCACTGCAGTGGGATTATCAATGCCAATGCATATGGGCTCTCAAGACAGGGAATGGGGTAAGGTACATTCAGATAGACCTAACTCTCTCAAGCAGCATTTCTCAAGGGTCACTTGAAAAACTAACTTGAGTTCTCCGGGGAGGGGGAGAAAAGTGAAGGCTGATAGAATTATCTATAAAATTCTATCTGGCTAGGCTATCATTTGTAAATATTAATGTAAGGTACAGGTATGTTGTCTTAAATGGAAAAGCTGCTGTTAGATGTGGAAATGCAAAAAATGTCACAACACTGCTCTCTACTGACCAAGTAAAAGCATGTTGTGACCCTTTGATCTAAAGTCGGCCCCTGCCCGTCTAGATGAAGACATTCTTTCTATTGCTTTAACCAAGAGTTAAATTGCTAGATTTAAAAATGCAAATGCATTTTTATTGCTCTGCTTCCTGACCAGCTGCAAGATAACACAAGAAGATGATAAGAATGTAACTATAGTTTCTGTTAGCCTGGGAACCCAGGGTAGTGTGAAGAATGATTTAATGGGAACCAGGAATGTGATTTTAAAAACAGAGAGAATCAGAGGGCATTAAGCATTTTTGTCTTGACTATCCAACTCATTAGCATTGGATAATAATATTACACAGTAATAACTGGACATCCTTTTAAGGGCCTTTGAGTAGCTGATAAATATTAGCTCGGTGGTGGCAGCGATTTCTACTGTATAGTCTGGGTAAAAGGGGTACAGCTGGAGAACCTCTGCCAGCCTTCCCCAGGAGTGTCTATGTGGTTGTATAAACTCTTATCTCAAAGTGTGTGTGTCAGTTACTTGGGCAGGGACACAAAGCACTGGTTGGACAGAGAGGGTGCTGGAGATTTTAGTTTGCCCAGCTGGCTGAGATCTGGACGCTATAGCTGTGCCAGTGGGGAGTCTTATTGGGGACCTGGAGATCAAGGGAATGACCAGCCCCAGACTGACTGTGATATCTGTGTACTCTTAAGGGAAATTGCACTTTACTGTGTGTAATTCTGGAGCATTTCTCCCCGGGCCTCTGCTGAAAACAGGATCTGTGGAACCTAGTCGGACTTTCCCGGTCAACAAATGTTAAATAAAATTAAATAAAAAAAATAAAATAAAAAAATAAAATTGTTATCCTTTCCTCCTATATGAGATGCCCCTCACTGGTGTTAGTGGTGTGGATTGAGGCTCCTTGACTGCTGGGCCAGGGCATGGGTGTCACACCCACCACAGAATAAGTAAGAACAGCACTAAGGAAAATAAAATTAGTGAAAGCAGCAGACCCAAATGAGGTCACAGCAGATATGATCAAGATGTTAGGTGAGATAGTGGAGACATGACTCCTTGGATACTCATAGCAGTATAGAGAGTAAGGTGTATACAAGATGACTAGAGAATAAGCATACTAGTCCAAGTGTATAAAAACAAAAGGGGCATCCACAACTGTGGGCAGCATGGAGGTATCAAACTCCTGTCACACTGCATGAAAGTTCGGGTCCCTATCAGTTCAGTGAAAATTCATTTCAGCGAATGGCATTGTCAGTTCACTTATATTAAATATGCAAATAGTAGAACTGTTCATACTGAGATTGTGGTACAGTGAGGATCAGGAAATTTGCCTTTTCCCCACTGTAGTGTGATCTCAGAGTTGGTATATATAATTAGCGATGCGTGGGGGGGTGCAGCCCCCCCCCCATGAGTAGAATTCAGTGAATGGCATTTCCAGTGAAATGCATTCATTGAAGTGTCACTTCGATGAAGTGATATAGACCCAAAAGTTCTGGACAGGGTGATTGATAAATGAAGAGAGAAAGAAGCAATTGTGAAGTATTTATATATAGAGAGAGACAGACAGACAGAAAGAATGAAATGTAGAGAAAGGAGAAAGAAATAATTAATCTAAGTAATACTGGTAGTGGAACATAAGATGGGAGATGGGCCCTTCAGTTTCAGATGACAATGCAACACAAGTGTTGGAGTCCCCACCCTCACCGCCACACCTCACAAGACATGCAGACCAATTTCCAAGGAGGGTATGACTGCTAAGATCTATCATTGCCTTATGAGAGGCTCACCATGGTAACTCATTCAGCAGGAAGGCTTAGCTCATCCCCTCCCACAGGCAGGAGCTCTTCATCCCATTTGTTCTCCAAGCTGGGATGATAAGTCACAGCCATCAGCTACAGGCAAAATTCAGGCAGTAAGGAGAGGACCAAATAGCTGGTTAGGTGGACCATTAACCGTCCTGTGGTCCTACTTCCTGTGGTATCTCCTTTGAGCTCCACCATGGCTACATTGTTTCCATAAAAATGTATGCATTTTACTATATACAACATCCTGGGCATGTGTATCTACACTGAGTTAATAATATGTGCTCAACAGGTTTGTTTTCTGCAATGCACTACCCGGTGCTTCCTCTAGGTGCCACCCAAGCAGCGAGCAGAGATCCCTGCTGCCCCACCCCACCCCCCCACTCCCCTGGATTGACAAGTCAGCAGTAGCCACTCAATTCCCTCCTCTCCTTCCTGCCTTCTCTTGCACCTGTGCTGCTAGGTGAGCACAAGTCATTTGGGATGCTTCACCCTTATGTGCTACAAGAGAGAGTAGCACATATATATCTTAGATATGGTCAGTTATTATGTAACACCTTTGTAGTATTACAATTAAAAATGTAAATATATTTCATCTGAGCTATACTTAGTAGCTAAGGTGATAGTGTTACAACAATCATTTCTGCACTTTATTTTCCATTTAGTACTGTTGCTAGCATTTCATGTAGAGAAGCTTCTTCCTTGGTCTCTGTTAAAAAAGTGCACTGCCCAGCAGGGCTAGCCCAGTCAATAATCAAGTAAATTTCTGAGGATATCACAACACATCTAAACGGGATAAAATGTGATACAGCAGTAACACCGAAGAGATATGGTTATCGATATTTCTCAAGCAGTTCATAATATGTATGTATGAGTCCAATGTTTTATTCTAACCAGATGTTTGTGTTACTTTTTATATGGACTATTTACTACACTCCAGGTGTAGATGATACTGACAGACTAGTTTAATTACAATAAAATATAGAATGCAAGTTTGCCACAAGCTGTAATAAAAAATACACTATCTTACATACAGTACTAGATTTTAAGTCTTCTTCAGTTTACTTGTCTGTACATTGTGGAGTGGTGCTGTTTTATTTTAGATCAATTATTTTTATACATAAATACCTTAAATATTGCACATTTGAATAGGTGAACCCTTTTATGTATGCACACTTATTTATGGTATGGAATAATTTTCCTTGCTTTGGAAATATGCTCTGTATTATTTACTCTTTATATTACATTATGTTATATTTTTCTTTATGCCCCAGGATGTGCCTGAAAAGGATTTAAATTATATTACTGTACATATCTCATTAGCAAGAGATAAACAATGCCCTTATCATCAGAACCTTAACAAAATATTACATGAATAGTGTCTTAAGATCATATTATATGAATACTAAGTTTCTCACAACTTTATCTAGCCTGGCCTTGGAAACAGTTAGCAATCAGGTAGCCACCATATGCTAGCAACTTACTTCATAACTTGTGAATTCTGCTAGATAACCATTGTTCCCTTAAAGCTTACTTTCCTTTTAGGATATCCTAATTAACTTTTGTATCCTAAATAAAAGAAAATACTGTATCAGATTCACCATGTGACCTACAAATGTTTTATATTATTTAACTACATTCGTGTCTCCTATTCCATAAAGTGGAGGCCTATGTTTGCATTGCAATATCATGCAAAATTTATAAGGAACGAGGCAAGGTAAAAATATCCTACCATGGTGTGGTTACTAGGGTTTGTGACAGACAGGCAGATGAGGCAAGGGATTTACAACAGGATAAGCTTCTTTTTCTTCTTCTTTTTCTTACGGCTGCTTCCGTTAGGGGTCGTCACAGCAGATCATCTGTTTCCATTTCTTCCTGTCCTCTGCATCTTGCTCTGTCACAGCAACCACCTGCATGTCCTCTCTCACCACATCCATAAACCTTATCTTGGGCCTTCCTCTTTTCCTCTTACCTGGCAGCTCCATCCTTAGCATCCTTCTCCCACTATAGCCACCATCACTCCTTAGCACATGTCCAAACCAATGCCATCTCACCTCCATGTTTTCTGTCTCTGAGTCGTCCAATGTGAGCTTACCCTCTAACATACTCATTTCTAATCTTAAAAAAATGCGACTGAAAGGAACAAACCAAAAAGAAGACCTCAGAGGACCGGAACACTGAACCCAGTTGCCACTCCGAAAACCAGCTTCTATAAGAGTGGTATAGCAGTGATTCTCCAATAATTAGTATGTGAGCAAGATACAATAAACCAGGAAATTCTGTATCCAAAAGCAAAAAATCAGTCCATAAAAATCCAAGATAGCTTTTTAATAATCCACAGAAAATAGTAAAAAAATGAGCGCTTTCGCATGGCGCATCCCAGGCTTTATCAAGTTAACTATTTATCATAACTTGATAAAGCCTGGGATGCGCCAGGCGAAAGCGCTCATTTTTTTACTATTTTCTGTGGATTATTAAAAAGCTATCTTGGATTTTTATGGACTGATTTTTTGCTTTTGGATACAGAATTTCCTGGTTTATTGTATCTTGCTCACATACTAATTATTGGAGAATCACTGCTATACCACTCTTATAGAAGCTGGTTTTCGGAGTGGCAACTGGGTTCAGTGTTCCGGTCCTCTGAGGTCTTCTTTTTCATTTCTAATCTTGTCCATTCTCATCACACCCAGTGCAAATCTTAGCATCTTTAACTCTGCCACCTCCAGCTCTGACTCCTGTTTTTTCAACAGTCTCACTGTCTGCAACCCTTATAACATAGCTAAACAAGAAATACAAATGTATTTTAACAATAGAGTTCCCTTTCAAAGGGAATCACTTTGGCTTTGGAAGAGGAAGGTAGTAGGGTGCGATGCTGGCATCAGACTAAGACAACAGGAGGGATAAAGGAATGGCCACATTTTCGGGACAACTTTGAGCTGACTGAGCAAGAAGCAGGTGGTGTTTGAGTAATGGAGGGTGAGCTCAGAAAGAAATGTGTAAGCAGAGGGAAGAGGTAGAGACTCCCACTGTAGAAAATTGGGTAATTGCTGCACAGGACCATAACAGGTTGGATAAAGGACTGATGGGGAAATCTATAAAGAGGTGCAACAACTGCAAAGTGAGCAGAAGGATCAGATTTGGAGACAATGGACAGATCAACTTCACATACTGTTGACATCAGACAAATGGGAGAGAGAGTTTGTTTGCTGACAAGATACACAACTAGGGTGCAAAAGTTTGGAATGTTTGCCTGGAAGTGACCCCACAGATATTTTGATAACATGATAGCACTTTATTTTCCACTTTTATCCAGGTAGACGAAAGCGGAGAATAAACTATCACTTTATTTGCTGTTTTTTTGTGTCTGAGAAGTGTATTAGGTGGGTTTTTTTTTTGGACATGCCTTACAAAGACCATCTAAAGTATTGTATAGACTTCTTAGGAGAGACTTATGTCTAGCTTACAAAGCAATCTCCGACCTAAACCTAATGAATTTGCTGTGCATACATAAATCAAATGGAACTAGAACTGCCCATTCCAGGGACCTAAATATGGCCTGCGACTTGAAAATAGCATGCTGGAGCGACATATTTGTCTACCGGCAACTGCCACGTCTTTGGAATAGGCTGACAATTCATGTGAAGTAGAGCACCTTTATGACACTGTTCAAAAGGAACCTGGATAAGGGGATGAGACAATGTAAATTCATACTGGGGAGAGCGCCCACAACCCTCCTGGACATGGGCAGTCATTTGTAAATACAATCCTGGGTATTGACTAGCATGTCTATGGTATTACATTGGGATGAAACATCCAGATTTGAAATAACCTCTGGGTCAATAGCTTAGTGACCTCCTATGATCCTATAAGATTCTAAAACTCATACCCTTGATAACTCCCACCCAGTTCTCAACTCAAATCCTTGCTCCTTTACCCACTTTCTCTCACTAACCCTAAAGTTCCCATTCAATCCCTAAAACTAAAATTCTATCCCTCCTCCCGAAACCTAAATTCCCTGATCATTCCTTAAACCTAAAACTCTTTTCCCACTCCCTAAATCTAAACTTCCATTCCTGCTCCTTAAACCTAAAATCCCCCATCTTGCTCCCACTTTCCCCACAGCTGCTTGCCCACACTCATACTCAAGTTCTAGTGCAAGCAACAGCCTACATGAGCTAAAAGACTCTTAAAGTCATGGCTTCAAAACTGTTCTTTGAGCACTTACTGCTCCCCTTTAGTATTTATCAACAATAAGTAACATTCACCACTTTAAAAAAATTACTACATCAAGTTTGGCAAGATGGAGTCTTAAAAAATTAAGATATATTTTCTTATATAAACCTATACTGTTTACATATATAAAATACCAATGCATTTTAGAAAATAATTATATAGCAGCAGTTTACAGAAGCATTTTATAGACTAAAATGACTTTCAGGTTATAGGAAAATGGTTGTTTTAATAGTGTGCAGAAACAATGACATGAGACAATGACATTAAGGCAGACAGAGAGGTAAAAGCAGAGAAACCCAATCTGCTGTTATTTCATCTAATGAGTAAGTGACCTTGTAAAGCCAACAAGGTGAGGGATTGTTATGTTAGCACAGCTTATCATGGCTAGATCTATTTGCTTTTTATTTTAAGTCTGATGCAAAAAATCATACTTTAAGAATTTTGCCTGATCTTTACTTTTTGACTATAAGTAATGTGGCTATTAGGTTGGTATCTTTAAATCAGTACCTAATAAATGTCAAAGACAAATTATCGTAACTACTGCACTAAAACTGTATATATTCTTCTGTCTATGTACCACATCTAAGTATCTCATGCACTTAATGGTGTCATGTTTAACCCTAAGGGAATACTAAGAAAACTTAAGTGTTAAGGTTACATATATACTACACCCATGCTGGAAATGGGAACAGATTAATTTATGACTGTTTCTGTAAATGAACAAAGCAGTGTATATAAACAGCATGGCTGGGAATACCTAGACATTTGAATGCCAGCACACCAGGTAATATAAGAATCACAGTTATATGTTTGCTAATAAAAGCATTTTGAAATTAGAATGAACAATGATTCTTGGAAGCAAACAGAGTGTCTGTTTTATCATATTACATTAAACTGACTCATTTCACCATAATTGTTAGCTAGAAGAGCTTTATACAGTTACAAATTACTTATGTTATCCCCCTTAGAAGGATCATTATGGAGATTACACTATATATGTACAGTGCAATGAAAAAGTATTTGCCCCCTTCCTGATTTCTTATTTTTTTGCATGTTTGTCACACGTAAATGTTTCAGATCATCAAACAAATGTAAATATTACACAAAGATAACCCAAGTAAACACAAACTGCAGTTTTTAAGTGATGATTTTATTTATTAAGAAAAAAAAAAATATCCAAACCTACATTGCCCTGTGTGAAAAAGTAATTGCCCCCTAAACCTAATAACTAGTTGTGCCGCCCTTAGCAGCAACAACTGCAATCAAGGATTTGCAATAACTGGAAATTAGTCTTTCACATCGCGTTGAGGCATTTTGGCCCACTCTTCTTTGCAGAATTGTTTTAATTCATCCAAATTTGAAGGGTTTCCGAGCATGAATGCCTTTTTAAGGTCATGCCACAGCATCTCAATTGGATTCAAGTCCGGACTTTGACTAGGCCACTCCAAAACCTTCATTTTGTTTTTTTTTAAGCCATTCAGAGGTAGGCTTGCTGGTGTGTTTGGATCATTGTCCTGCTGCAGAACCCAAGTGTGCTTCAGCTTGAGGTCAAGAAGTGATGGCCGGACATTCTCCTTCAAGATTTTTTGGTAGAGAGCAGAATTCATGGTTTCAACAATCACAGCAAGTCATCCAGATCCAGAAGCAGCAAAGCAGCCCCAGACCATCACACTACCACCACCATGTTTGACTGTTGACATGATGTTCTTTTTCTGGCATGCTGTGTTACTTTTACACCAGATGTATATATGGTTGTAACTCAAGGTAGAATGCACATTTGATAGAACATTTTTGTGGGTGTAACAAAAGAAAGAATGCACAAATGAGTGAATGCTCTTTTGTGTAAATCACATATGGTTGAATTTAGTTTTATACAGTCTTTTACACAGGTATTCTACAGGTATTCCCAGCAGAGATGAGCAGGTATGTCACCACTATGATGACCTGAAGCATTGGAAGAGGGATCTTCTGGACACCTGGGTCCAGGAAGCTTGGCCGGGGAATGCCCCACAAGTTTGTTACTAATGTTAACATTGTTTTGCCAACACCTAATCTGAATATTTGATAGACAGGTATGCATAATGGTGTGCTACTCTACCTACAGCTGCACAGGAGATAGCTCGCAAAGGAGATGTATGGGGGGCACCTGGCGAGGCTGCACTGTGAGCGTGGTGAGTAGGGATGTAACTTGCAATCCATAGTCATATAAGCAGGAATGAGTAAAGCATTAACTGCAAGTAGGTATATACAGTTTTGATTCCATTGCAATGAATGTGGTTGTACACCTGGACTGCAATAAGAGACCACTGCCAAATGTACTGCAATAAGCAGGGAAGAGTAAAGCATTAACCTTGATAATGTAAATGAAGTAAAGTTTCAATTGCAATAACTGTGGAATTACAGCTGTATTGCAACACCTGCAATAGAACAAGTGTTGTGCAATAAAAATGCAAAACTATAGCAGTAACTGCATGAAGATACAAGTAATAAAGCTGTTTTGTGCAATCTGTGTGTAAGTAGGGCTGTTCTGCATGAAACTGAATGACAACACAAAACAAGACCAGTCCCTGTCTTAAGGTATATCTCATATAGAGAGTTGTGCAATAAGTGTAGAGCCACAGCTGTGTTACAACAGATGAAGTATAATACCTGTTTTGCAATAACACATGAAGCTATAGCAAAAACACCCATGGTATATTATGTATATCAAGATTGTCTTGTGTTAACCATTGCATTTCAGCTATATGCATTCAGGGTCTGAAATTCGGTGCTGCAGGCAAGTATAACAGTGTAATAGCTGTAGACTGCATATATACTGTCCACCAATGTATGCAGGTGAGATAGCCAACCCATTAATCTGATATGGTGTGTACACTTCACAGATATCTCCACCCACAAATAATATTGTACTTACACTTGCATTCAATGTAGTAATGTACAGTTAACCTAGCATCTCTGTCATGCAGAAATTGCATGCATGTGTGTCCAACTGTCAATGCAGTCTACTATAAAAATGCAAAACTATTACCAGGTCTTGTTTTGTTTCCAGATGAGTTCTAGGCAAATATCAGCCAAGCAGTAATCAGCAGTGACATAGTAGCTCAGTTTATTAAATGCTCTGCAAGAAATACATTTTGGCACACACAGACCAGTGTTCTAATCCAGTAACATATAGTAATAAATAGTACTGAATCAGTTATGTTATGAAAACAAATTTTCTCTCCACAGGAACTACAGGTGAGTGGATGAGGTTGCCCATAATATGGGGATACAATTGTGTCTACAGATGTCATAGACTGTTAAACTCATTACCAGGCATGTGATAGTGCAGAAACTGAAGGAAAAAATACAACTGTTAATAAAATGAAATAAAGAAGTAAAACGTGTAATGTTGGCATGGCTGTATGCCTGGAATAACTGTCAAATGTTGCAGCAGTCAATTAGGACATCTGATCTACATGCCTGTGCAGTGATTGCTATTGGTATCTATCCCTGTGAGGCTGCCAGCCCAGCTAGCTGGAATTTTGTAAATAATTCTCTCATTTGTGAAATATTAATATGATTCATATGCTTGTCTTACAAATGTTAAGAAAACTATATTATGTGGCTATTAAACTATTGGTGCAGAAGTGTGTGCTGAACTGTATGATATGTACTGAGTTTCAAGAATGTAACCACAGTGTACCCTAATGGAAAAGAACAGAAATGTATATAAACTATATGCCTATGCAAATGTACTTTTTGATGATAGAGGCTGGAACATACAGAGTTAACTTGCAAACCCTCAAGAAAAGCAAATCATTTTATGACTGTCTTTATCTCAGTTTCAAGGCAGCTAGGAGACAGGATGTCTACAGCTAGAGGTTTATTTCTATTGTCTGGAAACATAAATGATTACAGGTTTCAAATGTAAAAGTAGCTAACTGTTTTACAACTTCCAATTCTAGCCAAACATCTGAGAGATAAGTATTTATGACATCGCAGTGCTAAATTTTAAGTTTCTGTTACCCTGGGAACTGAAGGCAGGTGAAAGAGTGATGTCATCCAGCTAACCCAGTAGTAATGTATTAATTTAAGAACTATCTCTCAGATAAAGTCTGGGCATTTTGTATTTGTCTTTGGACCTGAAAACATCCTCTCATCAGCACTTCTGCCTTGCTAATAGTAAGTACTAGAGTACAGTAATCTCTCTTTGTGATAGGAATATAGTAAGATTAGTTTAGACATTTTCTGTATTTATGTGAGACTGTCCAGCAATGTTGTTTTAAAATATTTCCTGTGATTCTGAACTCTGTTGTCACTGTGCTGAGTTATTGAGCATTGTCTTGTTCTTGTATTATTTATTATTAAATATATTTAAACCTTGTAATTGTGACTGGTTTGTTTAGAGATATTTAAACTCTTAGAGTACTTGTATATATATTTGCTGACACTGTATAGGCCACTCCTAAATTGCTTTAAAAGTCTTGGTCACACTTACCATTTGGATAATAGTAGCATTACACATTAGAATTGGTCACCCATTGTAAGGGCCTTATAGTAGCTGATAAGTAGTGGCTGGTGGCAGCTGGTACTACCTTATAGTCTAGGCAGAAGGGGGCATAGCTAGTAAACCTGTACCATTCTTCCCCAGGAGTATCTTTGTGTTTGTATATAATCCATATCTCAAAGTGTGTGTGTGTGTGTGTGTGTGTGTGTGTGTGTGTGTGTGTGTGTGTGTGTGTGTGTGTGTGTGTGTGTGTGTGTGTGTGTGTGTGTGTGTGTGTGTGTGCGTGTGCGTGTGCATGTGTGTGTGTGTCAGCTACTTGGGCAGGGAAACAAAGCACGGGTTGCACAGAGAGGGTGCTGGAGGTTTTGGCTTGACCACTTGGCTGAGATCTTAACTCTATAGCTGTGCCAGTGGGGAGTCTTTTTGGGGATCTGGAGAAAGAGGTAGAAACCAGCCTCAGACTGACTGTGATCTCTGTGTAGTCTTAAAGGAAATTGTACTGTACTGTGTGTGTGTGTGTGTATTTGCCATCCTCCCAAACTGCACGTCCCTCACTGGTGTTAGTGGTGAGGATTGAGGCTCCTTGATTACTGGGCCAGTGCAGGGGCATTACAATCCCCATGCCTGCCAAGCAAGGCATGATAGTTGTTTACAGTCTGCACTGTACACATACATGTCTCTCAAGTTTCACGCTGTCATGGAATGTAATTACTGTTGTATAATCCCATTGTCACTAATGTATCACCGACATGATAGATGTCAAAAGCAAAGTAACAGAACATCAGCCCACAGAACAGCTTGGAAATTATATAGATCTGCCTGATATGCAAGTCTTCTGTGTAATTGTGTACCTGCAGGTGTTACTGCCTGGCCCATACTGTCCCATGTGGATAGCTTAAGAGGCATGTACGTGCTACAGCAGAAATAGGGCACCTATACAAATAAAGAAAGGACAGACCTGTAGAGTAGATAGCAGTACTCTTATCAACTATTTAGCTCACAATGGTATTAATGCACTGTATTTCTCTCTCCCCTCACCCCATATCTTCATATATATAAACAATATATTCCTAGCACTTATCCATAGCACAAAAGGACTCTTAAGCAAAATAAAAACAATATTTATTGGAAAACTGGTAAGCGCTTTCATAATCCCTCTGGATCATTTCTTCAGACCATATAAAATGAATGTTATTCAAGCACTTTTATCCAAACATCATTAATTAATTAACCTATCACAAAACAACATCAATTATGTCCATACCTTATCAGACTGCATTAAAAAAGAGATGTTATAAAAAATGCATTCATAGAAACTTCAAATACAGAATCTAAAAAAATGTAATCTTAAAAACTACATACAAAAATAATAATAAATACAATATACTAACTTAGATTACTTATGTTTCTTAAGTTACCTAACTTTAAGAACAGGTTTCAAAGGGACATAATCATTCATCCCTAGTATCTTATGGACTGCTAACAACATTATCCATCTAAGTTCTTTGCATTCTGTCCTATTTACAGTGTCTCCCATCCTTTTCCCTTCTTCCAAAATATCTATAACAGCAAATGCTCTTGTCCTAGCTGTAACATATGTTTTGCAATAGCATTATAATCAAATTCTCTTCTAAAACAGTAATAATGGTCTCGTATTCATTCTCATAAGTATCTATTCATTTTCACAACATAGAACGCTGGACATTTAACACAATGCATTAAATATACTATGTTGCTACTTTCACAATTCACTGTTACATTAAATCTAAACATTATCTGTGTAGTTGGATGTATAAATATATCACTCATATCTACATACTGACACTGAGCACATTTATTACAAATATTAGTTCCATTATATGTCTGTTGGCCAGTAACCTGTCTATCTGAATAGCATAATACTTGTTTCAAAGATTTTTTATTTTTATATAAAAACCAAGGTGTGTCTCCTACTATTTCTGATATATGATTATCTGTCCTCAGGATGTGCCAATTCTTATCTAGAATCTCTCTAATGGCTTTACTATCCATAGAATGCGTCATACACAATGCTATCTGTGTATCTTTTGTCTCCCTAGTCATTATTTTTATTTGCGTTTGGGGTGTAGAAAAATAAGGTCTACCATTGCTGCTTCTTAACATCCTAGCCTTAGAGCATGCTTGTTCTAGTTCCCTTTCTCTATAGCCTCTATCTCTGAATTCTTCACTTAAGGTGTCTAAACTAACTTACTAGTTTTCCGATAAATATTGTTTTTTATTTCACTTAAGAGTCCTTTTGTGCTGTGGATAAGTGCTAGGAATATATTGTTTGTGGATTTGATTTTCATTTTCATTTCCTAAGCACTGTTTGTCAACTGGCTTTTCTTTTCATTACTATATCTTCATATATATCTATTATTGTTATTCATTGGTTATGGTTTACTATTAACATATGTTCTGCAATAAATGTTATTTTGGTCATGTATTTTATTATTGTTATGTATTACAATAGCTGTATATATTAACATATCTTGTTGAATTACCTACATTGTTGGCCTTATGCCATAATGGTTACTGGCATGCTGTTCATATACTGCCTGTTACTTTACGTATTGTTGTGTTCCCTATAATATGCATTGAAATTTATTGAGTTATTGCCAATGTTCTGGCATGCTATTATTACTAACACAATGTTTTGTTTATAACTAACCTATACACATTGCTATACTACTATCACCACAGCGCAACAGGGCAGGCCGGTTCCTGGCAATCCGCCTTCCCCACCTCAGCCGGCTGTGGCACCAGCTAACAGCACATCTGGGACCCAGGCTGGTGGTGCCCCCTCCGCTGGTCCTGCACCACCCTCTGGTGGAACCATCTCGGGGACAGGGCCCACCCCCCCGGGAGTGGTGACAGAGGGGTGGTAGTCACCCAGGATCAACTACCAGCCATGGTGCACAGGATTGCACAAAGGAGTTATGACCAATACCTGTCCCAGACTGATGGCAGACTGGACAGCCTGGTGGGACCTTAGGGCCCCGCCGGCACCCAGCCTCCAACACAGCCACCTCTGCTGCTCTCTGGAAGCACATGCACTTCTGATTCCACAACACCATCCCCATCCATGGTGTTTATGCCCCCATCATGTCACACACAACCCCTGAATGCTGTCTTGTCTGTCTGCAAATGCAACATCTCCTACCGAACTTACCTCCCACATGTACCTACATCCCTTCCACAACATTCCACTCTCTCCTTAAAAAAAAAAAAAAAAAAAAAATTAGCCACCTGTCCCACAAAAAAAAATATCACCCCATACATAGCTCTCCATCTCACACACTTGTCCACCAGACACAACTAATTCTTACATTAATTAATGAACACATTTATGTCATTCTCACTCCTCTCTCTGGGGTGTAAGACTCAAATTCCAAATTCTGTAATACCTGCACAGCTTTTGCTGTACAAGAAATGGAGAGCTATCGTCCTTTCCTACCCCTTCTTGCAGAACCCTACCTGCCTTTCTGTATGTTTTTCCCCCTGCTTGCCTCCATTTCACCATTTTCCTATCACCCTCTTTTTCCTTTCTTTTTTATTTTTAACGTGGGTTTGAGCAGAGCTAAGCGGTGTGCCATGCAAACCCATGCAAAACTACTCAGCAGTGCCTTAATCATCTTATGTGTTTCTCACAGTGTTAGGCACATCTGTAAAATAACCACCCCTGCTAAGCTGAAACCCAGGCCCCTGTCAACTACAGCATGATGCATTAACCTACTAGGCCACTCAGCTCTGAACTAAAACAGGTGTTTCCAGCAACATATACTGATTGCCACTGACACACTTCAAGGGCATATAATGGGAAAATGGCAGTGTACTTGGGACTGTCATGCAGGCACTACACCAGTACACAGTCAAATAAATGATGATGGATGTATGTGAGGCCTGGGATAGCAGGTATAGCTGTCAACTGTACAGACTGTTGCAGAATGCCCACAGTTTTACCCCCTAGTTTTGGCCGGGTTTTCACAAAAACATATGTGTCTGGTAAAGTAGTGGCAAATAATCAAAGATTGAGGTTAGAAAATCATGACAGACATTTGAGTGTCATGCATCACACCCTTCAGAAAACACATGGTAATTCAAATCCTGTTATTCTATCAACATTCTATGTTTGTAAGAGCAATATGTCAGGATTGTCTCTAGTTTTGGGCCTGTGTCCTACTTGTATGTTTGGCTTTGTCCACAGTTCTTGCTCTAACAGGTTGAGAGATATGATAGCAGGTAACCATTCCCTTTCATCAGCAACATCTTTACACACCTGCTGAGGCACCAATGGCAAAGTACCCCATATGTCTACAACTGGGACCCTGCTGCACAACTCCCTTTGAAAGTCATGCACATACTAATGGATGAAGAAAATGTGTGTCACAGACTGTATGCATGCACATATATCTTGCAAATACACCTGCTGCAGCATTGACTCAGTAGCTTAGTCTGTTAAATGCCTTGCCTGCAGTATATTTTGTCACCTACAGTCCTGGGTACAAATCCAGTGTGATGTACTTCAATTGCATTCTTGTGAATGCAGCAAATAATGACTGAGTCATGCCATTGTAACCCACACAGGTTGCTGCTACTGAATTATCTGCTACCCATGTTTGCAAGTCAAAGGCCTGTAGGTAGGGTAGGGACACACTATACATATTCATATAGCTTAACTATATGTCACCTACTACTCTGTGACTGGTACTGTTACATAACAAATGTACCTTAAGCACATGCCTTGAGTGGACTGTAAAGGGTACACTCACCCTGGCTCTGTTGTAATGACAGAGCTGATACTGCTGCCTCAGTTACACATACAGTATCATCTCCTCCAAAGTGTTCACACTTCTGCCTATGTGTCCTGCAGCCTGCAATATATGCAGCTGTATGTTAAGCAACCTGCTACAGACCTACCATACCTCACTACCCCAGAACAAGGGATCCAGACAAAACCCATACATAAAGGGGGGATTCAAAGGTCCACCAACAGGAATGTATTTCACAGTTTGCCCCTACAAACATAGTGAGGTGATAGAATAGCTGCCACTGCATCACCATGCATATTCTGACAAGTATGACGTCTGACACCCACATGTCTTTTCCCCCTTAATGACCTCAACCCACAATGTTTAACATGGACCTGCCAGATAATCACAATGTGATGGGACAATGGCCAAACAAAGCATGCAAAACTTTGGACATACCTCATAAATCTCAACAGTGGACAGTATTTGTACCTACCCTCTGTAATGCTGCAGGCTCCACACCTAAATAATGTCCATCTCAAACACTGGATGTAGGTATGGGGAATACAGATTACAACAGTAGGCCTGTTGTACATCTATAGGAATGACATGCTGGTGATACTCTGCTGTCCAACAGCTACCACCGTGCCTGCTGTGAATCAAATCACAGCTGTGGCCCTCTCACTCCCTCCTACAATGGTCGGCTCCTGTACGAAAGCTAGTGGATTATGAGTTACACATATTGACAGTATGTAAGGGTGGACACAGCTGTATTATCACATGATGTACTGTTAGTCAGCTCCTCTCAGTCTTTGACTGTCACATAGGAATAGTTCAGGCATTGTAAAGGTGTCCCTGATGTACTCTGGCTAGGTCACTGTTTTACCGACATTCGTATCTCATCACTTCAGAGTAATAGCTAATATATCTGGCAGCCCCCTACAGCAGGAATTCAGGTCAAAGCCATTATGAGTGTGGGGACACAGGCCCAACCTCAACAACAGAGTGTACATATTGGCCATACTAAGTAAGACTATGAATAGACTAATATATATTACTGTAGCATAGCTGTTTTCTGAGGGGTCTGGTGTGTGACAGCCAGATTCTCTATATTCTGACAACAACCATCAGTTATTGGCCAAATGTTTGTCAGACATCCACATGTTTGTGCCAAAAGGTCCACATGTATCAGGCACATGTACACATTCCACAAACATCTGTATACTGGAGAGGTATGACACCTATAAGGAGGATATACTACAGCAGGTTTGCATTGCTGTCTGTCATTGTGGCACACTGGTGTTGCTGGACTGTTCCCATATACTTGTAATAATGCACACCTATTTGTCTGCCAGTGGCTAGATAATATAGTAGTGGGACTTTGCCCATACAGGACACACCATAGTAGATGGCATTGATGGGTGTGGACACATACAGCACACTCTGTCATAGCACACAGGGACATAACTGGTATTGCTACTATGTTGCTGATAGCCACACACATAGTGTGTTGATAGACTGCAGGGTATGAGGTGGGAGGAGCAGTGGATAGGTCAGGCCATTTATTTGTGCAGGGTCTGTATATAGTGGATGTCCACATATCTGGTCTTGTGATGTGTCCCCTCTTGTTGTCATTCAGGAAGGATGTATCAAATGAGGCGCCCACCATTTCCAGTCACTGAAAATAATGTTATCCAGGATGGCCTCAGACTGCATCATGACATTCTGCTGTCCAAGAGTCACCAGCATTGTGAGCAACGTACAGCACTATGGGCTGACCTCATCACAGCAGTCGACCTGATAGGGATCCAGAACAGGACCTGCAAGCAGGTCTGACACCAGGCATCAGTTATGGTCAATGCCGCTGTGGCCAGGGACCATGCTGCCACTGGTGAAGGGCCTGCAGCAGAACAACCACTGTCTGCCACTGAGGAATTCCTGGCAAACCTGGGATCAACCACCATCTCCCAGCCATCCATCACCCCATACATCCTGGAGGTGGGTGCACTAGCATCCACATCAGAGATGCATCCAGGTAGGCTTCCTGTGTTCATCACTGTAATACTGTATCAGTCATTGTGTCAGCCTCTGCATACCAGTACATGGGTGTCAGGTTTATCTGCATTGGGAGGTTTTGGTTTTAACACACAGTTGTGCATACATACTCAGAATGTCAGCAATGTTGGCATTATCACATTAGCTACTGTACATGTTAATAAACGCACATATTATCCTGTAACAATGCCACATTTCTTATGCTTACCTCACAGGTGTATAATACTGGCAACTCTAACTGGAAGTAGCTGCAGTGTTTGTTATAAAGGGCCTGTATTGTCTGTGTATGTTGTAGTCTGTGTGTTGTGCATGCGATCTGAAATACGATGTGCTATGTGTAATGCAGTTGTAGCTCCTCAGTTGTGTGTGTGTGTGTGTGTGTGTGTGTGTGTGTGTGTGTGTGTGTGTGTGTGTGCGTGTGTGCGTCTGTGTGTGTGTGTGTGTGTGTGTGTGTGTGTGTGTGTGTATTACCATGCATAATAGTGCAGGTAGTAATGTACTTATTTTGTCTTCCTCCTCACAGATGATTGTGGGGGTTGGAGTGTGTCTCCCTCACAACCTGATGTCAGTGTCTCACTGGACTCTGATGATGGTGGTGACCATAATGAGGTACAGGTGAGGTTGTTGGGGGCTGAATCTGTCCCATGGGTTAACATCCCACTTCCACCCCATTGTTCCCACGCACAGTCAGTATGCCTAGACATACCCAGTCACCTGAGGCCACAGATATAGGATAGTCAGAGTATGGCAACATTGAACAGGACAGTGTGGCAACTATGGCATCAGTGAGTGCAGACAGTGACCATAGCCAGAGAGCTGACAAGGTCCCTCACAGGCAGATTGACAGGGGTGCTCATAGGAGGACTGCTGCCTATCCACCATCTGTCACAGATGTCACATCATGGGTCACCTGCCACATGTTTCTGTCCATCATGGAGGCACATTCCAAATGAAACACCGGGCGGATGCTCAGGATTATGGATGCAGCACAGTCAGATATCCGTGACAGCCTCCACCACATTGGTGACACCATAGATCATTTCACTGATGTAGTGGACAGACAGTGGGCTGAGACAGTGTCAGTTTTTCACTGCACATTGTCTGTGCTGGAACATCTGGTTGGAGTAGGGCACTAAACACGTGGATGTAGGTCAGCAACACCACCTGCTGAGAGACCACATCACTGTGCACAGTCATGCTCCCATAGTGGCAGTACTTCCAGCACCACAGAAGGGAGTGTGCTGTCCACATGACACCATGGTAGAGCATGGGCACATGGTCATGGGTGGTCCTGTGGGGGACACAGGCCCAGCAGACAGCAGAGACCATCAGCTACTAGCACTGCATTTGACCCTGGTCATGGTGGTGCCAATTCAACTTCTGGCAGATCCAGCTCCTGTGTTCATGGCCAGAGACTGTGAACTCTCCACTCTGCCATGTACAGTCTACAGCTGTCCAACATATACATGTGTAGGGCTAGCACTGGGCTTGACTGTGTACACGCGCACACTCAAACATCACTGTCACATGCAGGTCACCAACAGACACACATGCCACCTCTCCATGGCCCACCTAACCAGCACCCCTTCCTGACTTACACACATGGTGTCAACTGTTTAGCACAGCCTAGGTCTCTGGCATGCCCATAACACATCTTGTGCATGTGATGATACCTGTGCCACATCCCTGCCATCCATGCCATTGATGCAGGCACATGCCCATATGTGTCTGATGCACACGGTGACTATATTACTTTACATGTAGGTTTTGTAGTGCGGTAGCACTTTGCCATGCGAGCTGTTGTGGGCATGACAGCTACTGTATGCTGACATGTGTCATGTGTACACATCACAGTTTGTGCATCTTTGTTGCATAATGTGACACTGCTGGTAGTGTTGCAGACTGACAGGTGTCTCACATAACTGTGCATCTTTCTGTGTGGCTGAGCAACGGAGACTTGGCACCAGTACAGTGGCACAGGATGGCATGGCAGTACAGCAGAAATATGACATCAGCAAGGCATAGCTGTGCACATGCGTGGTTACCTGGGTGCATATGTGTAGAACAGTGTGTCAGGGACAATGGGGCAGTCAGGGTAATCATGCATTCATAGCAGCAAAATAACTCAAAGAGAAAAAGAAAAACAATCCACAAATGGCCACAGTAAAAAACTAAGAAATTTAATATAAAACAGCACTTAAAACCAATCTGGTGCCTCGGCTCACAGCCTTCCAGGAGTAATACAAAATTAACAAATGTTACACAACTTATATATAATTCATTCATTAATAGCAATTATTCAATTAATTAATTAATTAATTACACAATTGTTTCCAATTAATTTATAAATTCAAAGTTTATCCTTAATATTACACATTTCACCAGCCTGTATGGAAATTTGCTTCCAAAACACAATTCTGCAGCAAGGGATAATTACCATTGTCTCTGTCTTTAAAATGCATGGCAATATTACTCTCAACTTTGTTCTTTTTTATGTCCCTAATCATGCATTCATACCCTTTGACAAGGCCTACTATGCTTGATATGTGTCATCTGGGTGTTCTGTATGTACAGCTGTAGGTGGTGGCAAATAGAATTTATACCTAGGCAAATGTGGGCTATTTAGGGCTAGCAGCTAGTCACAGGGTAGTAAAATGCATGATCATTGCACACTCATACATTCAACAAAGTATTAGTTTAAGGATGCATGCACACACCAAAGTATTAGTTTAAGGGTGTGCACACTTATGCAACCAGCGTATTGTATGTTTTTTATTTTTTATATTTTTTCCTCTAACAGATTTGTTTGTTTTTTAATTGAATTGTACAGGTTACAGGTCACATTAAGGGTGGGAAAAATTTTGAAATGATTTATTGGTGGTCTAATTTTTTTATATCACAAAAACATGGCATTTTAACAGGGGTGTGTAAACTTTTTATACTCACACACACACACACACACACACACACACACACACACACACACACACACACACACATATATATATACACAGGGCCGATGTTAGCATTTTGGGATCCCTCAGCAAATGTCAATTTGGGGGGCCCCTAGACACCACCTAAGTATCACTGTGTCACTACCACCCCTTCTAAGCAACCTTTTAGTTCATGCTGCAAACTTTGGAGTAGCACACACAGACCGACCTGTAGCTACAATGCTCTATTTTATAACAGGCCTGTGCACTACACTGTGATGGCCCATCTCACAAAGGAGCATTTACAGTTACTGGCATTTAGTTGCTACAGTTGTACTGTATGTACAGGTCTGGAGCTAGATGAAATGGAGCCCTAGGTCTACTGTTTTGCCCCCCCACACCCCCCCCCACACACACACTCCAGTGCCCCCTGTGTTTCCTCCCATCTTGGGCTCCCCACACCATGCACATTCCTTTTTTTCTTCCTTTTCTCACATTTTGCTTTACTCTTTAGCTTTTTCAGTCAGCCAAACTTTCTATATGCTCTGAACTGCATTTTAACATTTTTTTTTTATTTTCTTTGTACACAACCTTTTCTTTGATGATGGCTTGAATGGAAATTATGATTAAGATGATTGTGAGGAAAGTAAAAATAATTAATAACAGTAATATTTTCTACTTTGTTGCTCCTTGACAGTATACTACCCATACATAAGCTATAATAACCTTTGTACATCTCTGAGGTCTGTGAGAAAAGTAAATGAAACAATGACCACATTGTCCTCAGCCCAGTCACAAGCTATAATGACATCCTGTGCACACATGTTAGGTTTGACTGTGATGAAAATTAAAGAAGTAATAACCACACAATCGCCAGTCTCCCCCATAACCTACAGTAGCACAAGCTATAATGACCTCCTGTGCACACATGTAAGGTTTGACTGCGATGAAAATTAAAGAAGTAATAACCACACAATATCCAGTCTCACCCATAACCTACAGCAGCACATCTAAGCAGGGCTGGTTTTAGAATGGGGGCAGTTGAGAGCAGTGGTCATTATCAGCATTATCCTAACAGGGTCATATCACAGCCCTGTTCAGGCTAAAGAGTGGAATCAGACAATTCATACATTTTTTTTCCAACTAGCAACAGCTTTTGTGGGGCCCCCACACACAGTAAAGAATGATTTGAGGGAGATCCCCCATATCCATTTATACAGTCTGGGCAGGGGGGACCACTGGACGTCTAGAAGATCTAAGTGTCTGAATGTTCTGTGCTATATTTTTTGCCATACTTCTGAAATATAATTACTTGTTAGCTGCATTTTTTACTGATAACCAGAAGAATAATGTATATGTCCTGGCATTATTTGGTGTGCGTACAGATAAAAATCAGTGATATATTTTGAGACACACACAAACATAAGCCATAAAAATATCAGTTTTGTACTTATTTCAACAAATAGCAATACATTGTGCAACACTGGTGCTATCACACTAGATAAGTGACTGCTTTTTAGCAGTCGTCAAATAGCAGCAGGGGTAAGTCACCTTAATTTACCTCATTAAGGAGTAATCCATACCTGTTGCTGTTCCTGATTTCAGATTTTGCTCATAAATTTGCTGTGACAATTGTGAAAAGTTTAATTTGATGATTAAATAATTCAGGATTACAGACAGTCAAAAAATCCAGACTGAGTTGTATACTTCTTATTGCCCCAAAATGTATATTGATGCAAAAGGTGTTATTCGATTATCTTTTTTAAGTTAATAAGAGTAATATATAAGACATGTTTCTGATTTAATTTTAAGCATTTATTCTGCTATTATTTATGGCACTGACTGAATTCTTCAGCAAAGAAGTTGAGAGCTATAATATCTGGTGTTCTGACAGTATTTCTAAAACTTCCAGAAAGAGAAAACCATCCCTGAAAATTGGAAACATCAGCTATTCTTAAAATCCAAGGTTTGCATTGAAATCAGTCACTCTGGGCTGC
>NC_056747.1:1322378050-1322658050 GCF_019279795.1 Protopterus annectens
GCTGATCTCTCTAGTGCTTACCTTGGTCACTGTGGGCTGCTGATCTCTCTAGTGCTTACCTTGGTCACTGTGGGCTGCTGATCTCTCTAGTGCTTACCTTGGTCACTGTGGGCTGCTGATCTCTAGTGTCTACCTTGGTCACTGTGGGCTGCTGATCTCTCTAGTGCTTACCTTGGTCACTGTGGGCTGCTGATCTCTCTAGTGCTTACCTTGGTCACTGTGGGCTGCTGATCTCTCTAGTGCTTACCTTGGTCACTGTGGGCTGCTGATCTCTCTAGTGCTTACCTTGGTCACTGTGGGCTGCTGATCTCTCTAGTGCTTACCTTGGTCACTGTGGGCTGCTGATCTCTCTAGTGCTTACCTTGGTCACTGTGGGCTGCTGATCTCTCTAGTGCTTACCTTGGTCACTGTGGGCTGCTGATCTCTCTAGTGCTTACCTTGGTCACTGTGGGCTGCTGATCTCTCTAGTGCTTACCTTGGTCACTGTGGGCTGCTGATCTCTCTAGTGCTTACCTTGGTCACTGTGGGCTGCTAATCTCTAGTGCTTACCTTGGTCACTGTGGGCTGCTGATCTCTCTAGTGCTTACCTTGGTCACTGTGGGCTGCTGATCTAGTGCTTACCTTGGTCACTGTGGGCTGCTGATCTCTCTAGTGCTTACCTTGGTCACTGTGGGCTGCTGATCTCTCTAGTGCTTACCTTGGTCACTGTGGGCTGCTGATCTCTAGTGCTTACCTTGGTCACTGTGGGCTGCTGATCTCTCTAGTGCTTACCTTGGTCACTGTGGGCTGCTGATCTCTCTAGTGCTTACCTTGGTCACTGTGGGCTGCTGATCTCTCTAGTGCTTACCTTGGTCACTGTGGGCTGCTGATCTCTCTAGTGCTTACCTTGGTCACTGTGGGCTGCTGATCTAGTGCTTACCTTGGTCACTGTGGGCTGCTGATCTCTCTAGTGCTTACCTTGGTCACTGTGGGCTGCTGATCTCTCTAGTGCTTACCTTGGTCACTGTGGGCTGCTGATCTCTCTAGTGCTTACCTTGGTCACTGTGGGCTGCTGATCTCTCTAGTGCTTACCTTGGTCACTGTGGGCTGCTGATCTCTCTAGTGCTTACCTTGGTCACTGTGGGCTGCCGATCTAGTGCTTACCTTGGTCACTGTGGGCTGCTGATCTCTCTAGTGCTTACCTTGGTCACTGTGGGCTGCTGATCTCTCTAGTGCTTACCTTGGTCACTGTGGGCTGCTGATCTCTCTAGTGCTTACCTTGGTCACTGTGGGCTGCCGATCTCTCTAGTGCTTACCTTGGTCACTGTGGGCTGCTGATCTCTCTAGTGCTTACCTTGGTCACTGTGGGCTGCTGATCTCTCTAGTGCTTACCTTGGTCACTGTGGGCTGCTGATCTCTAGTGCTTACCTTGGTCACTGTGGGCTGCTGATCTCTCTAGTGCTTACCTTGGTCACTGTGGGCTGCTGATCTCTCTAGTGCTTACCTTGGTCACTGTGGGCTGCTGATCTCTCTAGTGCTTACCTTGGTCACTGTGGGCTGCTGATCTCTCTAGTGCTTACCTTGGTCACTGTGGGCTGCTGATCTCTCTAGTGCTTACCTTGGTCACTGTGGGCTGCTGATCTCTCTAGTGCTTACCTTGGTCACTGTGGGCTGCTGATCTCTCTAGTGCTTACCTTGGTCACTGTGGGCTGCTGATCTCTCTAGTGCTTACCTTGGTCACTGTGGGCTGCTGATCTCTCTAGTGCTTACCTTGGTCACTGTGGGCTGCTGATCTCTCTAGTGCTTACCTTGGTCACTGTGGGCTGCTGATCTCTCTAGTGCTTACCTTGGTCACTGTGGGCTGCTGATCTCTCTAGTGCTTACCTTGGTCACTGTGGGCTGCTGATCTCTCTAGTGCTTACCTTGGTCACTGTGGGCTGCTGATCTCTCTAGTGCTTACCTTGGTCACTGTGGGCTGCTGATCTCTCTAGTGCTTACCTTGGTCACTGTGGGCTGCTGATCTCTCTAGTGCTTACCTTGGTCACTGTGGGCTGCTGATCTCTCTAGTGCTTACCTTGGTCACTGTGGGCTGCTGATCTCTCTAGTGCTTACCTTGGTCACTGTGGGCTGCTGATCTCTCTAGTGCTTACCTTGGTCACTGTGGGCTGCTGATCTCTCTAGTGCTTACCTTGGTCACTGTGGGCTGCTGATCTCTCTAGTGCTTACCTTGGTCACTGTGGGCTGCTGATCTCTCTAGTGCTTACCTTGGTCACTGTGGGCTGCTGATCTCTCTAGTGCTTACCTTGGTCACTGTGGGCTGCTGATCTCTCTAGTGCTTACCTTGGTCACTGTGGGCTGCTGATCTTTCTAGTGCTTACCTTGGTCACTGTGGGATGCCGATCTAGTGCTTACTTTGGTCACTGTGGGCTGCTGATCACTCTAGTGCTTACCTTGGTCACTGTGGGCTGCTGATCTCTCTAGTGCTTACCTTGGTCACTGTGGGCTGCTGATCTCTCTAGTGCTTACCTTGGTCACTGTGGGCTGCTGATCTCTCTAGTGCTTACCTTGGTCACTGTGGGCTGCTGATCTCTCTAGTGCTTACCTTGGTCACTGTGGGCTGCTGATCTCTCTAGTGCTTACCTTGGTCACTGTGGGCTGCTGATCTCTCTAGTGCTTACCTTGGTCACTGTGGGCTGCTGATCTCTCTAGTGCTTACCTTGGTCACTGTGGGCTGCTGATCTCTCTAGTGCTTACCTTGGTCACTGTGGGCTGCTGATCTCTCTAGTGCTTACCTTGGTCACTGTGGGCTGCTGATCTCTCTAGTGCTTACCTTGGTCACTGTGGGCTGCTGATCTCTCTAGTGCTTACCTTGGTCACTGTGGGCTGCTGATCTCTCTAGTGCTTACCTTGGTCACTGTGGGCTGCTGATCTCTCTAGTGCTTACCTTGGTCACTGTGGGCTGCTGATCTCTCTAGTGCTTACCTTGGTCACTGTGGGCTGCTGATCTCTCTAGTGCTTACCTTGGTCACTGTGGGCTGCTGATCTCTCTAGTGCTTACCTTGGTCACTGTGGGCTGCTGATCTCTCTAGTGCTTACCTTGGTCACTGTGGGTTGCTGATCTCTCTAGTGCTTACCTTGGTCACTGTGGGCTGCCGATCTCTCTAGTGCTTACCTTGGTCACTGTGGGCTGCTGATCTCTCTAGTGCTTACCTTGGTCACTGTGGGCTGCTGATCTCTCTAGTGCTTACCTTGGTCACTGTGGGCTACTGATCTCTCTAGTGCTTACCTTGGTCACTCTTGGCTGCTGATATTTCTAGTGCTTACCTTGGTCACCGTGGGCTGCTGATCTCTCTAGAGCTTACCTTGGTCACTGTGGGCTGCTGATCTCTCTAGTGCTTACCTTGGTCACTGTGGGCTGCTGATCTCTCTAGTGCTTACCTTGGTCACTGTGGGCTGCTGATCTCTCTAGTGCTTACCTTGGTCACTGTGGGCTGCTGATCTCTCTAGTGCTTACCTTGGTCACTGTGGGCTGCTGATCTCTCTAGTGCTTACCTTGGTCACTGTGGGCTGCTGATCTCTCTAGTGCTTACCTTGGTCACTGTGGGCTGCTGATCTCTCTAGTGCTTACCTTGGTCACTGTGGGCTGCTGATCTCTCTAGTGCTTACCTTGGTCACTGTGGGCTGCTGATCTCTCTAGTGCTTACCTTGGTCACTGTGGGCTGCTGATCTCTCTAGTGCTTACCTTGGTCACTGTGGGCTGCTGATCTCTCTAGTGCTTACCTTGGTCACTGTGGGCTGCTGATCTCTCTAGTGCTTACCTTGGTCACTGTGGGCTGCTGATCTCTCTAGTGCTTACCTTGGTCACTGTGGGCTGCTGATCTCTCTAGTGCTTACCTTGGTCACTGTGGGCTGCTGATCTCTCTAGTGCTTACCTTGGTCACTGTGGGCTGCTGATCTCTCTAGTGCTTACCTTGGTCACTGTGGGCTGCTGATCTCTCTAGTGCTTACCTTGGTCACTGTGGGCTGCTGATCTCTCTAGTGCTTACCTTGGTCACTGTGGGCTGCTGATCTCTCTAGTGCTTACCTTGGTCACTGTGGGCTGCTGATCTCTCTAGTGCTTACCTTGGTCACTGTGGGCTGCTGATCTCTCTAGTGCTTACCTTGGTCACTGTGGGCTGCTGATCTCTCTAGTGCTTACCTTGGTCACTGTGGGCTGCCGATCTCTCTAGTGCTTACCTTGGTCACTGTGGGCTGCCGATCTCTCTAGTGCTTACCTTGGTCACTGTGGGCTGCTGATCTCTAGTGCTTACCTTGGTCACTGTGGGCTGCCGATCTCTCTAGTGTCTACCTTGGTCACTGTGGGCTGCTGATCTCTCTAGTGCTTACCTTGGTCACTCTGGGCTGCTGATATCAATAGTGCTTACCGTGGTCACTGTGGGCTGCTGATCTCTCTAGTGCTTACCTTGGTCACTGTGGGCTGCTGATCTCTCTAGTGCTTACCTTGGTCACTGTGGGCTGCTGATCTCTCTAGTGCTTACCTTGGTCACTGTGGGCTGCTGATCTCTCTAGTGCTTACCTTGGTCACTGTGGGCTGCTGATCTCTCTAGTGCTTACCTTGGTCACTGTGGGCTGCTGATCTCTCTAGTGCTTACCTTGGTCACTGTGGGCTGCTGATCTCTCTAGTGCTTACCTTGGTCACTGTGGGCTGCTGATCTCTCTAGTGCTTACCTTGGTCACTGTGGGCTGCTGATCTAGTGCTTACCTTGGTCACTGTGGGCTGCTGATCTCTCTAGTGCTTACCTTGGTCACTGTGGGCTGCTGATCTCTCTAGTGCTTACCTTGGTCACTGTGGGCTGCTGATCTCTCTAGTGCTTACCTTGGTCACTGTGGGCTGCTGATCTCTCTAGTGCTTACCTTGGTCACTGTGGGCTGCTGATCTCTCTAGTGCTTACCTTGGTCACTGTGGGCTGCTGATCTCTCTAGTGCTTACCTTGGTCACTGTGGGCTGCTGATCTCTCTAGTGCTTACCTTGGTCACTGTGGGCTGCTGATCTCTCTAGTGCTTACCTTGGTCACTGTGGGCTGCTGATCTCTCTAGTGCTTACCTTGGTCACTGTGGGCTGCTGATCTCTCTAGTGCTTACCTTGGTCACTGTGGGCTGCTGAGCCCTCTAGCGCTTACCTTGGTCACTGTGGGCTGCTGATCTCTCTAGTGCTTACCTTGGTCACTGTGGGCTGCTGATCTCTCTAGTGCTTACCTTGGTCACTGTGGGCTGCTGATCTCTCTAGTGCTTACCTTGGTCACTGTGGGCTGCTGATCTCTCTAGTGCTTACCTTGGTCACTGTGGGCTGCTGATCTCTAGTGCTTACCTTGGTCACTGTGGGCTGCTGATCTCTCTAGTGCTTACCTTGGTCACTGTGGGCTGCTGATCTCTCTAGTGCTTACCTTGGTCACTGTGGGCTGCTGATCTCTCTAGTGCTTACCTTGGTCACTGTGGGCTGCTGATCTCTCTAGTGCTTACCTTGGTCACTGTGGGCTGCTGATCTCTCTAGTGCTTACCTTGGTCACTGTGGGCTGCTGATCTCTCTAGTGCTTACCTTGGTCACTGTGGGCTGCTGATCTCCCTACTGCTTACCTTCGTCACTGTGGGCTGCCGATCTAGTGCTTACCTTGGTCACTGCAGGCTGCTGATCTCTCTAGTGCTTACCTTGGTCACTGTGGGCTGCTGATCTCTCTAGTGCTTACCTTGGTCACTGTGGGCTGCTGATCTCTCTAGTGCTTACCTTGGTCACTGTGGGCTGCTGATCTCTCTAGTGCTTACCTTGGTCACTGTGGGCTGCTGATCTCTCTAGTGCTTACCTTGGTCACTGTGGGCTGCTGATCTCTCTAGTGCTTACCTTGGTCACTGTGGGCTGCTGATCTCTCTAGTGCTTACCTTGGTCACTGTGGGCTGCTGATCTAGTGCTTACCTTGGTCACTGTGGGCTGCTGATCTCTCTAGTGCTTACCTTGGTCACTGTGGGCTGCTGATCTCTCTAGTGCTTACCTTGGTCACTGTGGGCTGCTGATCTCTCTAGTGCTTACCTTGGTCACTGTGGGCTGCTGATCTCTCTAGTGCTTACCTTGGTCACTGTGGGCTGCTGATCTCTCTAGTGCTTACCTTGGTCACTGTGGGCTGCTGATCTCTCTAGTGCTTACCTTGGTCACTGTGGGCTGCTGATCTCTCTAGTGCTTACCTTGGTCACTGTGGGCTGCTGATCTCTCTAGTGCTTACCTTGGTCACTGTGGGCTGATCTCTCTAGTGCTTACCTTGGTCACTGTGGGCTGCTGATCTCTCTAGTGCTTACCTTGGTCACTGTGGGCTGCTGATCTCTCTAGTGCTTACCTTGGTCACTGTGGGCTGCTGATCTCTCTAGTGCTTACCTTGGTCACTGTGGGCTGCTGATCTCTCTAGTGCTTACCTTGGTCACTGTGGGCTGCTGATCTCTCTAGTGCTTACCTTGGTCACTGTGGGCTGCTGATCTCTCTAGTGCTTACCTTGGTCACTGTGGGCTGCTGATCTGGCTAGTGCTTACCTTGGTCACTGTGGGCTGCTGATCTCTCTAGTGCTTACCTTGGTCACTGTGGGCTGCTGATCTCTCTAGTGCTTACCTTGGTCACTGTGGGCTGCTGATCTCTCTAGTGCTTACCTTGGTCACTGTGGGCTGCTGATCTCTCTAGTGCTTACCTTGGTCACTGTGGGCTGCTGATCTCTCTAGTGCTTACCTTGGTCACTGTGGGCTGCTGATCTCTCTAGTGCTTACCTTGGTCACTGTGGGCTGCTGATCTCTCTAGTGCTTACCTTGGTCACTGTGGGCTGCTGATCTCTCTAGTGCTTACCTTGGTCACTGTGGGCTGCTGATCTCTAGTGCTTACCTTGGTCACTGTGGGCTGCTGATCTCTCTAGTGCTTACCTTGGTCACTGTGGGCTGCTGATCTCTCTAGTGCTTACCTTGGTCACTGTGGGCTGCTGATCTCTCTAGTGCTTACCTTGGTCACTGTGGGCTGCTGATCTCTCTAGTGCTTACCTTGGTCACTGTGGGCTGCTGATCTCTCTAGTGCTTACCTTGGTCACTGTGGGCTGCTGATCTAGTGCTTACCTTGGTCACTGTGGGCTGCTGATCTAGTGCTTACCTTGGTCACTGTGGGCTGCTGATCTCTCTAGTGCTTACCTTGGTCACTGTGGGCTGCTGATCTCTCTAGTGCTTACCTTGGTCACTGTGGGCTGCTGATCTCTACTGCTTACCTTGGTCACTGTGGGCTGCTGATCTCTCTAGTGCTTACCTTGGTCACTGTGGGCTGCTGATCTCTCTAGTGCTTACCTTGGTCACTGTGGGCTGCTGATCTCTCTAGTGCTTACCTTGGTCACTGTGGGCTGCTGATCTCTCTAGTGCTTACCTTGGTCACTGTGGGCTGCTGATCTCTCTAGTGCTTACCTTGGTCACTGTGGGCTGCTGATCTCTCTAGTGCTTACCTTGGTCACTGTGGGCTGCTGATCTCTCTAGTGCTTACCTTGGTCACTGTGGGCTGCTGATCTCTCTAGTGCTTACCTTGGTCACTGTGGGCTGCTGATCTCTCTAGTGCTTACCTTGGTCACTGTGGGCTGCTGATCTCTCTAGTGCTTACCTTGGTCACTGTGGGCTGCTGATCTCTCTAGTGCTTACCTTGGTCACTGTGGGCTGCTGATCTCTCTAGTGCTTACCTTGGTCACTGTGGGCTGCTGATCTCTCTAGTGCTTACCTTGGTCACTGTGGGCTGCTGATCTCTCTAGTGCTTACCTTGGTCACTCTGGGCTGCTGATCTCTCTAGTGCTTACCTTGGTCACTGTGGGCTGCTGATCTCTCTAGTGCTTACCTTGGTCACTCTGGGCTGCTGATCTCTCTAGTGCTTACCTTGGTCACTGTGGGCTGCTGATCTCTCTACTGCTTACCTTGGTCACTGTGGGCTGCTGATCTCTCTAGTGCTTACCTTGGTCACTGTGGGCTGCTGATCTCTCTAGTGCTTACCTTGGTCACTGTGGGCTGCTGATCTCTCTAGTGCTTACCTTGGTCACTGTGGGATGCCGATCTCTCTAGTGCTTACCTTGGTCACTGTGGGCTGCTGATCTCTCTAGTGCTTACCTTGGTCACTGTGGGATGCTGATCTCTCTAGTGCTTACATTGGTCACTGTGGGATGCTGATCTCTCTAGTGCTTACCTTGGTCACTGTGGGCTGCTGATCTCTCTACTGCTTACCTTGGTCACTGTGGGCTGTTGATCTCTCCAGTGCTTACCTTGGTCACTGTGGGCTGCTGATCTCTCTAGTGCTTGCCTTGGTCACTGTAGGCTGCTGATCTCTCTAGTGCTTACCTTGCTCATGTTCATCATTAGCTTTATCCTAACAGGGTCATATCACAGCCCTTTTTAGGTTAAAGAGTGTAATCAGGAAATTAATACATTTGTTTTCCTCCTTAGCTTTCCCCAACCAGCAACGGCTTCTGTGGGGCCCCTATACAGTCAGGGATGTTTAAGGGTCCTCTGCAGCCACAAGTATTGCAAGTACCTAAAGATTGCTATGTTGTTAGTGTTAGTGGCGAGAATATCCACCAGCAGGGTTTAACTAAGCTAGAGGCACTATGCCAGTGGTAAAATATTTAATGGAATTGTGAAGTCTTTTACTTGATAACAATGTTAATATAACCAGAGATATCTTTGAATTTTAAAGAAGATGTAGATTAGAGTTACTACCCAGCTGGTTTATTATGTATACAACACTGCTGTATTAGATTTTGTTGGTTTAACAGACATGTTACAAAATATCAAGATAAGATAACTTGTTGCAGTTGCCCCCCCCCCCCAGGAAAAGGGGGCCTCCAGTGACCACAGGGTTCACTGGTGCCTAAAGCCGGCTATGTATATACATATATAGATATACATGTACATATACATATAAACACACACACACTTTTTTCTTTTGTAAATACTGAAAGTTAAGAAAGGAAAAGATCACTGGGGGTAGTGTTAGGTTGAAAGAATTAATAAAGGGAAAGAAAAATCACTAGTGGGGTAGTTTTAAAGGGGTGAGGAATTAGAATGATAGTTAAGGTTAGTAAGATTTATAGTAAGAACAGAGTTGTTTAAAGTAATTTATAGCTCAAATAGTTTCTTATTGGTTTCGATGGGTATAACTTGTGGTAAGCTATAGGATGGCTCAAGGAGAGTAGGGTGTTTATCTATTTGGATAGATCGGGGGCAGATTTTAGTATTTAGTAGGTAGTTCTTTAGGGTGAGTTTACATTTGTTGAAGCAGCTAATGGTGTTTATGCTGGTTGGAGGTGAGTTCCATAGTTTAGTGACAGTGTATGAGTAAAGGTAGCATCCAGCTCTTTTGTTTGGTACATGAACAGTTATAAGTTGTTTTTTTTTTTTTCAGAGAGAAGGGTTTTGGTGGGGCAATAGGGTTTTAAAATGTTCTTAAGTGCAGGGCAGTTGTTTGGATTGTGGATAATTGTATGTGCTTTGGACAGTTGAATGAGGTTAAGGTGATGCGGAAATTCCAGCTAGTTCTTTTAAAGCTTGGCAGTGATGTGAGCGGTATGAGCTACCTGTGGCAAATTTGGTGATTTTATGGTAGCAGGACTGGAGCTTATTTTTTACAGATGAGTGCAGGCTAGTGACAATGGGGACACCGTATAATAGGGAGGGGAGCAAGTAAGTCTTGGCGAGAGCTTTTTTGGTGGTGCTGTCCATGAAATGTTTATGTCTGTATAGGGCTCCTAATTTGCAGTGGGCTTGTTAATGGCATTACCAATATGGTGTTCAAATGTAAGTTTATTGTCAGAGGTAATACCTAACAGTTTAGCATGGAATACGATTTCAATTTCTGGGTTGCTTTGGAAGAAAACATGAAAGTGAGTGTCAGGTGAGAGGCGTTTTGCTGCAAAGAGTACAAACTTTGATTTTTGGCATTAAGGAGTAGTTGTGATTCAGTTAACCAGGCTTCGATTGTGGTGAAGGTATCTTGGGTTATTTGTTGGAGGTGTTGGAGGTTATTTGAGGAGGAGATGATGATAGTATCATCTGCATATTGAATAATAAAGAGAAGCAGTGTGAAGGTTGTTGGTAAATATGTTAAAGAGTAAAAGTCCAAGTATGGATTCTTGTGGTACTCCAGTTTGGTTGGTTTGGCATTCTGATAGAGTATTTTGCCATTTTACGCATTGTTGCCTGTTGGTGAGGTAGCTATTAAACCACTGGTGGGTGGGTGAGGTGCAGCCAATATTATAAAGGTTTTGTACAAGTTTTTTGAGTGATACTGCATCAAAAGCCTTTGACAGGTCTAGTAGTACCAAAGTAATATTACCTGAGTCGATGGATCTCTGTATAGTATTCATGAAGGAGACAAGTGCAGTGCTTGTGCTGTGTGAGGGGCAAAATCCATGTTGGGTGGGGGTGAGTAGGTTTTTTGTGTGTGAGACAATGAAGTAATTGTTTATGGATGTACTTTTCGAGGAGTTTGGATAGTGGGGAGAGGATAAAGATTAAACGATAATTAGAGGATTCATTGGCGTTACCTCCTTTGTGAAGTTGGGAGATGTTGGATTTTTTCCAGAGGTTGGGGGCATAGGATTCTGTAATTCAGCAGTTGATCAGAATACTAACAGGGTATGCTATGGCCTTGGCAGTGAGTTTTAAGTATTCTGGTGGGAAGTCATCAGAGAAGAGAGAGCATGGTTTTAATTTTTTGTGGTTGGTATTGGTTGTAGTGAGAAGAGGCTAGATGGTGTAATATTGCTTTGGTGAAGGGGAGAAGAATTGTCTATGAGGGGAGGAGAGGATCTTTCTAAGTAAGGACTGCTTTTGTGGGGTATTGGAGGAGGGGGAAGTGAATTTCATAAGGTGAGGGTAGAGGGGGGAGAAGTCTGTTATTAATTTGTGCATGTTATTTATAACATGTGAACTGAGCATAGTGGCTATTTGTGACAGTGTTTTTTCTGTGCCTGGTTATGGGTTTTGTTTGGTGCCAGGGGAAAGTAGATTAGTAATGCTTTAACAGAACTATTTTGGGTTGTTTCTACTATTACACATTTGGTTAGAGAACTAGTGTCTCTTGTTAGTACATACTAGCTTTTTAGCTTTGTTTTGTAACTGTATGTATCTAAGTAGGTTACATTCATTTTTTGTTTTTATGCCATTCTTTCCAGGCCTTGTCTCCCTTTTACAGGAGTTGTTTAGTGGCCTTTGTTAGCCAGGGAGCATGGTTTGATTTTACTCTCTTAGTACAAGGAGGGAACCAGGTTGTTGAGTATGTCTAGGAATATCTTATTAAAATACTATAAGGCATTATCCAATGAGAGTTTTTAGTGGGCCCAATCTGAGAATTTCAGAATGTTGATAAATTCTTGTTGATCAAAATGCTTTAAGTTTCTGGTGGCTTTATATTTATGAGGTTTGGATATATGTGGAGTGGCTCTATATGTGAAAACAGGTAAGTGGCCGCTGAGTATATTGGGTAGAGTCTTTGGATTTGAGTATTTAAGTGGTTCTGAAACTAAGATCCAGTTGAGGGTGGCTCCTTGTGTATTGTTGTTGAACATTCTGGTAGGGTTGGTGACAGGTTGGGTGAAATTCTAGGGGTTTATGCTGTTTATTGGGAAGTCAGTTATTAAGTCTTGCCAATCGATGTTTACATCTCCCATAATAATAGTTTTGTTTCAGATATTTTCTGACATCCAGGCAAGGATCTCCTCAAGGGTTTGGATATTTTGTCCTGGTGTGATATATGGACTAACTATGTATAGCTGTTTAGATTTGTTAATTTGTAGGGTTTGTATTAGGATTTCAGCATTTGAAAATGCTGAAAGTATTTTCTGGAAGGGTAGTATTGTGGGACAGTCAGCATAGATTAGGGATACCCCACCTCCTTTTTCATTGGTTCTGTCTTTCATTAGTATGTTATAACCCTGGGGGTGTTATTTCAATATCTTGGATTTGGGGGGTTAGTCAGTTTTTGGTGACTGCTAGGATGTCAGGGGGTGTTTTGTGTTAGCCAAGCACAGAAGTCTGCAATTTTGTTACAAATACTATGGATGTTTAAGGTTGCTAAGAGTAGATCTTTAGAAAATGGAGTTTGGTTGACTGTAGTTATGCCTGAGGGTCCTGAGTTGGGGTGGCTGTCACCACATAGGGATATTCTGTTTTGGTTACTAAGGGAGTGTTTTTATTTTATTGTTTTTATAGGTTGCTAATTAGTGGTAAATGTTTTATTTATGGTGGTATAGAGCAATATGTTTAGTTTTGATAGATGAATGAAATGGTATACAAGTAGGCTGGGTAACATATTATGGAAGCAATTTAATGGTTTGTCATTGCATAGGGCAGAAGTTGTATAAATACTAGCTGTGGGGTGAAGTGTAGATTTGCAGGAGGTAATAATAATTAGTAGGCTAAGGGCAAGAGTTAGAAACAAACTGGGGAGAGTGGCATAAGTAGTGTGTGCCATACTTGTAAAATGGATTTAGGAAGTTTTTGGAGTGTGAAAGGTACTGTTATGGGTTAAGATAGAGGAGGAGAGGGGAGAAGGCTATTGAGGAGGGGGAGGGTAGAGTCAGAAGTGAATTGTGTGAGCAGGTAAAAGTTGATTGGAGGGGACGAGTTACTGCTAAGTATAAATCTGGAGGGTGCAGGGGGTGGGTAGGAAAGGGGGTAGGATAGGGGAGAAGAGTGGACCCGAAGGGTGAACAGAGCAGGCAGAGCCAGCCCAACAGCTGCTAAAAAAATTATCAGTGAGACTTGGAACTGAAACTGTGGAACGGTAAGTAAGTGAGAGCTGTGACTGCTAGCTTTTGGGGGTGCTTTTTTTCTTGCAGCACTATAACTAGCATAAGCTGTTGTAATAAAGAAATAGGTATTAATCTTGATGAGTGGATGGGAGATCGTAAGTTTATCCCAGGGGTCACATCTGTGTCACTGCTAGACAGGGGCACAGTAAACTAATTCTATTATATAAGGGGACCATCATTGTGTCACTACTAGACAGAGACACAGTATTCTAAATCTATTCTGTGCATTTTTGTACCATTTCATGGGGTGGGGAAAGCCACATCACTATGGCTAGGCTTACAAATGCCCCAGGGCAGATAGCCTAGCTTCTAAACTATGAAACTATGAAACAAATAAGCAACTTGAATGGTGTTTATAACAAGATTTGTTAATTGAAAGGGTACATCAAGTGCATGCTACAAACCTGATCACAAGAACGCAGCCAAGACCTACATTAGTAAAGATGCAATCATACTGGCAGAAAGAGTTGATCCTGACAAACTGTGGCAAATGGGCACAGTATTAAAAATTGGAGGCAGTAGAGTGTTTGTAGAAAATGATTATTCATTGTATACCAGGGAGAAGAGAAGCAGTTTATCCTAACAATCAGGGAAGGTTGAGAGGCAGGTATGAGATTCAAGCTGTCATATCCAGCTGTCTTCAAAGTATTTATTCCTGGAAGATCAAACACATTTTTTATGCAGAACAGGCTAAGGAGGAAATAAAAACAGTTTATCCAACAAAAAAGTGAGCCAGCAAGCAGAAGGAGACTCTGCTTCTAATTCTCCTGGCTGTAAAGTTCATACAGATAGTTTCTCAGTGAAACCTTTTCCAATGTTGCAAAGGAAAATGCTTGAGAGACAGAAAAAAAGCACAGGAATTTTGTAGAAGAATCAGGCGTATATTGGAACTGAACCAGAGTCTAGTTCTGGGAGATGGAAATGATCATGATGGTTTTGCAAATAAAGGTAGATGAGAAAAGACTGGACTTTTGTTGACTTTGTGAAACTTGTGGGTGGACTGTAAATTATATACCCCACATTATGTCTTTAATGTTTAGAAGCACACTAAAGAAAAAACAAGTAACTGTAAGCAAAGGAATTTTTGTTTTGTAAGCAAAGGAATTTTTGTTCTTATTAGTATTTGTATAAAACATTTCATGATAAAAAATGCATGGTGTGTTGTAAATATTTCTATTGTGTACATTCAGGAGTATTTTAATGTGTGGGGGTAATCTTTTCAGTGACTTTATATATATTACAGATATTAAAGTAAACAAGTACTTTTTTAGTTGTAAGACAGATTTTACAGTATAAACAAAAGACAAAAGGCTGAATAGAAGCAAGTTTAAGTTAATAATCAGGGCTGCTGGGGTGGGGGTGGGATGGAAAGGTGATTATATTATATGTAAAACTAAGTTGATAATTTTTCTTGTTTTTATAAGGCTGTGTATCTAGATTAATGTCCATGGCTTAAGCTACAATCAGTTTTTTTTGTAAACAAATATGCTTAAAAAATAAAACAAAAATGATGAAATCCATAAGAAATACTAATCTTCTTGCATATGAAAAGATTTTAGTTTCTCTTTTCCATTTGCAAATTATCACATTGATATACAAGGTCTGCAACTGAAGGCAGTCTGCCACAGAAATTCCATACATTCTGTTCTGAATGAAATTTACAAAGATTTCTTCAAGCATCTGCAAGTTGTTAGCTGTTTCTTTTTCATTACTAACTACTTTTACATGGAGACAAGCAGTCTACAGGTGCAAGCAATTAATCTTTAAAGTTCTGAGCATTTTTTGATGAGGGAAATGCAAAATGTAAAGGTACAATGACAAACATTTCAGTGAATAACAAAGTTTGAAATTCTGGGAAGTGGATAAGGGATATTAGCCTCCCCTGCAGCCTTGATATTTTAATACATTTAATAAAATAGTTTATAATTTAGCTGAATTTAAAGACAGCCATTGCACCTTTTTTAGGCTAAAAATAATGTTTTCTGAAAGCATGCAAGCTGTTTTTCACATCTGTAAGGGAAATACAAATAAGAAAAGAGCAGACAGCAATTGAAGCAAGTGGGAACACAGGCTGTAACGTGTTTTAGCATGGATAACCTTCATTTTTCTGTAACACATACTTTAGCATGGGTAACCTTCATTTTAGATTGGGTTATACCCATGGGTGCTGCTGTCAATTTGGGGAAATTGTCCCTAATTGGAGAGTTAAACTTTTTTAAAGCATACATAGTTTTTTGTGTTTGTTCTAAGTTTATAGGTAATGGGGGTGTTCTGAAAATGCATTTAGTTTTTTTGTTTAGGTTTTTCATAAAAACAAAAAAGACTTGAAAAATGTGACATAGGTTCAAATGGAAATGAGAAGAAACAACTGTATAAAAGATCAGCCCTGCCAAACTTTTAAGACAAAAGTTGGAAATGCGCATTCAAAAATATCATGTAAGTGGTAACAATATATTTTTTAATCATAATGGCTATGCTATCCAAAGCATTTTGGAATGCAAATGGCCTTACAGGTACAGACAAAAAGGAAGAAGTACTGAATTATATTATGAAATGCAGAATCCAAATAGAAATGCATTTGGAAAGACATGAGCATATGGATTTGACAAAGAAAGGATTTCATAATAGATATTCAGCAGAATATCAGGGATAAAGGAAAAGGGAGTGATAATAGTAATTGCTAGAGAGGATCAAGTAGTTATAAAAGATAAAAAAGACAATGATGGTAGATTTGTGGTAGGAAGCTGCTATTGGCAAGGGAGGAAGATTATGTTGGCATGTATTTATATTCTACCAAAAACTACTATTACGGAGCTTAAGAATATTTTGGGATTAATAATCATCTTTCAACAGGGAATATAACTTATTGATAGGGAGTAGAACTAGATTTGCAACAGTGAGGATGAATCAGGGGATCTAGAAAGGAAAATGCAACAAAAGAACGTAGATTTCTGAAGAAATGTATGAAAATATTTGATATAGAAGACATTAATTCAGTAGTAGGAATTCAGACAGAATTTGCACATTATTCCCCAAGGTACAATAAGTGGGCTAGAATGAACAGAAATTATATTTCACATGAACATGTGCATTTAATTGAAAGCTTTGACACACATCCAATAGACCTTTCAGATCATGCACCATTAAAAGCTATGATACAAATTCAGAATAAAAAAGAAAACTGAGACACTGGAGCTTTCCCACCTACCTTTTGAAAAGAGACACATTTAAGGAATGGTTAGTGGAAATTATTCAAGAGATATTAGGGAAGATAGAATTTTTTTCAGAAAGAATAGCTGGTGAATGAGATAAAATGAAAATGGAGTTTGAAACTAGAGTACTAATAAAAGAGAAAGAGACATGGTTAAGAATTAATAGGAATTACTTACAGGAGATGACAAAGGTTAAAATATTGCAGAATAAGGAGAATCTCATAGAACAAGAAGAGAAACAACTGCAGAGTGCTAAACAGAAAATAAGGGAATATTTGGATATTATGTATGAGTTTAGAAAGATTGCTGTTAAGCAACTATTTTTTGATAACAACTCCAGAGCACAAAAACTTGTGGTGGGCTCTTAAGAAAAAGGAAGGACCAAATTACGTAGAAATAAATGGAATTTGTGAAAACAGTGCATGCAGACTAATGTTCAGGAGGAGGAGTGAGGGTTGAGGGAAGGCAGGAATTAAGTGATTTATCAGTTTTGGACTGAATGCTGTTATAAAGATAAAGAAGGAGAAGAATGTAATGTATAATATGTGAAAATGGAAAATATGTTAACATGGATTGTTTTATTTTCTATTAATGTATTTGTGCTTATGTCTTAAGTGATATTTTAATAAAGATGTTTAAAAAATATGGATGCCAAGAAATTCACCTTGAGAGCAAAGCACAAGAATTGCGTATCGGCATCCATGTCAGAAACACATAATAATAGTTATGAGCAGTGTGATCTGATCATAATTCTTTGTAGGGCATGGAGCTTTAACTGCTCCATGTACTACCAGTTACATAAATAAAAGTGTAGGAATGTGAAGCATTCTAGCAGCCTTCAAAAGCCTTTAAAAGCCAGTAAAACATAATAATGGCTGAGATCAGGCAGAAATGAAGTGTCTCTCTAAAGAACAAAGATCTTTAAAAGCTGTTAGACACTTTGTTGTGCCACACTTTTTATTTCCAGGTTGTGTGAGTGATGTTCTAACAGTTTTAAAAGCTGTTTTACTTCTGGTGCTGTTCTTTGCTGGCTGACACTGTCCTCTGTTCATCCCTATTACAAGGCCCAATCTTAACAGCATTTGGGGTGCCTAATAAAAACTTCAAAAGCACCTTCCTGCTGTCTTTTTTCTCCAATATTGAAACGTAATTGCAGTGCTCCATGCCCTGTAATGTTGTTTTATTTTTCATTTTGGTTGTGGTTGTTTTAATTTTGTTTTTAATCCTACATGGACCATTTTCAGCAATGCTCTGGGACAAAACATGATACTTGCACAAAAAAGTATTAAATCTATGAATTTGTAAACTTAAGGCAACTTGAAAACAATAAAAACACCATGTACCAAAAATAGCAAACTGACAACTAAAATAAACATGTTGAGGCTTTTGCTCTTTAATAGCGTAAGAAAACTTCAACAGAAAAGGCCAATGAACTATTGATTTAAATATAGTCAAAAAATCATGTGAATCATCTGACGCTTTCAATCATAAATATTCATGACATGTTTTAATAAAACACATATTATTATGCTACAGATAATAAAATAAGATTAAAAATGTCAATTTAAATTAGATGTTTTAATATTTGTAAATACATTTAATATTAATAATCCCATGTAAACTGGGCATTTTGTCAGCCACCAATGCTATTTGCCATTTTACATACTTTGCATTCTAGGGCACTGCCTAGACAAAGGTATAATTTGTCTAAACAAGAAAGAGATGCATTAATTGATTCACAGAAATGTGATTCAGCTAGAAATAAGAAAGTGGACAACAGCAATGGTGTAGTCTTAATGGGCAAAGAAAATAGGTTGCATTGATGTTACAACGCCTTCATTTTTGACTATATTTAAATTAATCTTTCATTTGCTTGTTTGTTCCAATGAACTTCTTGTTATATTATTAAAGAAAGCACTCAACAAGTTTATTTTAGGTGTCAGTTTGATCTGTTCAGTACATACTGTTTTGTTTTCATTTGAATTTATTGTAAATAACTGTATTGTAAATGGCTGATAATATAATAAAATAGTAACAGTTTAACAACTCACATTTTACATTCACATTTTTCTAATTTTAAGGACAAAGTCAAATTGTTTTACAAAGACTAATGGTAACGTTAGTGGGTATTTAATTTTACCTGTGCATAATACATATTTTATACACAGGTTGTTGTGTCTTTCAGCTTTTCCCGGTTAGGGCTCGCCACAGCGGAACTCCGGTCCGCTAATGATTGGCAGTAGATTTTTACGTGTCGAGTTGCCAGCTCTGATGCACAACCTTCAACGAAGGTATGCCCATTCACGCATGTTTCCACACAGAAGACGCTCTAGCTGAGAATCGAACAGGATAACGTCTTACTGTGAGGCGACAATGCTACCACAACACCACCATGATTGGTCAGTCTTCCTTGTCAAGTTTACAAATATATTTAAGGTGTTTTAAAAGAAATGCTGAGTAATACAAGTTTCATTGTTTTCTTGGTCTGCTTTCATTTCCATAAATCAAGTGGTTCTAGGAATTGTAACATTTTGCTCTCTAGACTTGGGTATCTACATACTAGTTTATGATTAACTAGATCTTCTGATATTTTATTGTAGTTTATGAACTTCATCTTGCACTATTTGGCAGGTTTTATTATATTCTTGTTTTGCTTCCAGCTGAGTACATATTCCTAAAATTATGCATTCTCTCCTTTCTAGTTATCAGCTTGGAAGTTTTCCATTTCAATGGCCACTTTCACCTTTATTCTGTATATCTTAATATGGAACACAAACTGACCCCTCCCTGTATGTCACAATTTCAGAGTGTATCTCAGTGCCATACCTGAATAAAGGCTATAATATTGACTGAGACAATGGTCATCATTCAACTCCAGTTTAAATGCGATTGTTTCCAGGTTATAAAGGTTCTGGATTTATTTTCTATATGAGAAAGTCTGCATTCTTACTTTTACCGTAGAGTTTGCAGAAATCATTGCTAAACAAAATCCCACTTTATGGAGCTATCACCACTTTATTTATCTCTTGGGCTATTGGTTAATATTTGGTTCATAAGCACTGCTGGAGCCTAAGTAGCTTATGTAACATCTGACATGTACTGGTTTCTTTAAAATCATCATGACATCATGGGACAGGAATTTTAATAGGTAATCCAACATAACACAACAATTGAGTTCAATACAATATTTTGAGTTACCCACTACTTTGTGAAGTAATATGGATTACTTGTTCTGTTTTTTTTTTTTTTTTTTTGTCAGTTTTATCTTTCATTCTATGATTTATTTATTCTTATCTTTGGTTGTATGATATATTCACTGTGAGAGAGATTTACTTGTTATCATTTTAAGAATGTGTACCAAATCTGTATAAATGTATTTTCTTTATTTAGCATTAACCTACCTTGGGTTACTAAATATTAAATAGGAGAATTACTTGACTTTTTTCAACTGCATGGCCATCAGCTTGTATACTTCATACCATTTAGTGAAAAACAGTGAATGATTTATTGGGCTGCATCATTTTACCGGTTTTGTTTTTACAGTACAGTTTGCTGAGTTGCTAATGTATATTTAGTTTGTTTACTTAAATATGTATACTATAAGTTGAAGGAAATGGCTAAGGAGGGGTCAGCAATTTATATGGCAACATTAAGGCTTTTGGCATTTTAGAAATAGTCTCTCCCTTTTTCAGCATACTTTTAGAATGTTTGGAAACTAAAAAAAGGAAAAAAAAAGAAAAACATCCCAGGAAGATTGTAAGACTGATTGAGGAAGGCTGGATAAGGAAGAAGAGGTGTTTCTTATCCTAGCAGAGTACTCCGGCCTTCCAAAGGCTTCTTAGAGTTTTAAAACGACAACAAGTTGGCTATAATCTATGAGTTATTCCACAGAAGAAACCACGCATCTGTCACCACAGCACAGTGTAAACTGCAGCCAAAACTTGGAAGTGGCAATCTTAAATGGTTTTCAGTCTACCACTTTAGGGAGGATTACACTGTGAGTTGGATAACTATCACCAGGATTACATTGTGAGTTAAATAACTATCCATGGGATTTCATTGTGACTTAGGTAACTATCAGTGGGATTCTATTGTAAATTGGATAATTACCACTGGGATTACATTGTCAATTGGATAACAATCACTGGGATTACATTGTTACTTAATTAAAGGTAACTATCAATGGGATTACATTGCGAGTTGGATACATATCGCTGTTCTGGCAGTAGAGGTTTCTATAAATATACCTTGGTAGCACGTACAAACAGACATTTTCATCCAATCTATTCTCCACCCAGAGACAAAAATTCAGTTTGGTTGAAATTCATTAAATTCTTTGTCAAGTTATTGCTTGAAGTCACTCCTAGCAGTTGACTGAGATACTTTAATGCCTGATTAACCAATATGTTGTATGACTGAATCCCACTAATTAATGGAACACTATCCAATTGTTTTGTTGTGTTTATGTGTACAAAGAGAGTTTGCTAATAATATAATTATATTTTAATATATAGGGTTATGATCAGGTTTCTAATTATAACCAAGTTATTATGTGCTCAAGACTTGGATGCCAATAAATTATTGGAAAGCAAGAACTGTCATTGTATTTTCTTTATGACAGGTTACTTAGAGGTGACCTCTTTCTGGGCTATAAGGCAATCTGCGCTGTGATTATGCCTGAAAATTTATGCTTATAACAATCTGCTGGGGAAGGTAACATCACATCAGGAAATTAAGTACCAAAATTATATATCTATAACAGAAAAAGTGACAGACACATGAGATGTCATCCGCCATGATAACGCAATAAGCTTCCTCCTGAATTCAAAAGAAGTCAGTCATTAACTTCCTTACAAAATCTTGTTACATATAAAATAAGCAGAAAATATCAACAAGGAGTTATGACAATCAAGCTTCTAGAACACCATTTAGATTGTAATCCTGAGGGTCAAACCTATTAGCCTATGAATTATACCATATTCATCAGGTGTGACTCACATAATGCTCTCAAGATGATGTCTGTGCTAATTTTACTTGCCCCAAGGGCTGCTGCAAGGTTTGGTCTTGTCCTGCTACTGCTTATGATATGCATTCTGCCTCTTGCTGCTACTGAAAGACAGAAAAAGCTGAAATGTCATAGTAACACTAACTGTATCTGGTTCTACCTCTAATCCAAGCCATCATTTCCTGATATGTTGAATGATTTCCACTGGTGTCTCTTAAGCATCTATATTTAGACTATACTCATCTGGCTAACTTGAGAATTAATCCCAGTAAAATTGATATCAACAGTGCAAGCAAAACTTTCAGACATTTGCATACTCTTCCATAAAGCTGTATGCAGTGATGTGTTCATAGAATTTAAGTGCATTATCGGGCAGTGAGCTTCCAGCTGAGTTCCAGCTATCAGTTACAGTATAGTTCTCAGTTTTCCATCAGATGAGCATTGCCAGGTAAAGCACCTTGTTCCACATGATGAAAAATGCACTAGTGCTGCATAAACTGGTGCCACTGAGGCTAAACTATTTAACACCTTGTACCAAGACTGATTGTAGGTGAGTTCTACTGACCCCCCTTATGCAGAGTACAACACTAAGACTACTAATACAATTGCCTAAAGACTGTCCTCCTTATTCCCCCTCCTGCTGTCAGTTCACTTGCTGGCTATTTGTTGGACGATCATTTAAAATTAGTGAAATACATTTAAAATATGAGCATGTATGCAGTTTGTATAGAGGACAAACATAACTTATGAAACAGTGCAGTGATTTGTAGAACAATATCCTCCAAGTACCTAGCAGCAATGGTCTGTCTCTGTCCAATCAGCTTCCTCTCCTTCCACTTCCATATCTACACCATTACCTTTCTATTGTGTAGATTCAGGCCTCTGAGCACTGTGAAGATGCAAATGAGGTGTGACATCATTAACACTCCTGAATACCAAAAAAATCACTTGGTGTAGGGATGTACACATGATGTATGTAGCTACACGATTTCATGCATACACCCTAGGACTGCAGATTGGAGCAATGACAATTGTTAGCAGCTTAAAGCTTAGAAGTGTTACTGATTACTCTGACTGTAACAAAAAGCAATACTGAAGGGACTCTTCTCTCTGAAGTGTTTGTATCATGCTGAGTAGACTTACAAAAAATGTAAGTACCTTGAGAGCTGAGAACAACCTTAACAACATTAATATGCTTGTGAGGAGCACACATTCCATCCTCTGCTAAAAATCTGTCTGAAATTCTGATCACCTATATTACAGTGAAACAAAGCTGCAAATAAATGGCTATGACATTGCATTTCTGTAGTTATGTTGAGAAAAGGGGAATATGCTCAGAAAATATAGAGAAAAAATAGCTGGCAGTGCTGGCAACCTGACATTAAAATGGTGTGAGCTATTACTAGCATGAAGTATGTGTCAATATTACATTGATCTAGACATGTTCAAGCAAATGAGAAAGGAACATTGTCCATCTCTGTGTTGGTGGCAAAGAGGAATAAGAAACACAACTGACTGTATGTTGTTATTGCACTGACTTATGGGTTCAATTCCAGACAGCACTCTAATAGAATTAAGGTATATTTTCTGATCACATAATCAGGTTGTATTGCGCACAGATCTAGGAAACTTCACAGTTGTGCATTTTTCATTATTATTTCCCAATATTTCTTAATACAAATTTTTGTGTTCCTCATTAGTGTGGGTTTTTGCAAAGCATACTGTTGACTGGCAGCATTTCAAAACAGTACCGAGTGTCCACTACACAAGTTGCAGACTGAGAAATTTAGTTTGGTGTGTCATCAGTAGCGCATTTCACACTGGCACAGGTGTGCCTTGCTACAGCACTCTGAACAGCGGTAAGTGAAGAAATTCTACATTGCATCTAAGTATCATTGTAGCACATGGGTTAAATGAAATGATTTTAAAGAAACAGGAAAGAGGATGCAGGATTTGAACCCAGATTGAAGCCCCATGCTGCTTGGAATGTTGAAATGCAGCTTGCATTTTATTATGTGGAATATAAATTGTTATATATGTTTTGTGTTGTTTTTTTTTTTGTTTTGTTTTTTTTTTTTTTTTTTTTTTTTTGCTTGTATTTTTGCACTGCTTCGCAGAGTATTAATAGTGCTCACAGGAGAAGGAAAAAGTGAACACTTTCATTTCTGTAATCTCCATTAGCACAAACAGTTTTGTCACTGATGACAGCATTTCTAATGAGTGAGTAATGTGCATGTTCTGTATAACTGTCTCTAAGACAGAAACTGTAAATGAAGGGACTTTGGTCCCTTAATAGAGTTGCTCTGGGGTTCAGATCCATACAGTGTATAATATGTATAATAAGATGTAATGTATAATAAGAAACACAACTGACTGTATGTTGTTATTGCACTGACTTATGGGTTCAATTCCAGATAGCACTCTAATAGAATTAAGGTATATTTTCTGATCACATAATCTGGATGTATTGCACACAGATCTAGGAAACTTCACAGTTGTGCATTTTTCATTATTATTTCCCAATATTTCTTAATACAAATTTTTTGTGTGCCTCATTAGTGCGGGTTTTGGCAAAGCATACTGTTGACTGGCAGCATTTCAAAGCAGTGTCGAGTGTCCACTACAAAAGTTGCAAACTCAGAAATTTAGTTTGGTGTGTCATCAGTAGCGCATTTCACACTGGCACAGGTGTGCCTTGCTACAGCACTCTGAACAGCGGTAAGTGAAGAAATTCTACATTGCATCTAAGTATCATTGTAGCACATGGGTTAAATGAAATGATTTTAAAGAAACAGGAAAGAGGATGCAGGATTTGATCCCAGATTGAAGCCCCATGCTGCTTGGAATGTTGAAATGCAGCTTGCATTTTATTATGTGGAATATAAATTGCTATATATGTTTTGTTTTGTTTTTTTTTTTTGTTTTTTGTTTTGTTTATTTTTGCTTGTGTAATTTCTACATTACTTAGAGTATTAATAGGGCTCGCAGGAGAAGGAAAAAGTGAACACTTTCATTTCTGTAATCTCCATTAGCACAAACAGTTTTGTCACCGATGACAGCATTTCTAATGAGTGAGTAATGTGCATGTTCTGTATAGGTTCATAGGTTCATAGGTTGATACTAGGCTATCTGCCCTAGGGCATTTATAAGCCTAGCCAGAGTATGTTTGGCTTTCGCCACCCTTTTAGATTAGTTGACTGTGCCTCTGTATAGTAGGTCACAGAAGATAGCCCTTTTAAGGTTAGTTTACTGTGCCCCTGTCTAATAGGGACACAGAAGGGATCCCAGGGGTAAACCTACGATCCCCCATCCACTCGTCAAGATTTCTCTAGAAGAGGGTCATTGAGGGTCTCTGCCTAACATGGATTGGGATTTTGTTCCAGAGTGAGGGGAGCCTCTGGGATATGAATCTGTCCCTCCAGCATGTCCTATTTATTTCTGTGCTGAGGTTTAAGTCCCTGGAGCGTGTGGCTCTAAGGAATTTGTATTTCCTGAGGTGGAGCATGTCCATTAATTTTGGTTTGGACATGGCTTTATACGTCAGGCATAGATCGCCTCTGAGTAGGTGGTAAGCAACTGAGTAGAGCTGGAGTTTCTTTAGCCTAAGTGCGTAGGGCACCTGTTTGAGTCCCTTGATCCTCTTGGTGAGGTACTTTTGGGGTCTTTCCAGATGCTGCGGGTGTCGGGTAAGGTACATCCCAAATGGGGCATTGTATTCAATTATGGGCCTGATGAGTGATGAGTAGAGGGCACAATGACCTCTCTTGATCTAGATGTGAACCCTTTCATGATAAGGTGGGCTATATAGAAGGTCTTTCTAACCACTTTGGCAACGTGATTGTCAAAGGAGAGATTGCTATCTACTTGGGTCCCCAAATCCCTAATTACTTCTTCTGTACTTAATGGATTACCACCTATGTGGTAATTTGTGGACACTTTGTTTTTCCCAAAGGAGATGACTATACACTTTTTGGCATTTAGCTTTAGGCCATGGCTCTGGCACCCAGTTATCCATCTCTGTGAGACCCTTTTGGAGGATGCTTGTGTCATTCGGTGAGTCGATTATGGCACCCAGTTTGCAGTCATCTGTGAACTTGGTCAGCCATAGTCCTCCCATGTTAGCCTGTACCTCAGAGAAATATATACCGAACAAGAGAGGTCCCAGGACTAAGCCTTGTGGGAAGCCACTTGTAACTGGTTTAGAGTCTGACATGGCACCTGCAATTCTGACCATGTGGGTTCTATCCCTGAGCCAGTTTGCAACCCATCTTGTGACATAGGGGTTGATATTTAAGCTGGTGAGCTTATTTATGATGCCCAAGTGGGGTATTGTGTCGAAGGCTTTTGCGAGGTCCAGGTAGGCTGTGTGGACTACCTTCCCTTCATCTATGGCCTTGGTGACTGTTCCAAAGAAGTCGACCAGGTTCAAGAGGCAAGATCTGCCCTTAAAGCTGAATTGGGTAAGATCCAGTGTTTGGAGGTTCCCAATGTCTTTGTTTATGAGTTCCATGATGATACGCTCCATAGCTTTGCAGACCAGGCTAGTCAGGCTTATAGGGCGATAGTTTCTGGGGTCCATTGTGGCACCACCTTTGTGGAGTGGGACCACTGTTACTGTATGCCATTCCTTGGGTACATATCCTGTAGTAAGGCTGAGATTGAACAGTGACTTTATGTGAGGGTTCAGTTCTTCTTGGAGCTCGTGTAAGGCGCAGCCCGGGACACCGTCCGGTCCTATTGATGCTGTGTTTTTTGCTTTGGAGAGGGCAGCTTTCACCTGTGCATCTGTGATGTCAGGGAGGCTACACTCTGTTGGGATAGACATTTGCTCTTTTGGGGGAGAAGGGCGGGAGAAGTTTGCACTGAACCTGTCTGCCAGGATGTTGCCAATGTCTGTGGGTTCAGTGTATTTTTTGTCATTTTGCACTAACTCAGAGCATATCTGGCAGTTGCCACCCAGGTTCCTGACATAACTAAAGAAGGCCTTGTGATTATCTGTAGCGTCTTGTGCAATTTTTCTTTCGAAGCTGGCCTTAGATGATTTTATGAGGGATCGTAGTTTCTTGCTAGTACTGATCAGAGATGCCTTCCCTTTTTGGGATTTTGCTCTGTCATGTAGTAGCTTCCTCCTTCTGTTGTATAGCTTATTTATGGCTGGGGTCCACCAGACAGGTCTCCTGCCTTTGGAGGAGTGAGTCTTGGTTTTATTTGGGATAGCACGATCCATGCATTCCTGTAGGTGTCCATAGAATGCGTTTGTAAAGGATTCTGCGGTTTGGGCCGTATTTTTCACTGGCCCGGGTGCTTTGAAGGATTCCACTTCGGTTTTGAGAAGTGTGAAGTTTTCTTTTGAGAAGTTCTTCACCGTGGTGTCCTTGGCTGGGGGTGGGGACGGGATATGGATGTCCAGTGAGATTAATTTATGGTCAGATCTTACCAATGAGGGGTATACCTCTTGTATGGAACATAGAGTCCCCATGTTGGTGATGATCAGGTCCAATATGTTTTCACCTCTTGTGTGAGTGGTGACCAGTTGTCCCATAGCATTTGAGTTTATAAATTCTAGGAACCATTGGGTGAGGGTGTTAGGGCTTGAGTAGTGCTCCCAGTCTATGTTTGGGTAGTTGAAGTCACCCAATATGATGGTATTTGGAGAGACCTTCATATTCTCCAGTGTTCTCAGGAAAGCCGAGTGGGGTTCCTGAGTTTGGGAGGGTGGTCTGTAGCAGGCTACAAACTGAAAGGCAGTTTTGCCCACTGTTAGTTGCACATGGATGGTCTCCAATGCTTCGTGCAGTGCCACTAACCTGGAGGTGTGGGTATCTTTGATGAATATGGATACTGCTCCTCCTTTTGTGGTTCGGTCCGAGTTTTGGGGCCGAAAAGCATGGTATGAGGTATAACCTGGTAGTGCTGGGGTGCTCTCGGGAGCCTTGAACCAGGTTTCTGTTACTGCACAGATATCGATATTATCCATGCTGAGGAGAGCCTCGAGTGCGTGCATCTTGAGGTTTAGACTTCTGCCGTTGAGCAGAATTACCCTTAGTTTCTTTTTCCTTGTGTTGTCTATGGAGGTGGGTTTATCTTTTGAGCCTTGACTAAAAAAGGCACTATGGGGGTGGCAAGAGCCTTAGCCAGTATTCGAAAGCCCAGGGGTGACAGGTGAAAGCCGTCACTAGTGAAGCAACGTGGCTTGTCGAGCATGTCATCCCAGGCTGACAGACACTGGATCCCCTTTGAATGACACCAATACTTTAACCAATTGTTAAAATTGATCATTTTGTCTTTATACTGTGGCATCATTCTTGGTGAGGGTAAGATGCTACTCAAGGTCAGGGTCATACCGGCCTGGGCTACATGATCAGAGAGCTCCTCTATGTCTCTTTTCATGTAGTCCAGGGAGGTACGTCTCAGGTCATTCACACCAGCATGGACAATGACGGAGTCATATTTGTACTTGCTTTGGAGTGACCTGAGTGCTTTTGTTATGTGGCAGATCCTGGCACCCGACAGGCAGCTTACAGTGACCTTCCCCTTGTTCAGCCTGGTGAGTGGGACATCAGTGTGTCTGACAATAGAGTCACCTATTACAAGTGTATTAGGTGTGTTGTTTAGCCTTAAGGGCTGTGACTGTGTGACACACTGACTTTGTGAACTATGTGATACGTGGGTATTGTTGTGGGGTAGCGGTTGCTTGGAAGTCTGCTTTGGAGGTCTCTGCTGCTTGGGCAGATTTTTATTTAGAGCCTCCGCATATGTTTTTGTGTGTTTATGTGTTTGGTTTGCTGTTACGACAGGTCTTTGTGAGACTGGATTTGTGGTGTGTGTGGTTACCTTCTCCTCCTGACTGACTGTGCAAGTACTGGGATGAGAGAGCTCAGCCTCCAGTTTGGCTATATAGTTGCATCTCTCACATATATTTGAGCTTGTTGGGAGGAGGAGAGGGTGGTCTGTGTACATAAGGCACTTGTAACATTGCCTCAAGATTCCCAGATTCACCAGCTGGACTGGAGAGTAAACCCAAAACTGACTTTTGGACATGCCAGAATAGTATAAGGAACTACTTTTTGACTGATCAAAAAGGACCAATAGGGAGCCAAGTACTTAAAGGGAGTATAAGAGGGTGTAGTGCTTTAGTTTATTAGTGCTTACTTATAAGATTATTTATATGAGCAACTGCAGGGCTTTAGAATGAAAATAGAGTGCTTACTTTGAGATTTCGAACAGTTCTAAGGGAAAAAGTGAAGAACAGACTTTGTGGAGCCGGGAATAGTTTAAACCCATTTAAGCAGCGCTGCCCATTGCCGCGCAATGCGCAAAATCGTGCAAAACTGCGCAAATGCGGGTTTTAAAGCAGGGAAACTGAAAGACATAGGAATTGACCCAAAGCGGCCAATAAGCTACTAGTTTCAGGGCTGAGACCACTCTTCCAGGGACAGATAGGCTGCTCAAAGCTCCCCACTCTCACTGGTGAACAGAGAAGCTTCCTCCTATCCAAGTAAGGATATGGGCAACACAGGAAACTATACCACAGTCTGGTATTCAGCAAAACCTGAAATCTGGACTAATCTATTTCAGCAAAGGTGGGAAAAGATAATTTTTTTTTTCAGGAAACAGCAGAAAAACACACAGAAAACACTGTAAATGCTTTAAACAGGCTAGTGCACTTTAGTGTGTAGCCTACAACAATTATACAATACAAAAACGACTTAAATTAATATAAAACAAGTGCAAAAACTGTAAAAAGCAGAAGGCAAATGCAATTTAAACTTTTTAAAGCACAGATCAGTTAGAAATTCACTTTTTTGGTGGGGAAAGGCAGTCGGAGCAAAAAAACAGAGAAAAAAATACTTAAATCTGGAAAAGTCTCTCTTGGGTCTCTCTGTTGCCTGTATCACTCTGCAGGACACCACGAGGAGCTGTGCAGAGTTGTATACTGGTGCAAAACCACGCAAATGTGGGTTTTAAAGCAGGGAAACTGAAAGAGATAGGAACTGACCTAAAACGGCCAATAAGCTACTAGTTTCAGGGCTGAGACCACTCCTCCAGGGACAGATAGGCTGCTCAGAGCTCCCCACTCTCACTGGTGAAAAGAGAAGCTTCTCCCTATCCAAGTAAGGATATGGGCAACACGGTAAATTATACCACAGTCTGGAATTCAGCAAAACCGGAAATCTGGACTAATCTAGTTCAGCAAAGGCGGGAAAAGAGGATATTTTTTTTTTCAGGAAGCAGCAGAAAAACACACAGAAAACACTGTAAATGCTATAAACAAGCTAGTGCACTTTAGTGTGTAGGCTACAACAGTTATACAATACAAAAATGACTTAAATTGATATAAAACAAGTGCAAAAACTGTAAAAAGCAGAAGGCAAATGCAATTTAAACTTTTTAAAGCACAGATCAGTTAGAAATTCGCTTTTTAGGTGGGAAAAGGCAGTCAGAGCAAAAAAACAGAAAAAAACTGTCTCTAAGACAAAAACTGTAAATACAGGGACTTTGGTCCCTTAATAGAGTTGCTCTGGGGTTCAGATCCAGAGAGTGTGAAGGGAATGCAGAAATGATTACAGCAGATGTATGACTTACTTTAATTAGGACATCACATGCTTTTTTTCCTGCTTCTTGTGTCTTGTTCACTTGCTCACTGCTGAGCAGTTCACACTGAAGCTTACCTGCTTAAGGTAAAAAGTGAAAAAGATTATTGGGGAAGCCTTCTGTAGCACCTTAAATGCAATGCATGGATGTCAGCACTCTGAATAGCACTGAGTGGAGAACACCCACCTGCTGAGTGACTATTCTGTGGTAGAAGGTATACATGCATTGTCATTAGAGATATAACATAGATGATTCAGGGTTCAACTCTAATTAACACTTATTTTTACAAACGGTGTCAAAATGCAATTTCTTTTTTTAGAAAACTTTTGTTAATTTAACATATTTACAATGTATACAAACAGAATGCAGTTTATAATAGCACTTTGATTAGGAAGGTAACACTACATACAAATGGCTATCATAATTATATTTATTTCAAGAAATGTGTCATTAATGTTTTGATAAATACATTCTTCTAAGTAGCATATCTCATAAAAGATTTACTTATGACAATTGAATGTGTGTATAATTGTTTAAGCAAGATAATTATGATAATGAATTAACAATGGACTTGCATATCTATGATGATCACAATACTTAAGTTAAAATCATCTTCTCTCCTCACTTAGGACAACTCTGTGTCTTGGACAGTATGTGTAGTGAAATATGTATGTATCATAACCCAACCTGTATTAATCAGCTCATGAAAGTCTATCCATCTGACATACATTTACAAACAGTAAACCTGCCTCTTTAATGGGAATGCATTTCACATGACTTCCTAAAGTCACACATATAAAGACCTATCTGAAGTATATCGCCATTCATACTGAATGCAGGTGATCTATAATGAAGATATCTAAAAAGAACTTCTCCTGTAGCACTGCCAAATAACCACTTGGCTTAAAATATATGCCTTATTTCTTCCTTAGGTTTGATTCCCACATTGGTTAACTAACTTTTTAAGTGTGTAATTCCAGTAATTTATATGCTGAGTCATCCTATTTAACCTTCCAAAGACCAAGGCTTACAAGCCAAGCCGTTAAGCAGGTCAGTGTTGACCACAAAGAAGTGTGAATTGGTTGTGCATCAGACATGGCAAATCTCACTTTTATGTTTCACACCTTCATTGTTATTTGATAAAATATCTCCTTTGTTTGCAAATGCCTCTCTGTGCTTTCTATCATGGAAGTACAACTGGCATAGTTGTGCGTGTTTGTGCACTAAATGTTAAACACGAGATTGGAATTTGGCACTAATTCAGAATTAGAGTTGCTGCGTGACTTCAGCAGACATGGCTGTTGTCATACCTCTGAACCATACCGAGTTCCTCAGAATTTCTTGGTTTTGAGGCTAAAATAATGGGGTGCCACGAATTCCTGGGTGACCCCTTCAAATCACGATTTTCTTTATAATTTTTTTCAATAATTTTTGCCAATCAGAAGTAAGTCTGCACATTGTGTATATTGATATATTTCTCTATTCTTTGTCTATATTTTTCTAAACATGTCTGCCTGAGTTTATCACTCAGTGATGTATGTACTGTCTCTTTTTTGGTATGTGGAGCTTTTCTCCCCGGGCCTCCTCTGAAAATGGACATATATCCAGTCGGACTATCCCAGTCAACAAATGTAAAATAAAATAAATAATATAAAAATAAATAAATAATGCTGACATCATCACACAATATCGACTTGCAGGGCTGTGTTTGTGATGATATCAGCTTAGTGAGATCGTGCCTGACCCCTGACTGCCTGTAAAAGAGCTTAAAAAAAGTTGTTAATGGCAGCTAGTGAAAGAGGACTAAACTGGTAGCAAATACATACGATCCTCGAAGATGGACTGTGGGATAGGTTTATGCCTACCCTCAAATATTAATACACTTTCATACCTTTTTTGGAATATTGCTGTTTTAATTTGTGATTTTCTTGCAGTATTATCTTGTGCAAGCATTAGCTCATTTAACTTTTGCAAGATTGGTCTCATTCTAGTGAGTAATGCATGTATTTGGTTAATTTTTAAAAAGCTGACAAACAGACACATGTAATTTTCAGCCAAACAGCACTAAGTTCAGTTTTCACTTATACCAGCAAATCTGGCATCAGCATTATTTTCTACCTTTAATGTAAACTTAATGGAAATCGTAGTTCTCTGCTGCAGACCATGGTCATGGCAAATGAGAATTACAACTTTCATTTAAATTTATTTAAAAGGTACTAAATAAGGCTGCAAGCTTTGTCTCCTCGTGTCAGAACTGATGGTTTAAGAGGCAACTTATTGATCCCTGTGGCTAACCTATTTCTCACAGAATTTCTGTTTTCTCTGCTTGATCTAATAAATGAGAAACAATGTGATATTCAAAGTTTTTACTGCACATTTTGCAACAGAAGTACACCACTAAACTGTTACAGATTTTGCAGCGCATTCCTACCTTTGCCTGGTATCCTAACATGCCCATCATAGTTGTTTTGATTTCCGGTTGAAGCACTAATAATTAGAATCCATTGATAATGCCAGGCACACACACCCACACACACACACCCACACACACACACACACACACACACACACAAGTGCATGCACACACACACACACACACACACACACACACACACACACACACACACACACACACACACACACACACACACACACACACACACACTTCACCTGAGCATGGTTAATTACTGTATCAGGTGCATGCTTTGTCTCTATCATACTGACATCAGTGCTCAGCCTTCAGTGTCAGTCCTTGTGTGCAGTTGCCCAAAATAGCTACAGTTATGGTTTAATCTAGATAAGAAGAAAAGTGTGTGTGTGTGTTGGGGGGGGGGGGGTTCTGGCTTGCAGATTAAGCAGATGTTTTTCATAGTAGTGCATGCACTAAAGGGGAGGGTGGCCTAATGGTTAAGGTGTTTGCCTTACAAACACAAGGTGCAGGGTTTGAGTCTCACAAGGGATAATTGGCTAGGCTTAAAATGGCTCACAAGGGCAGTTAGCTTAGTATTAATCTATGAACCTATGAATACTAGCACCAATCATGTTTTTAGCACACTAGAATGCCGATACTCTGCGGGGACAATTAACAAATCTGCCGTGTGCAACCACAGTGGATTATGAACTGAATACTAGTACCAATTGTTTTTTTAGCACCCTAGAGTGCCAATATTCTGTGGAACAATTAACGACACTGCCCTGTCTGTGCAACTACAGTGGATCATTGCATATCTTTAATATTTAATGTACAAAAGTTAAGAACAGCCGACCAAAGGCTGCACAACTTAGCTGATTGCGTACCCAGCTAGATGCCAACACTGAATTGTGCTGCTGGGGGGCAAAACAAAAATGTGTGCACTCAGTAAAAGAGGTACAGGTTTAATGCTGTTGTTCTATAAACACCTGAGATCAGAGTGGTACTGGGGCTGCCACTGACTGTTTTACTGAGTAGTGCCTACATCCAGTAATGAAATGGACAGGAATCCTTAAGTGGTTGTTCATTTTACAGTGTACTAAAGAATTGTTGCAGTTCCACAAAAAGACAAGTATTACAAACATTAGCACATAGCATCCGTGGCATACTACATCACAAGTAGCTCTTAAGTGTTATATGAATGATCTTAGGAAATACAAACACGTTGAATAGGTATGATACTTAAGTCATGAATAATTATTTTGGGGACATATTTGTGCAGCTGACCTTTAATTGAGATTCTGGCTCAAACTATTCATCTTGCAGTGATTGTGTTGTCAACTGGGCCCAGTTTAAAAGATAAGTGAGATAGGGGGCACAGTGTAAGCAAGTTGTGTGGACAGGGTTTGTCTGCAGATTCACGTTCTCAACACAGATCTTCGCAAATAGAAATTGGCATCAGTAAATCACAAAAATGAAGTTGGATATGTTTAGTAATACCAACTCATTTTCATAGTTTCCACTGAAGCTGCACAGAGAAACCAACATGGAAGCACAAAAATGAGAATACGACCTTAACTAGTGCTGGCGTCAGTAAAGTAGTAGCCTGGAGTTAATTTGTAATGGAATTTGTTTTAAGTACTGTACCCTCTAGATTGCATAGCTAGATAGATAGGAGGTTCTATCTCTCAGTAGTTAACATACATGTGTGTGTCTGTGTGAGTGTGTGAGTGTGAGTGTGAGTGTGAGTGTGTGTGTGTGTGTGTGTGTGTGTGTGTGTGTGTGTGTGTGTGTGTGTGTGTGTGTGTGTGTGTGTGTGTGTGTGTGTGTGTGTGTGTGTGTGTGTGTTTGTATGTGCACATGTATGTGTTGCTTGTATGGAGTTGTGTAAATTTGACCTTAACTGCTGTTGGCATCAACAAAATAGTAGCCTGGAGTAAATTTTACCTTGCAGGGTGAGTCCACATCAATGTCAGACCCTTCATCCAATATCATCTTCTCAGCAACACAACGCTGATATCAGGGTCTATAAAGTGCATGCTCACACTGTCAAAGTCAAACTTCTAAGATGGTGCTTGCATTAAGTATTGTGTCCTCTAGATTGTATAAATAGTTAGGAGATTGTAATCTCTCAACAATCAACTTCTGTGTATTATAGTAGGTCCATTGCATCACTGGTGGGTTCATTTTCTGGTCCATAGTAACCGACTCCTTGAATATATTCTATTCCGTGCTTTTGAAGCAGTCCTGGAGTGCTGAGACTGCTCCCTCTGGCCATACCCTTATTTGTTTCCTGGGTGGCTTTCTCCTGACTAACAATGGCCTATATGCTGGTAGTAGCATAATGGAGAGATGATCTGAATTAACCAGCTTGACATTGGTGTAGACCTTATCCAGAATGTTCTCTCCCCTTGTGGCAAAGATCACATGTTGGAAGTAATGAGCTAAAACTCTTTTCAGATTTGCTTGATTAAAATCACCTCCTATTATGTGAGCAAACTCCAGATTCTGGTTTTGTAGCTCACTGGTTGACTGGTAAAGTGTATTTAGTACCTTGCTGATAATGGCACTGGGGGAATATACACCACTGTGATGCTCACACCACTGAACTCCCTTGGCAGGTAGAAAGGGCTGCATTTCATAGGTTCATAGGTAGGTACTAGGCTATCTGCCCGAGGGCATTTATAAGCCTAGCCAGAGTGTGTCGGCTTTCGCCGCCCCATTGATTAATTAACTGAGCCTTTGTCAAGCAGAGGCAATGAAGTGATCCCAGGGGTGTATTTTCTGTTACTCATCCACTCGTCAAGGTTTCTCTTGAAGAGTGTTAATGAGGGGATCTGCCTAATGTAGTTAGGAATTTTGTTCCAAAGCATGGGGAGTCTCTGTGACAGGAAGTTATCCCTCCAGCATGTTCTATTTATTGTTGTGGAGAGGTTTAGCTCACCGTGGCTCGCAGTGACTTGGATTTCTTTAGGTGGAGCATGTCCATCAATTCTGAGTTGGACATGGCTTTGTAAGTCAGGCAGAGATCACCTCTGAGTAAACAATATGCCACTGAGTACAGCTGGAGTTTTTTCAGTCGGGCTGCATAGGACATATGTTTGAGGCCAGTAATCCTCTTGGTGAGGTGCTTTTGTGGTCTTTCCAGCTGCTGGAAGTGTCTTGTGAGGTACATCCCAAATAGGGCATTGTACTCTATGATGGGTCTGATGAGTGATGAGTAGAGGGGCACTATAACCTCTTTATTTCTAGATGCGAACCCTTTAGTAATTAGATGGGCCACATAGAAGGATTTCCTAACTACTTTGGCAATATGATTGTCAAAGGAGAGATTACTATCTACCTGGGTCCCCAGATCTCTTATCTCTTACCTCTTCTGTATTAAGGGGGCTGCTGCCTATGTGGTAATTCGTGGGTGTTTTGTTTTTCCCAAACGGGATGACTATGCATTTTTTGGCATTTAGTTTGAGGCCATGACATTGACATCAGGTGTCTGTCTCAGTAAGGCCTTTTTGAAGGATGTCCGTGTCAGCCAGAGAGTCAGTTATGACTCCCAGTTTGCAGTCATCGGCGAACTTGGTTAGCCATAGTCCTCCTGTATTTGCCTGTACTTCTGAGAAGTATATGCTGAACAGTAGAGGTCCCAGGACCAAGCCTTGTGGGACACCATTTGTGACTGGTTTAGAGTAGGACCTGGAGCCCGCTATTCTTACCGTGTGAGTTCTGTCTGTAAACCAGTTGGCAACCCATTTTGTGATATAGAGGTTTATGTTCAGGCTCTTGAGTTTTTCTATAATATCCAAGTGAGGAATGGTGTTGAACACCTTGGTGAGATCAAGGTAGTCTGTGTGAACCACCTTTCCCTCATCTATGGCCTTGATGACTGCCTCGAAGAAGTCAGTCAGGTTTAGTAGGCATGATCTGCCCTTAACAAAGCCGAACTGGGTTTGATCAAGTGTTTGGAGGTTCCCAATGTATTTTATTTATTTTATTTATTTAACATTTGTTGACCGGGAAAGTCTGACTAGGTTCCACAGATCCTGTTTTCAGTGGAGGCCCGGGAAGAAATGCTCCAGACGCATGTCTTTAGAATATTTGTTAATGAGTTTCATGATGATGCGCTCCATAGCCTTGCAGACCAGGCTAGTCAAGCTTATGGGGTGATAGTTACCAGGGTCAGTTGTGGTCCCTCCTTTGTGGAGCGGAATAACCATTGCTGTGCACCATTCTATGGGCATGTAGCCTGTGGAGAGGCTGAGGTTGAACAGTGTGTTTAGGTGGGGGGTTAGTTTGTTCTGTAGTTCGTGCAAGACGCAGCCTGGGGCACCATCTGGCCCCATTGATGCTGTGTTTTTGGCTTTTGAAAGGGCTGTTTTCACCTGTGCTTCTGTGATTTCCAGGACACTACACTTTTCCAGTATTGTTGTAGGCCCTTTTGAAGTTGAGAGAGAGAGATGATGTTTGCATTGAATCTACCTGCCAGGATGTTGGCAATATCAGTGGGTTCAGTATATTTTGTGCTATTTTGCACTAGCTCAGAGCATATCTGCCAGTTGCCACTTAGATTCTTGATATAACTAAAGAAGTCTTTGTGGTTATCTTTTGAATCCTTGGCTATTTTTCTTTCGAAGTTAGCCTTGGATGATTTTATGAGGGACCTTAGTTTCTTACTGATACTGATCAGGGATGTCTTTCCCTCTTGGAATTTGCTTTTTTTTCTGAACTAGTTTCCTCCTTTTGTTGTATAACCTGTTTATGGCAGTGGTCCACTAGACTGGTTTCCTTCTCTTAGGGGAGTGAATGTCATGATCCATGCATCCTTGTAGGTGTTCATAGAGTGCAATTGTAAAAGATTCTGCATCCTGGGCAGTGTTATCCTTTAGCGTGGGGGCTGTGAAACTTACCACCTCTGCCTTAAGTAAGGTGAAGTTTGCTTTAGAAAAGTTTTTCACTGTGGTTTCCTTGGTTGGGGGTGGTGGTGGGTTGTGGACATCCAGAATGATTAGTTTATGGTCTGATCTAACCAGTGACGGGTTGACCTCTGGTGCAGAACACCTGTCGCCCATGTTGGTGATGACCAGGTCGAATATGTTGTGGCCTCTGGTAGGGGAGTTTACCAGCTAATCCAGGGCATTTGAGATGATAAATTCCAGGAAGCACCAAGCCTGGGAGTTTGTACTCAAGTCATTTTCCCAGTTAATGGTAGGGTAATTGAAATTGCCCAATATCAGGGTGTTCGGTAGAACCTTCCTGTTTCCAGTGTTTCCAGAAAGGCGGAGTGGTGGTCCTGGGTCATGGAGGGTGATCTGTAGCAGGCCACCCTATGTTAGTTGCACATTGATGATCTCAGAGGTATCATGCTGCGCCACTAACCTGGAGGTGTGGGTATCCTTGATGAATATGGATACACCCCCTCCTTTTGTGTTTCGGTCTGTGTTCTGTGGCCGAAATGTGTGGTATGAGTGGTAGCCCAGTAGTGCTGGAGTGCTCTCTGGAGCCTTGAATCAGGTTTCAGTTACTGCACAGATTTCAACATTCTCCATACTTAGGAATGTTTTGAGCGCATGCATTTTGAGATTTAATCTCCTGGCATTGAGTAGCATAACCCTCATTCTTTTACTTGTGCTGCTTACGGAGGTGGGTTTGAATGACATAAACTCTATATCTTCAGAGCAGGGTTTAGTAACCACCTTACAGTTGGTGCACCAGTTATCCTTGACATAGATACAGACACACCCTCCCCTTGATTTTCTGCAGGGTGCCTGGTTTCTGTCTGCTCTAAATAATGTAAGCCTCTCTACATAGACTGCACTATCATTTATATTATTGTTCAACCATGTCTCAGTAAATATAGGTACACAGCTGTTTTTCACCTTGCTATGAGTGGTTAACCCCAGTCTTATGTAGTCCATTTTGCTATCCAAGGAGCAAACATTGACCAGTAGCAAGGATGGGAGTGCAGGCTTGTATGGATTACCTTTTAACCTGACAAAGAGTCCAACACAAGATCTGTGCTTACTTGTTCTTTCACATCTTTTTTCTTCTTTTCCACTTCCTGTATGTGGTAGCAGACAGCTTTGCTTGAATAAGGCAATTTGAACCATGTTTGAGTATAATTCCTAGTTCCTGCAGTTTGTGGAGTGTTGTAGGCCTCACAGGCCCTGCAGACAGCAGCCCATCAAACCTTCTACACTGCGAGCTTAGGTTGTTGGAATTTCCAGTAAGCTATCTCTGTCATAACTTAGTTTTCCTTTACTATTTGCACCAGATTCTGTTCTTTTTGATGATTTTGACTTAAGACAAATAATGCACATTTCCTGTTCAGCCAAAGCAGCCGCTGCCACACAGGGCGCTGCCATTTTTTTTTCATTAGCTTGTGATGCTAGCTATATAGCTCAAATCCCAATGTCACTGCTTACAGTCAGTGTACATGTTGTTAACAGTGTTGTCATCCACATGTGCCATGTTCATGTGTAGATGTGGTTTCCTGTTACAAGAGTTCATTCTACATTTCCTTTGGAAAGGCTGTGTTGAAGACTGGCATTTCATTTGAATAAATTATCACTGCATCACAGTTGTAGTGTGTGAGACACCTTCTCAAGACTGAGGACATGAGAATAATGTATGTTATTGCCTTAAGGCATGTGTTTCAATGGATACACTAGACAATCTCGACGTACTGAAATGTCGAAATTCAGTACATCGAGACCGAATAGTGGAAAGTGCAGTTAACCAAAACTACACTATGCCGAATCCGCAAATGTCAAATCCACCGTTATCGTGGTGTCAAGTTCATGACATGTGGTGCTGTTTGTAGAATTATCTGGGGTTTCAGGTAAGTTTTGTGTGTTTGAGGATAATGGGTAGGGATTTTAGTGTGTGTGAGTGTGTGCGGTGGTGTTTGTTGTTTGTTTGTGTGTTTAGTGTGACCTTGGAGTTAGAATATATAAGTAGGGGGTATGGGGGGTGCAGGGGGGCTTGCCCCCCTGCTTATAGGTAGGTTAAGTGTGTTTGCGTGTGTTGTTATGTTTGTTTAGTTAGGTAGGTGTATCTGTGTGTGTGTGATTATGTCCTGGTTTGTGTGTGTGTGTGTGTGTGTGTGTGTGTGTGTGTGTGTGTGTGTGTGTGTGTGTGTGTGTGTGTGTGTGTGTGTGTGTGTGTGTGTGTCTGTGTGTGTGTGTGTGTGTGTGTGAATGGTCGCGATTGCAGTGTTCATTATTGTGGGTTTTCGTGTATGTGGTTTTTCGACTATTCAGTCTTGAAATACTGAAATTTGACATGTCAGTATTTCGAGATTGTATAGTGAATCCGTTTCAATACGGGATTATATCCACATTAAACATAAGTATTGTTCTAAGTAAGACATGTGTTTCAATACGGGATTATATCCACATTAAACATAAGTGTTATTCTACCATCACACTGACAGCAGCAGGGGGCTACAAGTATATGTGGGTATACCTAGCATCAGGCAATATGGTCTGACATACAGAAAGATTCTTTCTAAATAATTACAGGGACACCTATTCTTTGATTCACACATGATGTAATTTTTCACATACCCACACATATGACAAATGGCGATGCACTTACACCAGGGCACATTCATTGATTTCACTAAGGTGTTCATTTTCTCAATGCTTAGGTAAGTGTTCCAAACCAGCACTGAGTGACCATAAGCATTTGTGTCCTAAACTGTTCTGCAGCAGACATCTCCCAATTATACTTTCTACATATAGAGTGGCAGAGGTCTCCCCCATTAATTTTACCAGATAAAAAATATGGACAAATAAAGTACAGCCGATTGAATGACTTTGTGTAGTCAGAGTTCATCACTTGTGATAACAGTTCCACTATGACAAATGTGATTAACAGCCATATTCTTATTTGGAGGAGTTGTACAACCTGATGTTCAGTTCTAGCATAGGGATTCATTTTGAGTGAATGTACCAGCATCATGCAACAACCACTTTACATCACGTCATTCTTATCCCTTGATATGTTGCATGAACACATGTGAACTTAGCTTTAGATTTCATGGCAGTGGACATTTGTTCTGCCAGTGTCATGGTGAGAGTGCTACTTTGGCACATACATTGAGTACTGTTGTGTACATTAATGTCTCCAGTTCTTGGGTGGCTTGTGTACAGACATACAAAGAAACCTTCCTTGACCACAGAACATTTATATAGGACTGATCACAACTGTGTGCACATGAACATACTCAATTAATTACCATCAGTCTGACATGCTGATATGATATTCATTACCTGGGATCCTTTTTTAATTCACAAATTCATTTCATTTGATAGTAACAATACCCATTGCTATCTCCTGTGGCAAATAGCGACAATACACTACTCTGGGGAATACATTTCATCATAGTGTGGTGTTTACATCTGTCCTTATCTGTCGGCACAGTAACTGTGTCAGGTAGGATGGCTTTATACAAAGGTATTATGTACGTCACACATGCTCCCACATTTGAAACACCACAGACACCCATACATATGGGATGCATAACCATTAGAATATTAATTCCCTTCAAGGGTGATCTTCCTCATACATGCATTGGGCCTATTTTTGTGGAATACACAGTTAATACACAGGTCAGTGTCAACACTGATGGGATTGGTTTGATTCTTGCAAAAGGAGATTGTGGATTCTGACATTCCTATTTTCCGACACGTTATATTGACAAAATGCATGCTGTACAAATATCCCATAATGTATGTACTATGTACTGTCCTTGTGAACTGTCATCTCAACTCAGCATGTTAATGACATTCAAATGTCGTGTCATTCCTCTCTCTTCAATGTTAATTTAAATAAGTGTCACATCCTATAATATTATGTCTGCTTCAATTTACCTATATTTGTTCAGGAAGTGTGACCACCATTAATTATTCAGACATACATATTGCAAAATTTTAATACTACAAAGTTGTCTTTGTGACATAAGCACCTTCACATCAATTATCTTATTTATTTATTCTATTTATTTATTGACATTTGTTAACCGGGTTTGTCCAGCTGGGCCAGAGACCCTTTTTCAGTGGAGACCTGAGGAGAAAAGCTTTAGTTACAGACAATTAAAGTATACATAACAGTTTATTGAGTAAGTCAGACTATATTTTAAGAGATACTTAACATTTTATTAGAGATCTGTATGAATTTTCCAGGAAGGGAGAAATGACTGAATTTACTTTGTTGGTTACACTTGATGTAATTTCTCTTTTCACAGTAATCCTGAATGAGTTCGGAATCAATAGTGTCACAGAGTTACTAGAGAAAGATGGAAATTACACGAGAGAAAGAATACAGCTAATACAGATCTTATTGAAACTGGTGCTTGAGAATAACATCTTTATGTTTAGGGACAGAACATACTGGCAGTGCAATGGTGTTGCAATGGGCACATCATGTGCCAACAGTTATGCAAATACGGTGATGTCAGCATGGGAGGTAGAGAATGTGGAAAGGGTTCCCTATAAACAGCACATATTGTTTTTTCAAAGATTTGTAGATGACCTCTTCCTGTTATGGAAGGGGTCAGTAGAACAATTATTAGATTTTCTGGAATGGATTAATAATTCAACACCATTCCTTAAATTTACATTGACTTGGTCTTACTTTGAGGTGAATTTCCTGGCTGTCAGTATAGTGAGAGGAGAGGAAGGGGAATTAAGTACAAAAATGTATAGGAAAGAATGTCATGCCAATAAATTGCTAAGGAAAGATAGTTGTTGTTGTATCTTTCGGCTTTTCCTGGTTAGGGGTCGCCTCAGTGGAACACCGGTCCGCTAAATGATTGGCAGTAGATTTTTATGTACCGAGTTGCCAGCCTTGATGCACAACCTTCAACGAAGGTACACCCACTCATGCATGTCTCCACACAGAAGATGTTTTTTTTTAGCTGAGAATCGAACAGGACAACATCTTAATAGTATGCATCCTAAATATGTGTTTAGAAATGTTGCACATAACCAGTTGTATAGGGTGTCAAGGCTTAATGTTAAACAGCATGACTTTAAACAACAAGCAGAAGCAGTAAGTACAGAGTCGGTGGAAAGGAGATACAATAAGGATGAAGTACGTAGTAATATGATAGAGACAGAAACATTAAGGGGTACGAGAGCAAAGCCTTGTTTTTCAGAACCTTGTGAAAACTCTGGGGCTAATAAAATATATAATAATAGTAAGCTTAGAATGTGTGTTAGTTATTCAAGAGACGTAAGAAAATATATCAATATTATTAATATTCATTGGAATCTGTTGACCACAGACAGGCAAGGGAGTAAGTTTCTGGACCCACATTCTCAGTTTACGTTTAAGAACAAAAAGTAATTGAAAAGGAGACTGTGTACACCGACAGATCAGATAGGGCATTATAAAGATAGAGGGACTAAACCCTGAAAGAGATGTCAGTATTGTGAATATATAGATGTAGGAACAGAATTTGAACATCCAGATTCTCATAAGGTCTTTCATTTGAGTGTTAATGCAACTTGTAGTACCCCCCATGTGGTATATCTGGCTACATGCCAGTCATGTAATAAATTCTATGTTGGTAAGACCGATAGATTGCTCAAGGATAGAATAAGAGAGCATCTCTATCATATTAAAAAGAAAAGCATATTTAATGCTCTTGCAAAGCATGAGTCTGAGTCAAGTGAAAGACATAGTTTTAAATTTATGGTCTTAGGTAGATGTTATGAGAATAAGAGGGGGGTGATATCAGAGCTAGAACTGAAGAGTTAGAGGCAAACTGGATTGTGAGGGTGAGGGCTGATGTAGAACATGGCTTAAATGACCATGTCCCAATGAAACCCATTTTAAAAAATAGACCATTGCATAGGTGATGTTTTTAAATGTGTTATATGTGTACATATTTTTCCTGCATCTGCATTTGATGGTACATATTTTTAAATGTATACATTTTTTATATGTTTTAGAAGCATTTTTCTTTAAATAGTTAAATGGTATTGTCGTGTGATTTGTGATGATAGTATCAAATGGGTGTTTTAGCAACAATGTGGATACACCTGAAGAAGCATTTAGTGAAAGCGCTTGTGTTAATAAACAGCTGTGTTGGTTGAAGAAACTGGAGCCTTGCTTTTTTTCTGCATTTATACATAACAGTTTAGTTTACAATTCAAAAACAATTAGTTTTAGCAGTACAATTCAAAGCAATTCAGTGTGATAAGTTAAGAGAAATAATATGCTAAGATCAGTAACATATATATATATATATATATATATATATATATATATATATATATATATATACTTTTTCATATGTGGTGTGGTAAGGTGTATGTTAAGTAGTTGTATTATAGGACTAGTACAAATTATGAGGTGTAAGAGATGAGAGTGCATGAATGGGGTGGATGGGATATCTGGAGGTGTAATATAATGTTAGTGTAAAATATGTGGAGAAAAATATAGTGAGAAGTTGTATGGGATTGTGGAATACAGAATAGTATTGGAGTTAGGTAGGGTCATGACAAGTACAAGTTTTGGTCCTTATAAAATGCAGTCTGAGTTCTTTCTTAAACTGTATAGGGTGTGTAATGGAGCGTAAGTGGGATGGAAGCTTATTCCAGGCTTGGGATAAAGTGGATTTATATAGTAGTTTACCGATAGTTTTTTTGGGTTGGTCGATGTCAAGGAGTTGCTGGTTAGTACGAAGTGTGCGGGTTGGAGTGTAGATGGACACTAAGGAGGAGACAGCAGGGAAGGAGGATGGTTTATAAAGTATAGAGTGAATAATTTGTAACTGAGATAGAAGGAGTTGAAGGAGTTCTAGCCATTGTAGTGAGTTGAGTGCAAGGCAGTGGTGTGAGTTATGTGGGGAGTTTGTGATGAATCTTGCTATTTTGTGGTAGGTTTGTTGGAGTTTGGCCAGGGTAGTGGACTGAATATTAGTATTGGGGTGGCACAGAGAAGGGAGGGGAGAAGAAGAGCCTGTGCCATGGACAGTCTAGCATTAGAGGTCATGAATCTGCATATTGAAGGTTGTGTAGGTTAAATTTAAGTTCCTCATCAATGATGGTACCTAGAAGCTTTGTGTGGGAGTCAGGTTGTATGGTGGTGTTATTGGAGAATGAGATGAGAAAGGTAGATTTTAGCTGTGAGAGAGAACATGGGAGGAATAGCAGGAGTTTGTTTTTTTTAGGGTTCAAGATGAGTAAATTATCAACCAGCCATTTTTCAACAGATAGAAAAGTGTCCTGGGCAAGAGTGTGAGGGTCAGACATATTGTTGGAAGTGCAGATAAGAGTCAAGTCATCAGCATATTGGATTAGAGCAGACTGTTTGCAGGAGGTATGACGTTCATTTGTAAAGATATTGAACAGGAGGGAACCCAGGATGGAGCCTTGAAGTACTCCGGTTGTCACTGGGAGGTGGGGTGAGCAGGAGGAGAGCCATCGAACAGATTGCTGTCTATGAGACAGATAACTGGAGAAGAAGGCTAGGGTGGAAGGAGAAAGACTGAGGTTGGAAAGTTTAGTTAGAAGTATAGGATGAGAGACAGTGTCAAAGGCTTTAGAGAGGTTGAGGAAAAGGCTGGATATTAGGAGGTTATTATCGCGGGCCTCAGCTATTGTACGTGTAAAGGTCAGGAGGGCTGTACAGGTGCTGTGGTTAGGGCGAAAGCCATGTTGGGTGGGAGTGAGGAGGTTCTCTTGGAGGAGATAGTTTAGGAGTTGTGAGTGTATACATTTTTACAGAATTTTAGAGAGAGGAGAGAGGATGGCAATTGGACGAAAATTTGATGGGTCCGTTGAGTTACTAGAATGTGAACATTCACACTCCCCTCTTGCATCTTTCTGTATACAGATCTTTGATTTCTGTGCACATTGTCCTCAGTAGACTTTTCCTGTCTGATATAGCATATATTATTTGCACTATGTAGCTCTTTGTGCTGTTTACACGAGCATGCTTAACAGGTTTGCCCATAGACAAGCTTGTTTGTTTACTAAGTGTGTGTGTGCCCCAACACTGTTACTGGCCCCAAAACCTTGCCTGTATTCATGTAAGTGTGATGAACAGCATGTATATGCGATTAGAGCTGCTGCTCATCACACTAACATGTAAACATGTAAACTCCTTGTAAGCTTCGCATGAAGCCTACGTGATTATTCATGAATCACACAGACTGTGCAATGAATCTATCTCTGTTTATTCATGTATTCATTTATTTATTAAGTGTGTAAATGAAATGGTCCAAAGAACCTTTTCAACCATTACCTAGGATCACAGAGTTGCAAACAGATATAGAGTTACATAGACACATAATACTAATGCAATTCATAATGTTCAGGTAAAACAATTATAGTACTTAGTAGTCTAAACTGTGATAGAAAGGAAACAGCAGAATAGGTGAACAGCTTTATGAATGTTGAAGGGGATAGTTGAGGAGAAGGAAAGTCAGAATTAGGAGGTCAAAGCTAGAATCAGAAGGGCTGAAGCCAACTGACAAAGAGCAGTGCCGGATCATGGTCAAATGAGGCCCTAGGCAGCGTAATAGATTGGGGCCCCCCAAAGCGGAACCTTCAGTGTAGATCAGAGTGTGTATGTACCTTTAAGAAGCTTTCCATGAGCTTACACTTGTGTATAAATACTGAGCACGTGCAAGCTAGACTGCCATTTTGTAGAGAGCTGTTGAGATGCATGCATGCACGTAAGTGTTAGTCTGTCAGTTAATCAGTTTATTTATATTTAATGTTGTTGCTATCCATCTTGATGTGTTTCTATGTAATAAAGAATATAAATGAACTACCTCACCTGTTTGTCTTGTATGATAACAGAGGATGAGAGACATCCTGCAGCAACCCCTACACTCCTCCCCCCGCAGCAGCCCTCTTCCCAGCCTTTCCAGTTTCCCATTACTTGGCTATTTCTCCCCATTTACCATAAACACTATTCAAACCTGTCAGTGTGCATACTGTTTTCTTATTTACTTCTACAATGAATACAGATATTGAAATAAAATAACACAAACACTGATAGCCATTTGCTAAACAAACAATACAGTCTTACAATGAAAACAAACAAAGCCAAGCAGGGGTGCATTTTCTGTTCCCCATCCAGTTATCCAGGTTCTGCTTAAAAAGGTTTAATGAGGTACTCTGCTTGACATGGAGAGGGAGTCTATTTTACAAAAGGGAGAGCTCTGGGACACAAATCTGTCCTGCCAAGTTCTAGTGATGTCACAGACCAGGTTGAGGTTGTGCGTGTGAGTTACTCGAGTGGAGCTTGACTTGCGGACTTTTATTCTGATGAAGTCTCCTGTGCGAGGGATGAAAGCCTTAATATCTTTGTGCACATCTACTAATAAAGAAGGGTCTTCATCACAGCCTCTGTTGGTGCGTTCCTTTTTTGTTGTTTCACAATGAAAACAAACTTAGCAAGAGCAGTAATCCTCTCTGCCATTGGAACTCACATTCTTTGAAACAGCATTAAAACCAAACTTCAAATAAAATGCATCTGGCCAGCAGAGAATTAAGTTTACCTTTGGACAGTTTTCAAATCATAGGCCCCTTGCACACATTTTTAGGGCCATGCATGTATGCTTGTGTTCTTTGATTTACCTTCCTGTATTCCTTGTATAATACAACACCACTTTTTAGAATGTGTTTTAAATTTGTAGTTTTGAGCATTCTTCCAATAAGCAATGAAAGAAAATGTATGAAACAATAATGACAAAATTACGCATTTCAAATAATTTCAACCATAAAAGGCCACTCAAACCTCTGTCATTACAATCCACCAATATCAGTCAATGAGCACAATCTCTGCAGAAGTAAAAGTCATCCAAATAATCCCACATTAAAGAGATCTGTAACTAATGGAGAGATTGTTACTGGTAAGCAACTTTACATTTCAGTGTTTCATCTACAGATTCAGTGCCTGCTGGCCTGAAGAATTAATTGCCTGTGTTACATTTAAAAAAAATAGTAAGCAGGTAATGTTGTAATTTGGAATGACTGGCAAACTGACAACATGTTCATAGTTAATAGGCATTTCATACAAAGGAGGACACAATCAGGAGTGCAGAACCCCTATCCCCCTTAAAATGCATCAAACAATCAGCAATTGAAAGGGAACTGCAATATCAGCTCTCCATATTCATCTTGTGGTAGTAGAATCCACAGCCTTCTATACCAAAGGCAGTTATGACTGCCATTTGCTAAAAAAAAAAAAATGTTAGCAGACTTTAGCAAGAGCAACAGTAAACCTCTCTTACCTTGAAACTCACAACTCCATGAAAATGCACTGAAACTTATAATCCCATGAAAAAGTACTGAAACTCTTAATTCCCTGAAAATGTACTGAAACTCAAACTCACAGTTCCGTCAGCAGCCTGGTAATTGGTGTGGAGAATTCAGGCTCTTGTCTTCACAGAAGCTCACAATTCCTTCAGCAGTCTGGTAGTTGGTATAGAGGATTCAAGCTCTTGTCTGCAGTAACCAAGTTACAGGTCAAGCCTGATCAAGTTAATTGACTAATCTGCCTGGGCCCTCCCCCCCCCCCCCACACACACACACACACACACACACAAAACTAGGGCATTACATACCATACTGCCATACCTCGCAACCTCACAAGAGATCTGGACAAAGCCTAAAATAATGGGGATACAATGACCCAAAATGATAGATTTTAAACATTACTCTTTTTTAACATAGAAAGTTGCTAGAATAACAGGATTTGTGCTAGCATGCATTTTCTGAAGGAAATTAAGTCTGAAACTCAAATGTATGAAATTATTTTATTTCAGTCCTCAGTGATTTGCCAGAACACTACAAATGTTATTTATTTTTATTTATTTATTGATATTTGTTGACCAGGAAAGTTCTGTAATTGGAGCTTTGCTCCTCATGGAAAGAAAATTTTTAATCAAGATAATATTTACAACAACAAAACAGTGTACAAAATTGTTTATGCAATTTTCTAGAGATTAGTAATACACAGAGAAGAGAATATTATGCAATTTGATGAGGTGTTAGTAATACACCACTAGTGGAAACATGTATATTTAACAGTTCAGTCATGCAGAAACACATGAGAAATATAGGCTCATACAGACAAGGAAGTAACCAAACATCAACTGATGCAGAAAAAACATTGAAGTCCAGTGGATATACAAGTCATTACTTAAAATTTGAAAGGAGTCAGATTAGTTTTAGGATGAATAAGCCAAAAAATGATGCAAAAATCTGGATGTTCTGCAAAAATCTGGGCAGTTGAGAGGTATGCTGATACCTCTCAACTTCTTCCTGCAAGAAATCTGGACAAAGCCTAAAATCATCGGGATACAATGGCCCAAGAATAGGAATAGATTTTAAACATTGCTCTTTTTAACTTAGAAAGTTACTAGAATAACAGGATTTGTGTTAGCATGCATTTTCCGAAGGATATGATGTCTGAAACTCGTGTGTATGTCATTTTCTAGTGACTTCAATACACTGTGAGTTGCCAGAAAATCACAGATCTTATGAGAAATAGACCAAAACTATGACTCTAAATCTGGAGAGTTCAGAGGTATGTTAAACACACACACACACACACACACACACACACACACACACACACACACACACACACACACACACGCACACACACACACACACACACACACACACACGCACACACACACAAACACACACACTCCTACCTTTTCTCTGTTCTCACACACACAGACACACACCTACCTTCTCTCTATTCTCACACACACACATGCACACACACACACACGCACACACACACACACACACACACACACACACACACACACACACACACACACACACACACCTACACCTATCTTCTCTCTGTTCTCACACTGCAACACACGCATACATAGGATCATAGGAAGTTACTAGGCTATTGGCCCTGAGGCCCTTACAAGCCTAGCCAAGAATTTAGCCCATGTTCCAAAAAGTCAGCACCCTATGCCACTGTCCAGCAGGCACATAGGTGGAATCCTAGGGGTGCATTTTCTGTTCCCCATCCAGTTATCCAGGTTGCGCTTAAAAATGTTTGAAGAGGTACACTGCTTTACATGGAGAGGGAGTGTATTCCACAAAAGAGGAAGTCTCTGGGACACAAATCTGTCCCACCAACAAGTCCTATTGATGTCACAGACCAAGTTGAGGTCATGTGTGTGCGTTACTCGAGTGGAGTTTGACTTGTGGATATGCAGCAGTCCCATCAGGGCAGGGTCTGAGATTGCTTTGTATGCCAGACAGAGGTCACCTCTGAGGAGTCTGTAGGAGACTGAGTAGAGGGACAGGGCTTTTAGCATATCTGTGTAGAGTAGATGCTTGAGGCCCTGGATTCTCCGGGTGAGGAACCTCTGTGGTCTCTCCAGCTGCTGCATGTGCCTTGTGAGGTACATGCCAAAAAGGGCATTGTACTCAGTAATGGGTCTTATAAGGGAAGAATACAGGGATGTAATGACCACCTTGTCCCTGGATGAGATACCCTTACTAATGAGGTAAGCCATGTAGAAAGATTTCCATACAACAGAGGCAAGATGCTGATCAAAAGTCAATTTGCTATCAAACTGGGTGCCCAAGTCCCTCACAACTGATTGCATGCTTAGTGCCTTATTATCAATGTGATAATTTGTGGGGAAGTCACTCTCCCCAAAAGGGATGATGATTCATTTTTTGTCATTCAGTTTGAGGCCATGTTTCTGGCACCAGTCATTTCTTTGGGTGAGACTGCCTTGGAGGATGTCCACATCACTAGGGCAATTGATGACAACACACAGCTTGCAGTCATCTGCAAACTTGGTTAGCCATAGCCCACAAGATTTGTCCTGCACCTCTGAGAAGTATATCCCAATCAGCAGAGGCCCCAAGATTGATCCCAGGGGTGCACCATTTGTTAAGGGTCTACTACTTGAGGTGGCATCCCCTATTTTGACTAGGTGGGGTCTACCAGTGAGCCAGTTTGCTACCCATCTGGTAACATATGGACTGATGCCTAGTTGAGAAAGTTTATCTATTATACCTGAGTGGGGAATAGTATCAAAGGCCTTGGCGAGTTCAAGGTAGGCAGTGTGCACCGTCTTCCCCTTGTCTATGGACTTGGTGACACACCTACTCTCTCACACAGCAATACACGCACAAACACACACACACACACACACACACACACACACACACACACACACACACACACACACACACACACACACACACACACACACACTAGTTTAAATTACATACATTCACACACATACATACATACATTTACACACTTTTTCTCATATACAGAAAAAAATGGAACTGTTAGTTTAAATTAGATACACACACACACACACACACACACACACACACACACACACACACATGCACACACTTACTTTATCTATAGATGAAACAGGTAGTTTAAATTCTGTGTGCAAGTGCAGAATGTGTTTACATCTGCATTGGCGTGTTTGAGTGCAATGCATGCATGGTTGTCCTTAAAGGAGAAGAAGCTGCAGCTGCAGTGTCAAGAAGTATTTTTTTTTTTATTATTATTATTATGTTGAAGCCTTCTGGCCATTGTGGGACCCTAGCCACGGGGCCCTAGACGACTGCCTGTGTTGCTTAGTGCTTGATCTGGCTCTGGAACAGAGTGTCATAGATGTTGTCTGACAGGAGAATGCCAAAGAAGCTGAGAACCCTTTTATGATGAGGTGTGCCATGTAGAAGGACTTCCTGACTACTGTGGCGACGTGACTATCAAAGGAGAGACTACTGTCTACCTGGGTCCCAAGGTTTCTTATCACGCATTCGGTGTTAAGTTGATTGCTGCCTATGTGGCAGTTCATGGGTACAGAGTTTTTACCAAAGGGGATGACACTGCACTTTTTGGCATTGAGCTTGAGGCCATGGCTCTGACACCAGGCATCTGTCTCAGTGAGGCCCTTCTGTAGGATGTCCACATCATTTGGGGACTTGACTATGGCTCCTAGTTTTCAGTCATCTGCAAACTTCATTAGCCAGAGGCCTTCTGTGTTAGCCTGTACTTCAGAAAAGTAGATACCAAACAAGAGAGGTCCCAGGACGGAACCCTGTGGTACTCCACTTGTCACTGCTTTGAGGTCAGATTTGGAGTCTGCAACCTTTACAGTGTGGGTTCTGTCAGTGAGCCAGTTGGCAACCCATCTTGTGCCATAGGGATTTATACCTAGTTTAGTGAGTTTAGCTATAATTCCAGAATGGGGGATGGTGTTGAAAGCCTTGGTGAGGTCAAGATAGGCTGTGTGAACCACCTTACCCTCATCTACGGCTTTGGTGACTGCCTCAAAGAAGTTGATCAGGTTCAGGAGGCATGATCTGCCTTTCACAAACCCGAACTGGGTGGGATCCAGAGTTTGGAGGTTACCAATGTCTTTGTTTATGAGTTCCATGATGATACGTTCCATGGCCTTGCAGACCAGGCTTGTCAGGCTTATAGGTCGATAGTTCCCAGGATCAGTGGTGGCTCCCCCTTTGTGGAGTGAGATAATTGTTGCTGTGCACCATTCAGTGGGCACAAAGCCTGATGCAAGGCTATTATTGAACATGGTGCTTAAGTGGGGAGCCAGTTCATTCTGAAGTTCATGTAAAACGCAGCCTGGGATGTTGTTCGGTCCCATGGATGCTGTGTTTTTGGCTTTAGAGAGTGCAGCTTTTACCTGCGTAGTTGTGATTACAGGGACTCTGCATTCTTCCTGCATAGATATGGGCCCTTTAGGGGGTGAGAGGGGGGTAAAGTTAGCACTGAACCTATCTGCCAGGATGTTGGCAATATCAGTTGGTTCTGTAATTTTCGTGCCTTTGTGCTGTAACTCAGAGCAGATCTGGGTGTTGCCATCGAGATTCTTGACATAGCTATAGAATGCTTTCTGGTTGTCCTTGGAATTAGTGGCAATTTTGTTTTCGTAGCTAGCTTTGGAGGATCTTATAAGGGATCTCAGCTTCTTACTGAGGCTGACCAGGGAGCTCCTACACTCATGGGATTTTACTCTTTTTTGCAACAGTTTCTTCCTTCTGTTGTACAGTTTGTTTATGGCAGGGGACCACCAGATTGGCTTCCTTTTTTTGGAGGATAGCATCTTGGTTCTGTTTGGGATAGCACAATCCATGCACTCGTGTAAGTGCTTATAGAGTGCATTTGTGTAGGATTCAGCAGTTGTACCTCTATTGTCCATCTGCATGGGTGTCATGAAGTTCACCACTTCTGCCTTAAGAAGCATGAAGTTGGCTTTGGAGAAATTTTTTACTGTGGTTTCCTTAATGGGGGTGGGGGGGTGGGGGGGTGGATATCAAGGGTGATTAGCGTATGGTCGTATCGGTCCAACGAGGAGTTGACTTCAGGTGTGGAACACCGGTCACTCATGTTGGTAATGACTAGGTCTAGGATATTGTTGCTCCTGGTGGGGGTGTGGATAAGATGATCCAGGGCATTGGAGTTTATGAATTCCAGAAAGCGTTGCGCTAAGGAGTTGGTACACAAGCAGTTTTCCCAGTTAATGGTAGGGTAGTTGAAGTCGCCCATTATTAGAGTGTTTGGTTGAACCCTAATATTTTCCAGTACATCAAGAAAAGAGGAGTGGAAATCCTGGGGCATGGTGGGGGATCTGTAGCAAGCTACAATTTGGATTGCAGTTTTGCCCCGAGTTAGTTGTACTTGGATAACCTTGGATGCATTGTGTTGAGCAACTAGCCTGGAGGTGTGGATATCCTTAATGAATATGGACACAACTCCACCTTTGGTGTTTTGGTCCAGGTTACATGGCCGAAAAGTGTGGTATGTGTTATAGCCTGGTAGTGCAGGGGTGCTCTCTGGAGCCTTGAACCAGGTCTCAGTCACTGCACAAATATCGATGTTCTCCATTTTAAGGAGTGCCTCGAGTGAGTGCATTTTAAGATTTAGACTTCTAGCATTGCGTAGCACTACCCTCAGTTTTTGCTTGCCTGTTCCTGTTATGGTGGTAAATTTGTTATTTGAACCTTGCCTAAAAAAGGCACTATAGGGGCAGCAAGAGCCTTAGCCAGTATCCGGAATCCTAGGGGTGACAGGTGCAGGCCATCTGTGGCAAAGCATTGTGGTCTGTTGACCATGTCATCTCAAGCAGACAGATACTGGATCCCCTTAGAATGACACCAGAAGCTTAGCCAATTGTTGAAGTCAATCATTTTGTCCGTGTACTGCAGTATCATTCTGGGCAATGGCAAAATGCTACTCATGGCTAGGGTCATACCTGCCTGGGCTATAAGATCAGAGAGCTCTTCCATGTCTTTTTTCATGCGGTCCAGGGAGGTATGTCTCAGATCATTCACACCAACATGGACAACGACAGAGTCATAGTTGTACTTGTTTTGGAGTGACCTGAGTGTGTGGGTTATGTGGCGGATCCTGGCACCCAACAGGCAGCTGACAGTAACCTTCTCCTTGTTTAGCCTGGTGAGTGGGACATCAGTGTGCCTGACTATAGAGTCATCTATGACTAGTGTGTTGGGTACATTGTTTTGCCTTATTGGCTGGGATTGAATGGCACACTGAGTCTGTGGGCTATGTGTCATTTGGGTTGTGTTGGGGGATGGAGGTTGCTTGCATTTCTGCTTTGGAGGTCTCTGTTGCTTAGACAGATTATTATTGAGAGCCTCTGTGAATGTTTTTGTGTTACTATGTGTGGATTTTGGTAGTGTAGATTTAGTGAGACTATGTGATGAGTGTGGTGTGGTGCAAATGTTTACCTTCTCCTCATGACTGTCAAGTTCAGTCTTGGTTGGAGAGAGCTTTACCTCCAGTTTGGCTAGATAAGTGCATCTCCCACAGGTTGTAGTGTTGGGTGGTAGGAGGAGAGGGTTGTCTGTGTACATGAGGCAATTTCTACATTGCCTCAAGATGCCCGGATTCATCAGATAGACAGAAGAGAACACTGGGAGCTGACCCTTGGACATGCCTGAATAAAAAACTATTTTCCTCTAAATAAGTGAGGAAAGTGAGTACAAGAGCTGTTTTTCTCTAAGCAAGTGAGAAAAGTAAGTACAAAAACTGTTTTCCTCTACGTAATGAGGAAGATTGAGTGCTATAGTAATTAGTAGCTTATTTAGTGCTTACAAGTTCTGAACAAGTGCTGAGCATGAATAAGCACATTTAAGTGCTAAAACTAAGAATCTGTATCTGCACTAAACGAGTTACATGACAGAAACAACTGCAAATGCAGGCTTTCAAATCAGAAAGTTGAGAGACATGGAAGAGATTTTTTTTTTTACAGAAAAGTAGCAAAAACAGTAGTAAAAACAATTCACATGTAGTGCAAGCTAGCACACTTGAGTATGTAGCAATATTATACCAAACACAGTTTAAAAAATGCAATTAAATTAACAAGGACTAAAAGCAAGTGCATAAAGAGTTTATTAGGTAGAATGTGGTAAAGAGATGGGACAGGAGGAGTGTCCCAGATCAGATCTATAGTGGGGCGGGCAACTGCAAAAGCGACCAAATTTAAACTACAAACCAAAAACAGGGAGGTTGGGTGGGACAAAACAGTTTCAACAGAAATCTAAGCAACAACTAACAGTACAAACTTTAAAACCAAAACATATACTCAGTTTTGTATATTTGCAGATCAGTCTCTCAGAACATATACAGCTGTTTCTTATATTTAATTAGTCTATTTTTTTTGTTGTTATTTGTGTTTTTTGGGGGGATTGGAAGACAATCCACCTTTCTCCTGCCCAATTGCAAGTTTTTCTAGTAAGCAGATACAGCATTAAAGAATGCTTTTCCTCTAGCAGCAGATCTGAAGGGCGACGTATTTTAAGTGACATTACTTTCTCAGTAGTGATTCTTAAGGGTAGACACAGGTTTTGACTATTAGCTTGAAAGAAAGTGTTGGTCATTCATGTTGAATGATTAGTTTGATTAGAAAGATGAACAAGAAGAAGGTATCACATGCTGTTACAGGAACCCAATCAACTTTTACAAAAAGAAGGCAGTGATGAGTTCTGGGATCTGACAGAGTTCTAAAATGGCAGATGTTTCTGGAAGTGGTCAGTAGCAGTATCGTATTAGTGACTGAGCTTAGGGTAATAATAGGCGGACAATACGCTTAGTACTATTACAAAATACTCCTTTCATTAGTGAATGCCTTTTGGATTGGACTTATTTAGGACATTAGCACTCCTCTCTACTTATTTATTTATTTATTGATTTTTTTTTGATTGATTGAATGGCATTTGTTTACCAGGAAAGTCCACTGGGCCAAGAAGAACCCATTTTCAGTGGAAGCCCTGGGAGAAAAGCTCCACAAAGGCAATTAGTGTAACAATTACATAACATTGGAACAGTTTGTTTGTTTATTTATTTATTTATTTGTTTAATTTATTTATTTTGTTGACAAGAAATGTTCTTCTCGGTAACAAACTATTTATATGGAAGTTTCATAAAGAAAAGTTCAAAGAGTGTTCAGTAAATAAACATAGTACTGCTTGAAGTCTGCATCCAAAATAAAATGAAAAACGTTACAGAAACTGGCATTTGTGAACAGTATAGATATCACAGAGGACCCCTGCTTGGTATAATATCTCTAATTTTGGTTTAAAATCAACTTTCCAGAAATGATCATGTACAAAGCGTAACTCAAGCAAACTAGGTTAACAAATTCAGTCCTGTCTGAATCAACACTTTTGTCTGTCAGTTTTTAAAGAATCTGCATGTGGGCCACAGCAGTCTCTTTGAATAACAATAGAAGCACACAGACAAAGGGGCTTTGCATATGCGGAGACATAGGCACAGTTAAAACAGTCAGAAACTCAACCCCATTTAGAAGAGGGAAAAAAAATGACTTGCAAACAAGCAACATTTTCTGAACAATGCAGCCAAAAGGAATTAACAGCCAGATGTAAAAACTGAAATGACCTATAAAAGTCTTAAGTTCAGTGAAACAGTACTTACCAGTGCTAAGTACAAGCAGTAGTTGTATTTATTTTATTTATATTTTGTAGACTAGATGAGCAGAATTAATTTTCAGTGGTACATTAGGAAAATGACTCCCATAAAATATAACATGAATAAGCAAAATAAAAGATAAGAGCTAGAATGCAAGAAAAAATAATAAAATGTTATCACTGGCTCTTCCTCATTTCCAGAGGGAACATACAAACTACCTCCAAAAGCAAATAATTATTCTTGCTTTACTGATACTGGGTAATTAGCCTACTTATTAGATACTAGCACATAATCTTGCATTATATTAGTGTCCTTTTTGTCTTTGTTTTCTAAGTATATTTAAGTAATTATGGTTCTAGCTTAGTTATTTGCACATACAGACAGACAGACAAATGGACCTATCCACTCTCTGTTGTCTGTTCTTTGTACATCAACCTATGTATATTTGCTTCATACCTCTCAACTGTCCAGATTTTCAGAGAATGCCCAGATTTTTGCCTCATGTTTTTGGTACACTCCTCATCAAATTTGCATGTTTCTGTCAAATTACAGAAGATTGAAGTCACTAAATAATGGCATACACTTGAGTTTAAGACTTTATATCCTCCAGAAAAGGTATGCTAATGCAAAATATGTTATTCTAGGAAATTTCTAAGTTCATAAAAGCATTGTTTAAAATGTTGTCCCTGATTTTTGGGCCTTTATCCCCCAATTATTTTTGCTTTGTCCAGATGTCTTGCATTAAGAGGTTGAGAGTTATGACATGCTGCTGTCTTCTCTAATTGTACAAATTGTCTGCAGCCATCTCATTTGTCATTATAACGTACAATTAACCCGTATTTTACAAATGTTATTTACTTCATATTCTGTTCTGTCTCTGCAGTACTATGTCAAACATAAAGCTGTTGTATTACTTGCAATTGTTACGTCAGTTTGAAAGTTGTACATTTAAACTTTTTTTTTCCATTTAGCTCCAGATGTGACTGAAAAGTGATTCTCGACCAGTTTACCCCTCCCAGGTAAACTACACTAAACTAAATAAATAAATAAACAAATAAGCCTCCCCAATGCTGAGGTACACAATAAGTCTTTTCCTAAGCTACAAAGGCCTCTGAAATGTATGATAGTTAAAACAAGCTCCTTACTGATACATCTACTTGACAATGAACTTACAGGACCATCAAACACTAAAGACATAACAAGGGGTCACTTAACTAGCAAGGCCAAAGCCCTTAAGGCAACATTTATTTTATTTATTCATTATATATTTATTTTGCATTTGGTTACCAGGAAAGTCCGACTGGATCCTTTTTCAGCAGAGGCCCAGGGAGAAAAGCTCCACAAATAACATTTACACGCCCAATAACAGTCTTCAGTTTGAATTCACACAGTACAACACAGTAGTGACTAGTAGCATATGACATACGATTATACAGTAGCAAAAAACAATTTTAGATATTAGTTATAATGCAAGGTAATTGTTATATTTTAGCATGGCCAAGCAAATATATGTGGAAATGTCTTAGTCATATGTGACTCCAAAGTGAAATACACAGCTGTACCACTCACCATGCTGAGCAAGAAAAGTGTGGTGTTAAGCTGTCTGTCAGGTGACAGGATTCAACATGTCAGAGCCCCATCAAATCACTTCACCTCAATGTTCATAGGTTCTTAGGAGATTACTAGGCTAACAGCTTAAAAGCCCTTACTAGCCTAGCCAATATAACCCTATCTTACCCAATATATGGCCCCTAGGGGCAAGAGGATGGCATGGGTTTGTGCCTATGCCTTGGGTATCTTACAGACTGCTCCTGTCCATAAGGGACATAGGTGCCACTTCAGGTGTGAGTTTGTGATTCCCCATCCATTGATACAAATTATGTTTGAAGAGGGCCAGGGATGGGCTCTGCTTAACGTGAACAGGAAGCCTGTTCCAAAGAAGGGACAATCTGTGAGACACATCTCTATCTCTCCAGCATGTTTTGTTTGAGTCACTGACTAAGTTTAGATCCCTAGATTGGGTGACCCTTGTGCTGTTTGACTTGAGTATGTGTAACAGTTCCATCAGGGCTGGATTTGTGAGTGCCTTGTAGGTCAGGCATAGGTCAACCCTTAATAGTTGGTAGGAGACAGAGTAAAGGGAGAGGGCTTTTAGTCTATCTGCACAGGACATGTTGTTTACAACCTGAATTTTCTTTGTGAGGAACTTCTGAGGTCACTTCAGCTGCTGTAAATGCATACATGCCAAATGGTGTGTTGCACTCAATTATTGGTCTAATGAAGTCTGAGTACAGCAGGACTATAATTTTCGTGGATCTGTATGCTATAATTCTGCTTATATGTTCTGCCACATAGAAGGACTTCCTCCCCACTGTGGACACATGATGGTCAAAGTTCACGCTACTATCTATCTGTGTACCTCGATCTGTCACCTCTGAGTCTACTGTTAAGGGTGTGCTATTGATGTTGTAATTTGCTGAGGACTTTGACTTCCCAAAAATAATCATAATGTTTTTCTTCACAATTAGTTTTAGGATATGGTTCTGGCACCAATCATTTATCTGATCTAGACCCTCCTGAAGGATATCTACATTGTTTTGGGAGTCAATGATTGCCCCCAACTTACAGATATTGGCAAACTTGGTCATCCAGAGGCCTTCCACATTAGTTTTAACTTCAGAGAAGTATATTCTGAACAGGAGTGGCCCCAGCACTGAGCCCTGTGGTACACCACTACTAAGTGGCCTCTTGCTGCATTCACCCACTTTAACCTCATATGTCCTGCTTGTGAGCCAAATGGCTATCCATCTGGTGACATTGAGATTTATAATCAGTTTTGTGAGCTTATTAATAATCCCTGAGTAGGGAATTGGGCCAAATGCCTTGGCCAGATCAAGGTAGGCAGCATGTACTGTCTTACCCTAATCCATGGCCTTAGTGACTTTCTAAAAGAAATCCAACATATTCAGTAGGCATGACCTGCCCTTGACAAAGCTGGATTGGGTTAGGTCCAGCATGTGAAGGTCTCATATGTCGTTATTTATTTATTTATTCATTATTCTTTCCACAGCCTTACATATAAAACTAGTCAAACTTATGAATATGTAATTTCCCAGGTCAGTAGATGGGCCCCCTTTATGTACAGACATGACTTTTGTTGTCTTCCACTATATTGGGATAAAGCCAGTTATGATGCTGTGGTTAAACAGAGATCCTAATGGGCCTGATAAGTCCTGATTTAAGCTTTGTAAGGGGCAACCTGGTATATCATCAGGCCCCATTGAAGCCATGTTTTTAGCTTTAGACATCACAGTGGCAACCTGTTCTTCTGTGATAATTGGCAGCGGAGTGGTAGAGAGTATTTCTTAGGGGAGAACTGGGGGTGATGGGGAGGTGAAATTTCAGATGAATTTCTTGGCCAGCAGATTTGTTCTGTCTTCTGGCTCAGTATAGCTGATGTCATCTACAACTGATTCTACACATTATTGGGTATTGCCTTTAAGACTACGGACATAACTGAAAAATGCTTTATGGCTATCGTTAGCTTTGCAGGCTTGACTAGTTCCCTGATTCATTTGTTTAAAAAAATGAAGGATGTTTTTGCTGTGTTGTGCACAATCCCTCTTACATCTTAACAGTATTTTCTTTCTTTTGTTGTACAACATATTAATACTAGGGGTCCACCAGGGTGGCTTTTTTTTTTTTTGTGGTTTGACCTGGGTTTATTTCAGTCTGGTTCTACAATTTCTATGCAATTGTTTCTATTGTCATACAGGGCTTTTGTGTATGCCTCTGCATATGTTTCAGCATTTTCTAGATTGTGAAGCTGGGAAACTAGCTATGCCATCCCTTAATAAGAGGTAATTTACCTTAGAGAAGTTCTTAAAAGTTTTTGGGGTTAAGTGGGGGGACTAGTTTTTCTTTTATTTCAAGGGAGACCACTTTGTGATCTGATCTTACCAGTGAGGACATGACACTAGGGATGGAGTGCTCTCCCATATTTGTGAATACCAGATCTTGGGCACTAGCTGCTCCATGGCATTTGAATTTACAAAGTCAAGAAAACTTTGGGCCTATATGTTAGTGGTCATGTATACCTAATTAATGGCAGGGTAGTTAAAATCACCCATGAGTATGGTATTAGGCTGGATGATTCTAGTAACCTAGTAACTTCAGGTATGATGTATGGGTTTCCTGATTCATGTTAGGGAACTGTAGCTAGCAAAAATTTTGTAACTGATCTTCCCACGGTTACTTGGTCATGGAATGTCTCAAGTATATCATATCGTATGACAGAGCTGTTGAGCACATAGGAATAAATGACTTGAGACAGACATCCTTGGATAACATGAAAAGATACATGACAGAGCTCTCCAAAAATGTGTCAAAGGCTATATGTAATTAATGCTGAGCAGCATTGTACCTTCATCATAAATGATTCCACAGTACAAAGTAAACGGTTTTATTATTGCTGTCATGCTAAAGGGGCTCACTTTGTGGCAAAATGAAAGAAGATGATCAACATTTTTACCTGTTCTACTAGGGATAGCCTGCACCTCTCACAACATAGCTTTCATATATTGGCCAATACTTTCTTCATCTCCATAGTGCCTTTTTAAGCAAGGTCAGCCTCTTCCATCAACCAACACAGACAAGTAAAATGAAGACTTTATAAAAGCAGCTCCTCTCAATGCATAAAGCCTAATCAATAAATAATAATTGTCTTTTCCCAGTTAGGGGTCGCCACAGCAGAACTCCGGTCCGCTAATGATTGGCAGTGGATTTTTATGGTGCGAAGTTGCCAGCCTGATGCCCAACCTTCAAAGAAGGCACACCCATTCACACATGCATCTACCTGCATGTCTTTAACATCACTCAACCGTGGGGAGGACATGCAGACTCCTCACAGATGGCTCTCCAGCCGAGAATCGAACGGGAGAACCTCTTGCTGTGAGACGACAATGCTAACCTCTGCACCACCATGGCTAAAAGACTCATCAATAAATGAACTTCCTTAAAAGCCTTCTTGGCTTTAGAAGAATATTGATGTGTGCATTGTCACTGAAATGTGGGTGCAATATAGTGACAGCACCCCCCTTTCATACCATGTTTCAACATCTACCTCTCAATCAGACTCATTTCTGGGAACGAGTGGGTTGTAGGTAGTGGTATGTCTATGTTTCTAAAGAAGGCCAGTATGTCAAGACTCAAACAGCAAGGCAATGACCTTGAGCCCTCAACATCCTTCTTAACATCAAAATTATATTGCAGCCAACTACAGTATCCCCCCCTCTGTGTCATGCTTAACCTATGAGGCATACTTCAACAAACTAATGTCCCTCTCCAATGAGCCAAACACTGTCCTTCTAGACAACTTCAACTCTCCATCCTTAAAAGGAAAAAAATACACTATTTATTTTAATTAATGTATTTATTTATTTATTTATTTATTTATGTATTGCAAGTTGATATCCAGGTAAGTGGGCTGGTCGGCCACTTCCACTCATGACCAGACCCAAGATAGGTTAAGGTACAGTGCAAAGATTACAATTTACAAGTTTACAACAGAAAACATCTAGACAGATATTAGGTCACAGTTTCACAGCATAAGATATTTATATTGATTAAACATTTGGAGATATAATTAGAACAGTTTCACAGTGCAGGATGATATTAACATTCATTAAGTAGGAGTCCTTGTCATGGCCCTCCTAACATACATGCAGTCCAACAGTAGCTTGTACGCGTGTCAATATTTAGAATGCTAATAATGGGATCAAGCTCAATGCCAAAAAGTGCAACATTGTAGCATTTGATTAACACCTCCTAGCTGCTACATGCAGCCTAGATAACACACTGCTTCAAAATGAATAGGTTTACAGAGACATGAGTATATGGGCTGACAGCTCCCTAATGTTTGTCCATCATATTGCAAAATTGATAAGGAAAACATTTCACCTTGAATAGCTCATAGCTAAAGGGATATCTTCCAGATCTAAAGAAGTTCTCACCTCCTTGTTCTACACACTGATTAGACCTATCATTGAGTACAACTCCTCCTTTTGGATGTACCTTACTAAGCATAGCATATAATTGGAGAGACCCCAGAGCTTTGTAACTAAAAAGACTAGGGGCCTAGAAAACTTTACCAGGAAGGACTGGAGGCTTTTCTCCTCTACTCATTTTCATATAGACTCTTCAGAGGCAACTTGTGATCCAGTAATCCAAGAACTCATAAACCTCAATAAATGAAACAGTCCAACTAACAATAGGGACAGAGATCTAAATCTACTCCAATAAAAAATAAGACTAGGAAAGGGATAGATTTATCAAGAAGCACCGACCCCTTGTCTGGAGCAAACTCTCTCTCCATATTAAGCAGTGTGACACACTGTCCACATTTAAAAAGCAGATGGGGAACTGAATGGGTAATTGCAAACGTGCCCCTGGTATGACTGGCCTGGCCCTCTTTGAAAAGAGAGGCAAATCCTAAGGGCAGGTATTGACTAGGTGGAAATTGCCTTGCAGCTCTATTGCCTTGTAACTCCTATGGTGCTATGAGGATCCTAGATTACACTGAAATTTACATAGTATAGCTTTTTACATCTGAAGATGTTTCACAACTTTTAGATAGTATGCATTGGTATTTAGGAATCATGATTATTTAACAAAGGCTTTTTCTCCAGTGGACAATAAAGAGAAGAAAAAATCTCTGAATTTTACTTTCAGCAAAAACTTTGATTTTAAACTTTATTTGCAAGGAGCAAGCCCCCTGCACCTTCCCTCCCACCCGAACTTATTTATTTACCCCACAATCATACAAAAGTGGAGAAAGGGCTGCACCATACCTTCACTGAAAGCCATCAAGATGCTGTTAATTGACAATCAGCATTCAGCTCAAACACACATCCCCAGTATTTCTATGCTATAGCATTTTACAACAAAAACAAGAATGATTGTTACAGTCATAGGTGGCCTTTATAGTAAGCAGATTGCCTTGAAAGCATATGTACTTTGCTTTGTTAGTGAGATGCTCTTTTATTTTGTTCTTAAAAGTTTCCAAAAGTACCCTGCTCTCTCCCTTCACTAGATAATTGCAGAGGAAGGTTCCAGGTTTGAAGAAAGGTTGCCCCCCACTGTTGTTTTGAATTGGGAATTAATGTGGGGGATGAAATTTACAGTGTTTCCCCTCAGAGAGTTTATTTGGGGGTCCAATTTAAGACACTGGGGGGGGGGTTCCCTAACTGAATATTTTGAATATTAAGGTACTAAAAAGGAAAGTGACTAGCATCCATTTGAAACCAGCTAGCAGTGTGCAGTAATGGGTATGGGAGTCTGTTAAAAGAGCAAATTTGCATATTTTGTGCTCTACTGCTTACAGATTGTGAGTATTGGGAGAAGAAGGGAAGCTGAGTAGGGGAAGTCCTTACTCCAGTTAGGGGACGAGAAGTGGACTTCTGGTGTGAGAAGTTAGTTTAGTCTACAGAAGAGTTTTAGTTGGGCTGAGGGTTTTTCTGAGAGCCATGTCAGTCTGCTGCGATAAGGTTAAGGGGGGGGGGGGTCTAGGACTATTCTGAGATATCTTTGTTCTAGGACAGTGTTACTTGACAGTAAGGAGTCCTTATAGTCTTTGGCATGTTGTAAAAAAAAAAACAACATAATACTGGATTTGCTTGTGTTTGCAATAACCCATTACTTCAACTCCTGTTGCAGACAGCAGAAAAGCTGCTTTGGAATTTGACCTGTAGGTCAGTGGAATTTTTGCTGGATTAATGAATCAGGAGACTGTCTGCATACATTACAATGTCAAGACCTGAGAGGCGATATGAGAGGTTGTTTATGAAGACAGAATAAAACGGGGCCTAGTGCAGAGCCTTGTACCACTCCGGTATGCAATGAACCAAGTCTGGAAATAGTGGTATTGTGGTGTAGCTATAATGTTCTGTTCACCAGGTAGCTTTTAAACCACTGTAATGTGTTAGAACCAAAACTGAGTTTGGCTAGTTTGTGAAGTTGGATTGAATGGGTTACTGTTTCAAAGGCTATTTCGAGATCAACAAATAAGCCTCTGACTGTCAGAAGGCCTTTATTCATATTACTGAAAAATAGAATCAAATGCCATGAAGAGATCATAGCACTGAAAGAGTTGTGAAAACCATGATGTTTGCCACATAGGTGGCCATACTGGTCGATGTGTTTAAAGAGTTGTTTATAAAAGAGCTTTTTGAATATTTTTGCAATAGGGCACAAATTAGTTAAGGCTGTGAAGTCTGTGAATAAGTATGCACAAAGCTTCATAAGATTTCATAAATGCAAATTCCTTAGACCGATTACTACACTTCACAACTAGGACCTCAGAAATATTGGCTCTAGTCCTCACAAACACAATCCCATTATGCTCTTCACCAATAGTCACACATTGCTGGTCACATCTGTCCACTGTTTAGTAACCAAATTTGCCCTCAAATCCTACTGCCTTTAAAGATGTCTAAAATATGGATCTACTGCAGCTACCTGATAACCTGATGTGATTTAAGGCAACTTTCCCCTTGACAACCCAGTAGCATACACTTCTGTTTTCACAGAGTCCCTTTTTCATCTCAATTCTTTCACCTATGAGTCATTCCCCATCCATCACAAATGCAATGTTAAGTTTAGGAACAAACCCCTAGGGTGAAATCCTAGTATAAGCAAACTATGTGACAAAAGTGCAAATATCTGTGGAGTTCTATATTAGTTTATATACACATCTACAACTTTATTTCATTTTACTTTTTTTTTTTTTGCTTTTGTTTACCAGGTTGATCCAACTGGGTTTATTAAAAAAAATAACCTTTTCTGTGGAGGCCTAGACAGAAAAGCTCCAACATATTACAAACATTTTTGAATAGACATTCAGTAATCTGCATAAGCAGATATTACATATTATATTATATAGATAATGGGTCCAAATGGAGAGATGAAAAGTCAGCAAGCAGAGGAGAGTACTAGTGTTGAAACTGAATTCATCCTCAAGTCTTGGTGAGTACCTTCATGAGATGGACCCTGTTTTCCACAAAATCGCACCAAAGCGACATTGATATATAAATTGTATTTATATAACATATTTCATGGACATGGACAGAAATAGGTCAAAAACTTAAAAAGATAGCTGGGTGCACAAGACTCAGAATAAAAAGGTGTCCAATCCTGGTAGGTACACTGGTGCCAGGACTGGAAAAAATGACAGTGGAGAATCTTCAAAATACGGAAACATTTCTACAATGGGGCCAGGCCAGGCCCAGGGGGAAGATGGCCCCCTGTTGTAGAAATAAGTAGCAGTCCACAAAAATTACAAAAACTGATAGGCGAAAGAAGAGCCATAAAGACGATAGAGTGGACTATTGAGGATAAGAAAGAAATTATGTATTGTTACTATTATGCAAAAAGCCCAGAATTTCCAGACACAAGACATACAAAAAGATAAAGGGCTAAATTAGAGGAAAGAATACTTCCACAGGAAAAACTCTGAGAAGCTTCAAATGAAAATTTGTGTTCATTAATACAACAGATTTTTAAAATAAAAACAGTATATAGATCAAGAAACTTTGAACTGTTTGGAAAAAGAAGCATCTGAGGAAATGCAAAAAAAGTAAACAACAAAATCTATATATTTTTGAAAAGTATAAAAAACAAATATGTACACGGGAAATAAAGAGAGATGTAATACGGTGCACTAGGTATGCAAAGGAGAAAGCCAAATTAATCAATATAAAAAAGGCAGCCCCAAAGATATTCTAAGAGAAATACAGGCAAAGACATCCGGATATGAAAAATTTTACAATAAAAAAATAATATCACAAAGATGGAACATAGAAAAGAAGATTAATTAAGTACAAGTTAAAAAAATAGAAGTTGAAGTTATGGAGTGTCTGCGAAGTGAAGAATTTTATGTAGTAGAGCTAACACAGATTATACCATGGCATAATGGAGTGAGTCCCCAAAGTAAAGAGAAGTAGGAAGATCAGGAGACATCTGAAGAAGAAATATGGACATGGGAAATAAAAAGAGATTTAATATGGTGTCATATTTATGCAAAGGAAAAAGCAAAACTAACTAATACAAAAAGAGCAGCACCAAAGATATTTGAAGAGAAATACAGGCAAAGGAATCCAGACATGAAAAACTTAACAATACCAAAATAACAAGACTAAGAGGAGAAGTAGAAAAGGAGATTAGTAATGAAGATGTTAAAGAAATACAAACTGAGGTTATGGAGTACCTGCAAAGTGAAGGATTCAGTGTAGAAAATCTAATTCAGAAAGCACCACAACAGGATAGAGCAATGGACCTCCAAATTAAGGGGAATCTAGTGGAACAGGAAGCAATTGGTCATGTGCCATATCACGATATTTTAGAGCCTTCCACAGGAAACCAGTATAAATGTTCTCTTGAAGCTAGACAGCATGGGAAGGAACAGGAAACTGTGGAAACGCTGATGCAGTCAATGTTGCGGAGTGATAGGCCAGTGAGTTCCAATATGACAGAGCAACGGATGGCACAGGATGAAATTGAAGAGAAGGTGCCACAGGAAGATGTTATAGAACTTTCTATAAAATGCCCGCAGGAAATGGAAAACAAAGGATGTGCCCTCAGTTTGGAAAAAAATGAGCTAAGAGAAGAATTGCTTGATTTAACAGACATAAATAGATATATTAAGATCAATGAAAGAAATAGACTGCAGAAGGTCAATATAATAGAAGTCTGATAAAACAAATAAACACAGTAATTAAAACTGTCCATGCAGATCCATGTGATATAACAGAAGTAAACTGGATATATTACTGTACAGCTAAATTAATAACTGATAAAGTTCTACCACAAGAACACAGGGTAGTAAAGGAAAGGAAGGGGAGAAATCGAATACCATCATGGAAGTAGTGAATAGAGAAAACTATAAAGCAATTAAGAGAAGAATTGTCACTGTTAGAAGACTGTAGAAGAGGGAATAGATCAACAAAAATACTAATAAAGATCGATGTGATAAAAGCAATGCACAGTATTAGAACAGACCAGGGTCTATCATGCACTATCTCAAATAAACTAAAAATCTCAGCACAGGAGGAAAAACTTAGAAGATACACAGATAAATATAAGGGAAACGTACAAAATAAGCAATTCATTGATCACCCAAAAAATGTTTTATATAGAATTGGGAAACAAGGTAAAAGGCATTGAAAGACTGCCAAAAAAAGAAGAAATAGATGCATTTTGGAGAAGTATCTATGAAGATCCTGTGGAACATAACAAAGATGCTAAAAGGATAAAAGAAGTAAAAGAAAGAATAAGAAGTTTAAAGGTATAGGATATGAAATGGGATGAAGTAACAGCCAGACAGACTGAAACAAAGTTAAGAAAGTCTCTAATTGGAAAACCCTAGGCCCAAATACAGTACATAACTTCTGGTTAAATGTATTAACATCTTTGCACAACGATTTAGCCACGAGTAAGAACTATTTATATGCACATCCGGAACAGACTCCAACCTGGCTAACAACAGGCACAGCAATGCTCCTACTTAAGAGTGAACCTGCAAGCTACCCTAAAAATTATAGACCAATAACTTGCCTTCCAATGAAGTATAAACTATACAGAGGAATTGATGCTGACAGAGTTTATAATCATTTAGCAGAAAACTCAATAATGGCAGTAAAAGAAAGTCATATAGAACAAAGGCTCATTTGTTGTTAAATAAAGTCATAGTGGAGAATTTTAATAGAAATAAGGGGCATTAAAATATGCATTTTTAAAATAATTCTTATATTGCAATTAATGAATACAATATGCAATTATTTATTTAACTTTTTAAACACTATACAAGTTTTAGATAGTTATATATCATGTATTCATGCCATTGTAGTCATCCTCCTTGAAACTACCTAACCCTAGCTTGTCTCTCATCCCTCCTTTCTCTTCCACTGTCTGTCTTAATATCCATCTATCTCTCTGTCTCATTGCTTAACCTCTGCATGACCTTACTACTCCATCTGTACCTCTACATGACATTACTACTCCATCTGTACCTCTACATTACCTTACTACTCCATCTGTACCTCTACATTACATTACTACTCCATCTGTACCTCTACATTACCTTACTACTCCATCTGTACCTCTACATTACCTTACTACTCCATCTGTACCTATACTGTATATAACTACTTAGAAGTAATGAACACTGTTTTTCCTACATTGACATTGTACCTAAGATTTTGTTGTAAAAATTCTGTCATTGTACTCTACTGCTTTTCTGTATGATTTGTTGTAAATGCTTTTTGCAGTTTGATCTCGAACATTTGTACCCAACTGTTTTCTGTAAAATTTTATTGTAAAATGTTATTTCTCTAATTATTTTAGCTGCCAATGCAATTTTCTTGCTGACTTTATGTAAAATGTTAATACTGATTGTGGAGCTTTTCTCCTCAGGTCTCCACTGAAAACGAGCTAATGCTCAGCTGGACTAACCCGGTTAACAAATGTAAAATAAATAAATAAACAAAATGTAATTCTGAAAATGATGTCACACTGCCATCTTGTGACACTTTGAGATTATCACCATATTTCTTCTCATTTATCTATGGTAACATTTTGTGTCTAGATATGCTGAACCTATCTATATAACAGACACGTTCTTAATCTTTAGAACAGTTCATGAGGAATTGATGCATATATTACATGTATGCATGTATATAGTATGCATGTATGTATATAGTACATGATTTTCAAATCTAGGTGCTTAGGATTTCCCTCTCTCTTCCCCCCTTGGCTGACCTGGTGTGACTTAGTTTGAACTCTACATTTACCTACAAAACGGAGTCTACAGGACTGCAAATGGTCACCATAACAAAATTAGTTTCTCTCAGCATTAAAGCAGATTGAACTCTACATTTACCTACAAAACTGAGTCTACAGGACTGCAACTGGTCACCATAACAAAATCAGTTTCTCTCAGCATTTAAGCAGATTGAACTCTACATTTACCTACAAAACGGAGTCTACAGAACTGCAATTGGTCACCATAACAAAATCAGTTTCTCTCAGCATTTAAGCAGAGCAGGTTTTACACAAAAAGCATTTGCTAAGCTTTCACTTACAGTGCCGTGTAATTAATCAGGTCACCATTTTGGTCAGCCATAGGGCTCTTTTTTCTAATTGAGTGTTTGCCTCCTTCCCCTGTAACTTAAGTAAACTGACTCTTACATTAAGAGCTATAATACTTACCTTATAGCTTTAGGACACCTTAGGAAACCTTGTAAACTGCAATAGCCCGAGTGTAGAACTTGGGCTAGCTATACCTGAAGTGCTTTTACTGGCAATTTTCCACTTGTACAATTGTGAACAATTGATTTAGTTTTTCAGGTATATCTTTAAAATCTGGCAAGTGCTTATTTACTGCATTGCTCTCTTGTTTAGGTTTCTTAGCTATAAATCTTAGTTCACTCTGAAGTGTGCTACTTTACCCCCCACCCTCAAACCTTTCTGAATGTATTATTATAAAATAACTGCCTGTTGTTGCCTTCATGCTTACCATAGAATCTCTGCTTTTCTCTTTTCCTAGTTGAACTCTACATTTACCTACAAAACGGAGTCTACAGGACTACAATTGGTCACCATAACAAAATCAGTTTCTCTCAGCATTAAAGCAGAGTAGGTTGCACACAAAAAGCATTTGTTAAGCTTTCACTTACAGTGCTGTGTAATTAAGCAGGTCACCATTTTGGTCAGCCATAGGGTTCTTTTTTCTACTTGAGTGTTTGCCTCTTTCCCCTGTAACTTAAGTAAACTGACTCATATTAAGAGCTATAATATTTACCTTATAGCTTTAGGACACCTTAGGAAACCTTGTAAATTGCAACAGCCCCGCTACAGTCACCCTCGCTATGCTCAGGCTCTCTTCACTCCCCTCCCTGCCCCCAATTCCCTCCCAACCCAGAACCTCTAAATTTAAAGTACTATAGCCACTCCCCCACTTTCTAGATCCTATCTGCTTTCATCTGGGATAATTCCTCCCACCCCCATTCTTCTACCTACATTTTAATAGCACCTATTAGCTTTCATCTGGCATTCTCCCATCCCCCTTCCAGTACCTTTACCTCATCACTCTGTCTTCTGGTGTTGCATCACCAGGTAAAACAATTCCGTAACTCACTAGCTAAATCACAAATAATGATATACTCCTCTTTACTACCCCTCTTGTTCACACCATACCTCCTTACCTTGTATGAAAACCAGTTTCTCACGGGATTTAAGGTCCCGAAAGGCCATACTATCACCCCAGCTGTAAATCCTCCCACCTTCAACCATACTTACAGTGCCAGGTCCTATCCAACATCTTGTTCAGTCTATCAACATCTCAACCCCCAGGCACATTAGCTCTAGATCCAAACACTACCACAAACTAATAAACAAATTCCTGAAGTTCATCACCAAGTATAGACTTAGCCTAATACTTGGTGGTGATATTCACCCCAACCCTGGCCCACCCACTTCAGATACACACACCCCCTCTACTTGCAATCTAAGCTACAAACCTACAATTAATAGGCCAACTAACTCTCTCCTAGCCTGTCATCTCAATATTAGAAGCATTAATAATAAGGTACATGAATTGCATGCACTTCTGGATGTCCACTCCCCTGAGATTCTCTGTTTATCTGAAACCTGGTTACAACCTAACACTACAGACAATGAAGTGTTACCACCTGGATACAACATACACAGGCTGGATCTTGCTTCCAGGAAGGGGTGTGGGGTAGTTGTACTCTATAAATCTGAGTTGAATGTCACCATAGATGTAATACAACCACCTCAGATTAATAACTCAGAGATTATTGCCACCAAATTGCAAGTTAATAAAAATAAATGCATTAATACCATCTGTATGTACATTCCCACAGGTAACAATATATCTACACTTGAAGACATCCTGCACTGGCTATCATGTCACTACCCCCAAGAAACCCTACTACTTGGAGACTTTAACATAGACTGAGGCACCTGTTCCTCAGAATCCCCAACCGCCCATATTAACCTGCATGCATTTACACAAATCATATCCACCCCTACCAGGATAGGTAAACCCAACCAAAAAGAAAACATACTTGACTGGGTACTCATAAATAGTCAACCCCAACTGTACACCTCTGGTACCCTCCCTGATGTCCTAAGCGATCACCTTCTCACATATGTAATTAAGCACAAAGCCATTAATTCCCAACAACCCTTACTCAGAAAGGTTAGAAACAATAAAAACTTTGACCCTGCCAAATTCCAACAAGAACTAAACTCATGTAATTGGTCTATTCTAAAACACCTCCCCTTAGAGGAAACAGTAGCATACTTTAACAACAAATTCCTTGAGATGCTTGATTTGCATGTACCTGTTCGTTCAAAGAGAATAAAGGCAAAAACTGTGCCATGGCTTTCTAAAGAGTCTAAACTCAAAATTACACTTAGAAACAAAGCATGGACTTTATGGCATTCTTCTAAAGACCCCCAAGATCACATTAAATACAGGCAATCCAGGAATGGAACTAAAAAATCCATTTTACAAGACAAAAAACAATACTACTGTAATTTACAGACAGTAAATCAAAATAACCCTCAGAAGTTTTGGGCAGGTTTAAATAATCTACTACATCCTGGACAAACTTCAACCCCAATCCCTGCTGCTACTATTGATAAAACCACTGAAGATGTTTCTGACAGTTTTAACCGATTCTTTACTGAGACAATTCAAGCCCTAGCTAGCCAACTACCTCCTAGCTTCCCTGGTCCTGAAAGTACCACCCCTAGAAACCTACTCGCATTCAGCTTCCAACCAGTTGCCACTTCACTTATCCGTACCTTGATCAAAAAATTAAAACCCACTACACTTTCTGCTGATCAACTCCCTGCCGAGTACCTACAAAAATCAGCTGATGCTATTGCTTACCCCATCTCAATACTAATCAATCGAACCATAGTAGAAGCTAAAATTCCCACCATCTGGAAAATATCCTATGTAATCCCACTTCACAAAGGAGGCAGCTCTACTGAATTCTCCAATTATAGGCCAATAGCTATACTCTCTCCACTTGCAAAGATTATGGAAAAATGTATTCCTAGACAAATCATGCACCACCTAATCCAGAATCACCTTATGGCAGACACAGCATGGCATCACAGCACTACTTCAGCCCTCCTAGCCTTTACCAACACCATAAACCATAGTCGCAACAATAATTATATATCCTCAACCCTCTTCTTGGATCTTTCCAAGGCATTCTATATGGTTGATCACCAACTTTTAATCCACACCCTGCAAACATTCTGTCTAGATACTAGAGCCCTTCAATGGTTTCAATCCTACCTGAATGGTCGACAGCAGGCTGTCCTCTGGCAGAACAAACTCTCTAACCTTCTACCTAACACCCTTGGAGTACCACAAAGCTCTATACTAGGGCCCTTGCTGTTCTCCATCTTCATTAATGACCTTTAATCCGGTCATCCCAAAAGTCAGCTGTATCCAATATGCTGATGATTCTACTCTGATTTGCTTGACCACATCTGCAATAGAGTTATGGTCAGCTACCCAGACCACCTTTAATACAATAGAAAACTGGCTTTCTGAATGTCATCTGATCCTAAATCCCAAAAAAACTAAAATGTTATTTTCACCAACACGTAGGTCTACCGCTTTCACCTTTACCATAATTCAAATGATGACACAATAATCTCCCCTGACCCCTCTACAAAACTATTGGGTGTCATCATAGATAATAATCTAAAATTCGACCTACATGTTAACCAAACTATCAAAACCATCAATAAAAAAGTAGGGTCACTTTACAGAATAAAAGCCTTGCTAACCCCTCCAGCTAAAATTGCCATAGCTCGCTCTCACCTTCTTTCAACCCTTCTGTATGCATCCCCTCTACTCTCAAATTTAAACAAGACTGTCCTTAACAAACTCTCAATTTGCTACAACCACATTGCCAGGTTTGCCACTGGGCTGTCTTTTAGGACATATCATTGCATCAATCTAAATCAGTTTGGGTGGCTTGAACTACCCAGCCTAATCCAGTATAACCAACTGATTATGGCCTATAAATCCTCTATAATTTGGACAGTACTCCTGCACTTAAAAATATTATCAGCCCCTATTACAATCCTAGACTGCTTCGATCCTCTAACAAACTACTAATTCAGACTAGCAAAATTAATAACACAGCCGGTGACTCTCTTTGCAAACTCTGTACGTAGACCCTGGAACTCTCTTTCAGCTGATATTACCTTACTTTCTACCTTAGGTCAATTTAAAACTAGACTCAAACAACATTTGGCACTTAACTGGCTATGTCAATGTATCAAGCCTGGCTAACTCTCTCTAGAATGTGTAAAAATCTGTTAACCAGCTTACTGTGTAATTTAATTTAATCCCGATTTACGCTCGGGATTAACTGTAACCTGTGGAACTTGTTTAACTTGCTTACTTATGTAATCGCTGTAAATAGTCTGTTTGTAATATGTAATGCTGGTATTATGTAATGCTGTATCTGCTTACCCTTGGAGCTTTTCTCCCTGGGCCTCTGCTGAAAATGGACATGCATCCAGTCGGACTATCCCGGTCAACAAATGTAAAATAAAAATAAAAAAAGTTCAAGGAAGCTGCTAATAGTAACTGTAAATAGGCTTTATAACTTAGCCAAAGTGGTGGATGTATTAAGTACTTGATTTTTAAATGGATTTAGAGATGTGATTGGTCAGACAGCAATTTATTGTATTAACTTGATGTATTTAAATGAGATTTTCTTTGTTAGACTCATTAAGTCTGAAGAAGCGTTCATAGTAATGTGAAAGCACTCACTACGTTTTTATTTGTCTGTGGTATATTTTTGTAATAAAAGTCTCCTTCGCTCTGGATGGTGTTGCCTCTTGAGTTTTCTTTGGATTTTACATAGTAGAGAACTGTAAAAAGGGGAATAATCTAAGTATGGCATGGATTGACTACAAAAAAAACATTTGATAGTATCCCACATTCACGGATAAAAGAGTGCTTATAAATGTATAAGATACACTCTACACTGATCAACTACATTACAGTGACCATAAAATAGTGGCAGACCACTTTGCAATTGAGACATGATAAAGAACACATTGTTATCCCAGGGATACAAATTCAAATGGGGATATTCCAGGGTGACTCTCTGTCACCACTGTTATTCTGCCTTGCCCTTAATCCATTAAGCTGTTTACTTAACAGGTTAGGCCATGGCTATAATTTGGCTCCTAGAAAACAATAAAGTGTAGAGACTTCTCATCTTCTCTTTGTTGATAATTTAAAACTGTATAGCTCATCTGATGAGGAACTGAAAGCACAACTGCAGGTTGTAAAAACTTTTTCAGATGATAGAAGAATGTCATTTGGTCTTGATAAATGTGCAAAAGCAACTTTCAAAGGAGGAAAACTGCAGCATCAGGAAAACATCAGTTTGGGACAAGAATGTGATATAAAAGAACTTGAGCAAGAGGGAGTGTATAAATATTTGGGAACTGATGAAGGATCAACAATAAAACATGAACAAATGTGAATAAAACTTAGTAAGGAATACTTTAGAAGACATAAATTAATCCTGAAAACAATGTTGACATCTAGGAATAAAATCCAAGCTATAAACCAATTTGCTCTTCCTGTTCTAAAACTTATAGTTTTGGAGTGAGTGACTGGCCCCAAAACGTGTTGTATAGATTAGACAGGAAAACAAAAAGGATGCTTCATGCTCACCAAATGATTTATAAAAATCAATGTATACCAAGATTATAAATCCCCCATTCCGAAGGAGGGATGGGCCTCCTTGAAACTGATTACATGTATAGATCTGTAATTGTGGGACTCCACACATATTTGCTGACCTCACAAGACTGAAACATAGTGAAAGTTTTGAAACATGAGGAGAATACATCTAAGATGACTTCTCTGCTTAATCTAGCAGAAACATATCAACATCAAGCAGGAATGGAAATCAAACCAGAAGTAGATAAAAATCAGGCAGCAACTGAATGTGCCAAAAAACAAAATAAAGAATATAAAGTGAAGGACCAGATGAGAAGGCAAGAAATGTGGAAAATGCATAAATGTAGTTGCAAGTATAGAAAACTTCTGGAAGAACCTCATGTTGATCAGGAACAAATGCAGGAATGGTTAAGGAGAAGAAAATTCATACCCAGAGATGAAAGGTTAATATTGGTGGCACAAGACTGTCGGCTATGTACACATTGGTTTATAAAGTCCGTTGAACATGTGGGAGAAACAGACAAATGTATGTTTTGTAAAACAGAACTGGAAACAGTTGCGCACCTCGTTGCTGGTTGCGCCATACTAATGGCAGAAGGACTGTATAATCAAAGGCATAATAATGTGGAAAGACTGTTGCACTGGGGATTGTGCAAACATTAAGGTAATGAAGTTGCTGAAAGACACTGGCAGTGTGAGCCACAAAACATCATAGAAAATGAAGTCTATATTACACGGGATCACCCATTACCAACAGTTCAAAAGATAGATGCTAGAAAACCAGAAATAGTAATCCAAGAAAAGACAAAAGTAGCATTGATCGTTGAAATCACCACACCCAGTGACTACAGTGTCCTGCGTACAGAGAGACACAAAGTCATAAAATATCAGGATCTGTAGGCAGAAATGAGAGCAATGTGTAAGAAAGGTAACCAGATGGTTCCAACAGTAGTAGGAGCAACGGGTCTTATAAAGAAGAATCTACAATCATATTTAGATATATTAACAATACATGTAACCCCATACGAACTACAGAAGGAATCATTACTGGGCACATTGCGGGTGTTGCAAAGAGCACTTTTGGCTGACATCAAAGAGTGAAACGATACTAATTTCATGAACTTTAATCATACTTTGACTTAGGAATAGGATCCATTCTCGTCATGGTATTAGAAACCCAAAAGCTGTGGAGTAATTAAAAAAGGGCAGATATTAAATTTTATGCATTTACCACTGCATGTACATTTGCTAATTATATTACATGCATATGAAAGCAGAAACAACTATTACAGTATAAAAGATACTTATGTATTAGTAGATGTTGAAGACTGCGCATTTGAAGAGGTTAACTGTTACTTGTTGCACCAGTGTTCTGTTTATTAGTAAGATAATGAAGATCTTGTTTGACTGGTTTGGCAAATTTTGCTGCAGAATTACTCAATGTATGGGTATCAGATGCACTTAATAGGAATTTTAATACTTTCTTGTCTGAATTGTTTATAATTTGTCAGTTTGCAAATGTTTGCTGGCAGATGTTTCCAGTTTGCAGGAATTAGTTTGGAGAAACATTTTTCTGCAATAGCTTGGAGAAAGGGAATTCTCTGGAAGGTTATAATGCCATAATTTTGGGTTCTTAGTATGTTTAATGTTCTTGATGCTAAGTTTATTTTCCGGAGTAGCAAACAATTGCTATAAGTAAAGCTTCAGAGAGGCAAAATGGATCTGGTTGTAACAGGAGGCAATTTAGTTTTGGTCAGGGCTCTGCAGTGATGTTCAAGCCTAGGTAAGATATGTCATAACTCTCAATTGTACAGATTTTCACAGAATGTTCAGATTTTTTTGTGTATATTGTTGGCCTGTTTCTCAATAAAACTGTGGTTTTCTGAAAATCATTGAGGATTGAAGTCATAACATAATGACATGCATTTGAGGCTCAGATTTCATATCACTCAGAAAATTCATGTTAATATGAACCTTGTTATTCTATCAACTTTCTAAGTTTGTAAGAGTAATATTTAAAAATTGTCCCTATTTTTGTGCCTTTGTTCCCCCATTATTTATAGCTTTGCCCAGATTTCCTGCTCTAAGAGGTTGAGAGATATGGTATGCTTATATCAACATATGTTAATTGTGGTTCAGATGCTGGGTCTGTTGTGAGAAGAGTGCAGAGTTGTTATGGGGACAGCACATTCTAAGTGGAATATAAGCACAGTTTTTTCAAAGACACATCTGGCTTGAGGGCTACGATGGGTAAAAGTTGAATATGTGGCCCATAATTCTGAATTAACTTTGGCTATGATTTGTTCACTGTGCTATTTGAAGAGTTATCCATTTTATTTTATTTATTTGTTATCCATTTTATTTTGTTATCCATTGTATTTTCTTTATTTGTTATCCATTTTATTTTATTTATTTGTTATCCATTTTATTTTATTTGTTATCCATTGTATTTTATTTATTTGTTATCCATTTTATTTTATTTGTTATCCTTTTTATTTTATTTATTTGCTTTTGTTTATCAGGAAAATCCAACTGAGTATAATGCCCATTTTCAGCAAAGGCCAAGGGAGAAAAGTCACAAAAAATAATAATGTACAATATAACAAACTTAAAACAAAGTCTTAAGAAATATGTAAAAATACTGAAATTCATTAAAATTGAATAAATAGGAGATAACTCACAAAGATACACAGTGTAGCAAGTTTTAAGAAGCGACATTGGTGTATGTTACAGGACGTCACTTAAGTAGGAAATTATTAGCATAAATGAAGTAACACCACTAAACATCAGAAAGTATCAAAACTGGTTGCTAAAGAAATGTGACGTGCATCTATAATCATGCTATTTGTAAGCTAATAAAAGAACATGGGAGGAGTGCAATAAACACCCTTCAGTTGGAAATAAATGGTTTAATAGGTAAGAGGAGAGAATCATGAGTATTTGGCATTTTAACCTGGGGATTCAGGACATTTACAAATTCCAGTATGATACAGATGCAGTTTGAGGTTGGCCTTAAAAGTGAGGAGATTGTTGATTTGTCTGAAGGTAAAGGGAATTCTGTTCCATAGTTTAGCTATGCTTACTGAGTATAAAGAGTCCTCATATGAGTTGCTGGATTTTTGGATTCGATTAGATGTTGGTCCTTTGACTTGAAGGTTCCTTTTTGGGTTTGTACTATCTTATTGCAATGTTTGAGGGATGGTGCAGTATTTTATGTGATAAAACACAACGTTTACTGGAGAAAACCACTTTATAAAACAATGACAATAGCAAAGCTTTCAGGCAAAAAAACCCTTCCTCAGTGCATTACAGGTTACAAAATCATTCTGAATTTATACAAGGTCCCTGTCACATGACCAGCAGCCCATTGATCATATGACACACAAACAAGATAAAATATAAAACACTCTATAGGAATATATAAAATTTTAAAATAACTAAGAAATGACAGTTTCATCTAAGTTTAATATGTTGTAAACGTTTAAGGACAGGTTTTAAAGTAATAACGTCATTAAGCCCTGGGGGGTGATCGGCTGCTAGCCTTACCATCCATTCATATTCCTTTAATTCAAGTAAGTTGTTAATATCACCACCACGAGGTGTTTGTTTAACCATGTCAATAACTCTAAATAAAAACCTATGATTTACGCCATGTTCAGCTATATGTTTATATAATGCATTAGTGACTACTGATCTCCCAATCTCTGATTTGTGTTCCACTATTCTATCTTTCAGCTTTCTTGTAGTTTTTCCTATGTAGAATGATGGACATTTTAGACAATTAGCCATATAGTCTACAGAGACTGTGGTGCAAGAAGCTTTTAGATTAAAGGAATATAGTTTATTAGTTATAGGATGTCTGAATTGGTGGCTAAATTCCCCTAAAATATCAGAACAACAGGAGCAATTAAGGCATTTAAAGGTCCCAGGGTTAACGACTACAGGGGAAGAATGGAAGTTTAGGTCCTTATAACATAATTTCTGTTTTAGGGTCTTCATATTTCTATAAGAAAAATATGGTCTGTCACCTAGAATTTTCTTAACATTCATACAGGCCATAAGGATCAACCAGTTTTTTCTGTATGACTTGTTTAATTAAATGTGTTCTGACATTAAAAGATGTAACAAATCTAATTTTAGCATCATGTCTTAAATTCTCAATTCTATTGTTTCCTTCTAAATAAATAGGTTTAAGTGTGGTATCTCTTTCCACTATAGCCTTATTTTTAGCCTCAGTTAACAGTTTACTATCATATCCACTAGATATAAAATCTGTATACATGTCATTAAGTTGTATATTAAACTGAAGATTTTCAGTATTTAATTAGTCACTCTACCAAATTGAGAGGTCACGATGCCCCTAAATATGTGAGGGGCATGCATACTTTTATACTTTTATAGTGCAGATAACGTCCCGAATGTACTTCCTTCTGATAGATACTCGTACGAAACGAGCCATCTACCAAATGTAACCTTACATCTAAAAAACTATCGTCTCATTCGAGAACTCCATCTTAAACTTCAAAAAATCTGTTGTATTATTCAAATAACCTAAAAATGCATGTAATTGTGACTGAGTTCCTTTCCATATCATAAGGCAATCATCTACAAATCATTGGTAGAAAGCGATGTTATTAACAAAAGGATTACTATCACTTAATATAAATTTCTGTTCCCAACAATATAAAGTCAGGTTGGCATATGTGTTTGCTATAGATGTCCCCATGGCTACTCCAGATAGTTGCAGGTATAACTTCTTATCAAACAAAAAAATATTATTGCTTAGGACCAAATCAAGCAAACAACATATATTTTCTACCCTACGCGTTGTTAGTGGAGACTGTCTGGTTAAGAAGTCTCTAATACATTGGATCCCAAACTCGTTGGGTATCACTGTAAAAATTGAAGCTATGTCCAAGGTAACCATGTAGATATCTCCCTCTAAGTTCTCTCTACTATCAAAAGCATTATGCCATGTTCGTAATTTTAACAAAAGATCAGTAGTGTCTTTTAGTACAGTAATGCAACTATCTAAATAAGGATATAATTGTTTCTGTAGGTATATAGAAATAGGCTCAGTGAGCCAACCCCCACCAGATACAATAGGTCTCATGGGTTTTTTTTTTATTGACTTATGAATTTTAGGAACACCATAGAGGCACGGTATAGTAGGACATGGCACAGTGAAAAAATTGAACAAATCTAAATCAGTATCTTCGTTTAACTGTAATTCATATATTGCCATATTAACATTGCTAATACATCTCTTAACATCATTGTTGTTAATACATTTAAATGCTATAGGGTCATTAAGTAAGCATAAAACTGAGTCAATATAACTAGTTTTCTCCATAAGTACCACAGCACCTCCTTTGTCTGCGGGTTTAATAATAATGTCATCATTAGTTAATAGAGACTTAAGGGCCATGTGTTCTTGGTAAGATAGATTAAAATGCTTTGATATCAAAGGGTGACCATATATTTCTCTTATTTCTAACTCACATACATCATGGAAGGCAGTCAACACTGGTAAATTGGTTGGAATAAAAGTACTTCGCCATTTACATAAATCTTCCGGAACACAAGTATTCCCAAATAAGGCTTTAAGAGCCACAGTTCTGACAAATTGTTTCAAGTCAGTTAATATATGTACTAAATCATCATTCGCAGTGGGAATGAAATTAAGACCTTTTTGCAACAATGAATAATGCGCCTCATGTAAGACGAAGCTGGATAAATTTAATGTACCTTGAATTATCTTCGGCTCTGTTTGTTTAGTCCTAAAGGGCTGTCATTTTTTCGTTTAGCTGGAGTAAGAACCCTACCCGGTGTCGTCTTCGTCTTGGATGTAGTACATTCAGCTACCGCTTCAGCTTGCATTAGCTGAAAGCGCATATAGTTCAACGTAGTTTGTTGTAATTTATTTCGTATTTGTCCTCCATTTTCTCCCTTATCAGTTGAACTTCTTTCAGCTCCATGCACGATTGCGTCAGCATTACATGAAGTCGATGTTGTCATTGAGGGTGTGTCGGCAGGTTGACCAATGGGCACAACTGTAGATGCAGTATTTCATGTGCCATCATGAGCTGTGTATATGATATGTAGTATGGTAGTTCTAGCTAGTTCAGGTTCTGCAAGGAGATACAATGATAGGTTTGGTTTAGGAGGTTGCATGCAAATTTACTTATTTGTTCATTAGTGCGGTCTGAAGATTATTGCAAATTGCAGATGCACACAGCAGACCAGGAAGTAAGAGGGATGTGGCTGTGGTGAGTGAAAAATAGCCTGGCTTTGTAAAGTAGCTCTAATTTGAGGTGGGAGTTTCTTTTACAAAACTGATGTGCTGGTCATATTTAAGTTTATCATCTTTGATTATGTCCAGTATTTCGACATGGGTAACTAATTCTATTTTGGTGTTGTTAGGTGTCACTGTATTTAGCAGAGTGCTAGTTAATGGAAGGTTATTGGAAGTAAATGTGATTTCTTTGGGGGGGGGCATCAAGAGCAGTTGGGATTGTTCCAGTCAGGTTTCAACTGAGGAGAAATAATCTTTGGTGACTATAGTTAGGACAAGAGTTGAGTCATTAGCATATTGTATATTTGTTGCATGTTTTGCTGTCTTGTGCATATCATTTATGAATATATTAAACCTTTAAAAGTCAGAGTGGTCATGCGATTACCAAAGAAGGCACCTTTAATTCAGGCATACCTAAAGGATCAATTGCCAATCTTCATTAATGCATTAATGGTATAACAGCTCACATATCCTCCTTAGATGGATCTACTTCACAAGCTCAAAGTTTCAAAACTTCAAACTGCAAATGCTTGAGTCCATAAGATCAAAGTTTTTAAACCTCGAAATTGTAATAACATTTTTAAAAATGTACATTTTTGCAGGGGGGCAAGGCCCCCTGCACCCCCCAGACCCCCTGCTAAATAAATATACCAACTCAAAGATCGCACTACAGTGAGGAAAATGGTACATTTCCTGTTCTGCGCTGTATGAAGATCTCCATTCAAAACATCTGAAGTTTCAAAGCTTTGATCTTATTGTCTCAACCATTTGCAATTTGAAGTTTTTAAACTTCGAGCTTGTGAAGGGAATCCCTTTAGACATATCCTTTTACACCAATCAAATAATTCTACATAACTCAGGTAAGACTATTAAGCTTAGATAAATCCTAAATATTATTAGGTACTTGTTTTTTTGTTGAGTAATCTAGAGCTGTGATGAGTAACAATGCATTTTTGTTTAGTTTTTGATGTGTCCCAAACAACACTGCGGCAGTTTTTGAATGGTTAACGTTAAGCCATTCCTTCCTGAGCCAACAATACAGCTGAGTGAAATCATTATTTAGTGTGTATTTTATGGTAGTGGTCACAGGATGAAAGCTGTGGAATTAAAGAATTCTACCAGACTTCCCCAGGAGTGTGTGTGTGTGTGTGTGTGTGTGTGTGTGTGTGTGTGTGTGTGTGTGTGTGTAAACTGTTTTGAAGGACGTTACCATGGGTAAACGGCATTGAAGCCACTAATGTTCACAGACAGAATGGGGGGGGGGGACTGAGGTGTTAGGCTAAAGAATCATCTCAGTAAGTGGTCAGTGTGGGGTCCTAGTCTGTGTTTGGATGATTGAAACTCACACTCAGGGCTGCAGTGCATATTCTATCTATGCAGATGAAGCCCGGTAGTATTTAGTGACTTGGTCAGTGAATTAGATTTGCATGCATCTTTTGCGCATTAATCTGTTGGGTGAGAGTGGCCTAGCTCAAGAGATCATTCTTCTGTGGCCATTGTGGTCATCACACCTATGTATAGACAGTGGACTGGATCTGAGGATCATGAACTCCTGTCCCTCACATATCTAGTCTTTTGTTAGTTGGCAATAGTGAGACTCAAAGCCCATCTCTCCCAACAACCAAGTTCCCTCTTGCCATGAGATTTTGGTGGCAGTGGTAGGATTCAAACCCCCAGCTGTCTGACAACCAAATTCTTTCACAGCGATACTTGGTTAGCAGTGGTGGGATTCAAATCCCATCTGTGGCAAACTACTGTGATATTTAGTGGCAGCGGTAATGGAACTGAAATTATTTTTCCTGTAAGGCAGTGTGTATGTGCACTCCTGCAGCCACAATGTAAATATAGAGAGGTTTAGTTGGTTACATCAGTTATTTTATTTTTTTAGTTACGATAGTTAGGAAAACAAACAGAAATGAGCTCCTCTAACAACTACATTAAGAGTTAATGCCACAGCTGACCAAGGAGTGTAAAGTTAAAAGAGGCCTACATGCCACAATGTCCAAGAAAGACATGGTAGCTTTGCGTGCAGCTGGAATGTAGTCCAAAACCCTGTTGACAATCCAGTTTGTTGTAGTGGGTATGTAGGTGGAGGAAGACAAAGACAATCCTATCTATTCCAAGAGGACCTCAAAACCCGGTTGGAATTACAGAGACTGGCAATGCAGATGAAATGTCAAAGCAGCTGAGGGTATGAAGTAGTTGGAGGCTGAATCAAAGCATTGCCAGAGGGCCACAAGTCATGGGTAAGGCAAAAAAGAAACCCTAGTTGCCCACATCAGTGCAAAACTTTTCCAACAATATAAGAAGGAAGTGATTTTGGCAGTTTTATTCAGGTGTTTGAAATATTATGCAATCAACAACAAGCTGCCCAGCAGGTACAGTAGCTGTCCCTTACAGACAATCCAACCAGTTCCACAATGTCCAGGCACAAAATAAAATAAATAAACAATCCACAGTAAACAGCATCACAATGGTCAATAACTTTAACTGCTCTGCTCATGGGTAAAGCAAATGCACATGCTGTTTTCAAACTTAGTGATATTGAATAAATGATGTTAAATCTAAACAATATTTGCTTGCATGCTTAAAACGGACTCCTGGAATGCTTAGAAAAAATAAGACAGCACAAAAGAAAGGCAGATCAGAGTGTGAATGAATATTATGCAGAAATCAACACTTTCTTTCATAGGTGGGTGAGTGGATGTGAAGTCATCACATCTGAAATGCTTGCAGAATGTTTTTGTGAGGAGAACAAGCTTTCAGTGCTCAGACTGATGCCACAAGGATCTAGTTGGCAGACCAGGAATGTAACATGGATGATGACATGGGGTGAACCCCTATCTAGTTAGCATTTTGCAACTGCATAGGAAGCGGGTGCCCTCCATTCCACATGAGTAAAAGGGAACCCATAGGGGCAGCCTAAACCATTACAGTAGGTTTCATGGGTAAGGTGGAGAAGCCAAGGATACTGATACATGCCCAGGTCTTTGGGTATATGCTTTAAGTGTTAACAGAAGTGACATGTACAGACTTACTGCTCACTGAGGGAGGGTGGGGAACAAATGTCTCAGGAAGCAGCAAACAGTTTAATTGCTATAAAAAGCGGTGGGTTGTCTGGAGACAACCTCTGTACCAAAGCATCATAAGAATTTGTAGCATATCCTGGCAGCACAGAAGAGACAATTGCTAAGAGTAACATAACCTCAGACATAACTATAATTAAGCCTGCGGTGGCCAAAAAGGAGCAAAAACTTGCCAGTGCAATCCAGTACTGTTAGGGCCTTAGGAGGGATACCTCCTTAGGTACCTGTGACCAGAGTTTATCTAGACAGGGAAGGGAAGCAAGGGAGCAGACAGGTGTCTGTGTTTGAGGATATCCAAGCAGAGAATGACTTTGACAAAGCAGTACCTTGTACATACAGTTACACACAGCCAAGCACAGAGGGAACTATGCGGGGATACAATAGTGAGGAGACCGAGCCTGGGTCCACACACTCAAGTGAGGCTGATGTGGCTACTTTTGGGGGGGTTGGTCAAAAGCACCTGAAAGGTACTGGGATTTGTTTGGAAGGTATAACTTCAAGAGGAGAGGTGGTTGGTAATCGTTAGATATTTCTCAGACATCAGTGAAAATGACACTCTAAAGCATTCAGATGCATTGACAATTTACTGAGTGTAAGACATTTTTCATACTATTAAAACTTTTAGAGGAGGGCCAGGGCAGAAATAGGAGACAAAATCAGGGATGGCTCAGAACTGCTATGCTTGGCTACACATTTCAGAAGATCTCTACCCTTCCCTGAATTGCTACAGCATTAGTAACTTACATCTTAAAGTAGCAGGTACAGTAGCTGTCCCTTACAGACAATCCAACCAGTTCCACAATGTCCAGGCACAAAATAAAATAAATAAACAATCCACAGTAAACAGCATCACATAGATGAATCAGCCTGGCTCCAAATCCAAGCTGCAGCTTCCAGACAGCCACAGCACTATACCCTGAACATACAAATTGCAGCAGACAACCAAATGAAATAGAGCTTTTAATTAAAGCTACTCCCTGCTGTAATACCTCCAAATCCAAAATCTATGTGGAAGTACTGTTGCACTCCTTTCCCTTTTCAGAAACAAAAGAAACACTAAGATATCACATGATATCATTTTTTAAAATATCACAGTAGTGTAAAAACTAGCAGAGTCGACATTGGTCTATTTGCCTCTTGATGCTGTTCTCTGATTGGCCCCATACTCTCCACACTGACTGGCTATAACTACAATGTCTGAACCAAGCAGAGAACAGAATGTGAAGCCATCGCCTTGCGATGCGGGACAGTGGAACACTGCTGGTGCCCTATTACAAATGTGGAGTGTTCCACACAATGTGGTGTATTTGGATGCTGTTGCTAGATAACTGCATTGATGTCTGTTCCTTAAGTATTAAAATTATTCAGGGATGCTTTGAGCACACTGTAAAATTATTCTGTGTCAGCCTGACTTATTGCTGCAGTTAGGAAAAAATTTACAAAATCCATATTAAAGAGCCAGATGAATGTTACATCCCATATAAAGGGAGTGAACACATTAATACTATTAAAAATAAAACTATAGCTAATGCTCTATCTAAACATTCTATTGTTTGCCCAGCATTTAAGAAAATGTCCTTTTTTTGTGGTGAATCATGTTCAGAATATAGGGGAGGTGTGGATATAAATAATGTTTTGGAGGTTCATGAGTTAAAATGGTAAATAAAGCTGAGTGCTAGATGCCCTCCATGGTTAGATGGTCCTTTAAATATCAAAAGTATTTTGAAAGAGAAAAGACTTTGGTATAAGGTTTAATAAGTAGAATGGGATATTTGTATTTTATACAAGTCTCATTCATATTTATATAACTTTTTATTAAGTCTACTTATTGTATTTACTATTTTAAGAGTATAATGTGATGATTTATTTGTTTACTAGTGAGATATGTTTGAATCATGTAATTGGTTAGAGTTTAAGTCACATGTATATGCAGGATGTATTTAAGTGTATAGTTTGTGAATTTTCTCAGTTCCGATGGTCTTTTTAGGACAAAAGTGCTCAACTGAGTTGTTGGGATTAAATTGTTTTTGCCACTAGCTGTGGTGTGGCTTGGTATTTTAGCTTTTTTTTTCTTTTTCATTGTGATCTTTAAATTAATACTATGTTTTGCTTAAAATACAAGTACAAACCTCCATCTCTGAGGAAGTATGGCCTCAGAAGTCAGTGTATTTAGTAAGCTGGGCTGTGAAAGCATATTGGCCCAAACAAATCCTCAAAATAAAATCATTCACAATTTAACTGTTTTTGTATATATGACCTCAGTTTTGTGGATCTGAAGTAAAGACTTTTCAGTAGACTCAAAAGACCAAGTATTAAACAAACTCAAAGGTAAAAAACTTGAGGGGATGACTGTTGGGTATTTGAGTTAAAAACATGTCAGCCTGTATACAGTCTAGCTCCAGGTATGAATGTGTGCGTGTGTGTGTGTGTGTGTGTGTGTGTGTGTGTGTGTGTGTGTGTGTGTGTGTGTGTGTGTGTGTGTGTGTGTGTGTGTGTGTGTGTGTGTGTGTGTGTGTAAAGAAGAAATTGTATCTTTTGCACAAGATGAGGAAAGAAACAAATAAGAGATTGCAAAACAGATAAAGCACTGACAAATCCAGATGATATCAAGGTGAGAATGAAATCTTTCTTTGATGAAGCCCTCTGTCTTTGATATCCACTGTATCCAGTTTAGGTCTCAAAGTGTGTTACAATCCAGGACTGGGGGAATAAAAAATAAAGAAAGAAGACAAATGCAGAATAACCTGCTGAAGTATTAAATTAGCATGTGTTCTCACTAATTGCAATAAAAATTACTTTTCAGTCCTGGAAAGAGATAAAAAGTCTAATGTAGAACACAGGAGAAGAATAAAGAAATGCCAGTAAATTACAACGAAGAGAGTCAAGTCAGGGTAACAAGCCATAAAAAAAAGAAACTTCAGTAGATCACTGTCCCAGAGGTAGGGCATCTACCTACTATACCAGTGACTGAGGTTCTTGGCATCATCATTGTTGAAGACAGCACAGAGGGCCAGACAAAATCCACAGGGTCTAACAAATAAGGATCTAGTCACATGGGAAATGAGATAGGAAATGGCACTGCAGGGCATCACTTTAGCAATGGTGAGGAGATGTCAGCTGGAATGCTGACCCACACACTGCCCTGACCTCCTAGCGGGTGAGGACTTGTTGTTGCTACACATTTGTTTCAGATAGGCAGAACTACCTAGCACTGAGGTAACCCCACTCATTGGATCAATATGACTTAGTATCACTTCACCTAATGCTGTAGTGACTTGTGTGGCACTGTGGAACAGTTATCTCACAAATGGACAGAGAAAATTGTCAAGCAGTGGAATAAGCAGGTCAGATAGTTTGGCCAAAAAGCCAACAAATGGAAGAATTAATAAGTCAAGAAACAAAGATCATGGGCCAAACAGGATCATCTAAGGGATTGCCTTGCCAGTGCTCCCTTCATTAGAAGTATGTTACCTAATGAAGGCAAGGCATGTGTGGGATCCGTTTGAAAGCAGGTTAATCCCAGAAAATGACCAACCAAATGGCTTGAGACCAACAGATGATAAATAAGAGAAAAAGTACCCATTTCAGTAACTAATCACGCCTTGGATCAGTGAAAGTATTCATTCAAGGATGGAGGTGTTGACTCATAGAACTGACTGGTGAATGTGATAAATGGAAAACTGGTAAGGGGAAAAGAAGAGATGCAGGGAAGGTAGAAGGCAGAACCATTTAAAGGGCAGGTTGGATAACCTTATTGTCTCCCTCTACTCTTAAGCAAATGCCATGTAATGTTAAAAAAAATCTGAAACAGGTTCGATGCTGACAGTCTCCACAGTCCTTGCCAGAATGATTCCATGCAAAACAGAGTTTACCAAATATCTGTAATCTGACTAACAAGGGCATAGCAATATATCTGACAATTAGTGTAGAAGACTAAGGGATGAATTAACAAGCTAATTCTTGCAATCCAGGGTCTGAATCTCTCACCCTTCATTTGTCTAACTCTGTGATCCTCTACAGGTCACTTACCCAGACAGTGCTCCAAGGCTAAGCCTGAAAAGGACCACATAGCTCAATGCTTTATGCAGGTTAACAAATAAATAATTTAATTTAGTGGAAGCCTTGGCCTTCAAAAAAGCTGCATCTCAGTCTTCATGAGAAGATATTAAGCAATGTATGGTCTTAAAGTCAGAAGGAATATCTTAAAATAAGTCAAAAGTTATCTTAGAAACATATATGTCACTGGGATCACCTTTTAAATTCTGAATCTCAAAATCATAAAAGGCATAAAACCTGGGTGTGTGATATTAACTGGAGCTCTAACTGGCAAACTATGAGTTAGGAGGCAAATAATTTAAATGAAGGCAGAACTTATGTAAATACTACACTGTAAACTGGGTGGCAAACACAAATCAGAGACAAGCAGAGAAGACTAAGCAGCAAACCTAACAAAACCTGCCTGTTTGTGTGGTGCCTGTCTGTCTTTCTGTCTCTCTGTGCAACAGATTTTTAGAATTGTACAACATCCAGAACACACCTCCTGCAAAGTAACACTCCACCCTGGACAATACATTCTTCTGAACAGCATATTCTCTCAATGTTGCAAAGAAACCTATGAAAATGACATGCCTAAACAAATAAATAAATACATGCATACAGAAATAGCAACCAGGCATTCTAAAAAATCCATTAAACATCTGTAACTTAATGAAACAAAACCACAGTAAACATCAGGGTTTTTTAAATTTAAACTCTGGCACATTTCATTGCACAAAATAAATTACTTTTTAGAAGCATACACTATGACATAAATGATACATGCTTGGGCACTCCCTTGGGGGCACCACATAACAATAAGGTTAACTGTCTTTCTCATGTCACAGTATGTAAGCAGAAGTTATGTGAATGAAACCCAGATGTTTGCTGCTGAATGTGCAAAGTTTCTTTGAACACCACTCTGTATTTTCAGCATTTTTATAGTATTTACTTCTTTAAAATGAATCAAGTTTTGACAGTGTCTAGAATTTATGTTTTATGTAACGAAATATGAAATATTTTAAGTATCTGAGGAATACAACTATAAAAATTATATGCAAGAAACTACTGAATCACAAAAACAATACCTCAGCCTGAAACCTGGAATGCAATCAGCAGGAAACAAGTATCCTCAAATTCATTTGGGTATACTCACAGAATGAAAAGAAAGGTCTGGCAGACAATAAAAGGGGGCAATAGAAACATTACTGTGCTTTTAATTTGTAAGTTTCTGATGTTAAATGATGTAGGCATCGCCTAGACAACCGACCTCCAGCATTCATTTCCTTTTGGCTCAAATTAAATTAGCCTCTGCCGCCACAGTGATCATTCTATTTACTGTTCATAAAGGTTAAAACCAAAATAAATATCAGCACTTCTAATTAGAATGTAAATCAAATTAAAATCCATCCTCTACTGTTGCTGACCTAAAACTACTATCTACCATATAGGTAATGGTATTGAGCTGAACAGGTTTGCATCTGCTTTCAAAAGTACAATATTGCCACCTGTTGGCCAGTTACAATACTACAACAAAATGAATTCTAAATCTGAGCAGTGATTTAAAGTATTAATAAAATAAGTCAAAGTATGTACAATGTATAAACAGACAAATCTGTGCAAACATGTGAGTTATGTCCGGCTAATTTTAAAAGTATTTTTCTCTGTAATTTTGTTTTGAAATGCATTTTATACAGTTAAGCTTCCCAGTGGTCACTCGGGCTGTAATATCAGGCTTAATATCTGTATGCATGTATATATATATATATATATATATATATATATATATATATATATATATATATATATATATATATGTATATGAATCTATAACTTTATTTATTTTCATGTTAACATGAAAAACTGCTACAAACTGTATTCTGTTCTTTTCTTATTGAACACCTTTGAATAAATACCCATTTTTGGTGTGCTTTTACTGCAAGCCATAGGCATCAGTCATGCTACACAAGGTAGAGATGTCAAGTAAGTTTGAACTCTCCTAGAGGTAACCCACACCCATTTTTTTTAAACTGTGACCCTACAGGCATTTTTGACCTACGTGTGGAGATAGACTATGAACTTATAGGTACTTGTGAATTTTTTTTAGACCTAACTAGCTGTAGCAAGTTATGGAGATGACAATAGAAGACGTTCCAAAGTATTACAACCCTAAAGCAGAGTCTGCAACAATATATGGCTAAACATAAAAAGAGATTGACAACAACAAGAGACAAAAAAAATATGCTACATGATCTGCAAGAAATAAATAGGCAAATGCAACAAAGTTTGCAATAAAATGTTGCACACAAAAAGCAAACAGGCTTTATTACAATCCGAGATCTGAAACAAAAAGTCAGGCTTGGAGGATGAAGCCTCAGTACAGAAAACCCCAACCAGACTGGAATGCAAAAGTGTAACCCAATGTTGACATGGAGGAATTTTGTGTTACATTCAATAGGGTAAATATACATGAAGGCTAGCAGTTCAGAGAATGGGCAAGAGTCAGCACACCATTCTAAAGCAGAAAGGCATAAAGGACTACTTTGACTCAGAATCCTGTGATGTGAATGATTTTAAGAAGCTGAAGACATATTGGCACATACCATTGTTACATCATCCATACAGGCACGGTGTTTATATAACTTTAGTCTGCATGCCTGAAAAAAACTGTATACTCGCAAATGTTTGCTCTCGTTCACTTGACTTTTATCCAGAAAAGACTACTGTTCAACATTTCATCACATTTCTGGTAGGTTGACTTTTTCCTCAGATCCTTACCTCATACAACTTGAAGGTGGGTTAGCCAAGGAAATCCAACCATTGTGGAGTAAGTGAGTGACATGGTAGAATGTTATGTGGTGGCTGATGAGTCATTACCAACTCAACCACAGAATGCCAGCTCAAGGAACACTGCAAAAAGAGGCGATGAGGCTGCATGTAGAGGTAAAACTTGGGAAAGGTTATGTAGAGACAATATTAAAGAACTCATACAAAAGTGACTCAATGTAAATATGAAAAATTAGTAATGCCTTTCGGCTTTTCCCGGTTAGGGGTTACCACAGTGGAACTCCGGTCCGCTAATGATTGGCAGTGGATTTTTATGGTGCCGAGGTGCCAGCCCGATGCAAACCTACAAAGAAGATACACCCATTCACGCACGCACCTACCTGCATGTCTTTAAATGCCACTCGACCATGAGGAGGACATGCAAACTCCACACAGAAGGCACTCCAGGTGAGAATTGAACCGGAGAACCTCTTGCTGTGAGGTGACAATGCTAACCGCTGCACCACCGTGGCCTCTGTAAATATGAAAAATTAAAATGCTGCAAATGTTAGTTTGAACATACAGAAAAAACTGTCACCCCTTCTCTGAATCAAAACACTTATATGTGATTTTGCACATGTAGAGAAAAGTAGTTTATGTTTACCAAAGTTACAGAATCTGCTTCAGTCATGGCTTAGATCAATCTGTGTATTTTAGCCTCACTTTGGTCAAAACTGCCTACTATCAACAGCTGTGCAGTAAAGTAAAATCCCAGAGGAAGAGGAATATGTTCTTGTAACAATGGGAAATACTGCCAGCCCAACTATCTGGAATTTTGTAAATAATTCTATGTCATTTGTGAATATTGATATGATTTATACAGAAGTGGGAGTAAAGTACTGAGCTACAATGTAACCACAGCATGCCATAATGGAACAGAACAGGAATGTACCTGCACTATTGTGACTGTTTAGATGTATATGTTTAATGGAGAATGGAACACGGGAGGTTAAATTTAAAAAAAAATTCAGAGAAAATTGTTTCATAACTATGTAATAAAAGAGATGTCCGCTCTCAGTTTTAGTGCAATAGCAGACAAAATGTCAAGAGCTAGACGTTTTTTGTATTGTCTTGAAAGAGAAATAATTACTAAGTTTAAGATGTAGAAGTGTTTTACTGTTTTATGACTTCCATGATCTGTAAACATCTATAAGATATGTATTTTTCACAGGGAGATGCTAAAATTCTGTTAATTTCTGACAAAGGGGGTTTAGCTTGGGAACTGAAGTCAGGTGACAAAAAGTGATGTCATCCAAGCTAACCCAGCAGTAATATTTGATATTAATTTAAGAATACTCTGAGAGAGAGATTATGCATTTTTGTATTTGCCTTTGACCTGACAACATCCACTTATCATCACCCTCTGCACTTGTCTTGCTGTAAGTATGGTTTTAGGGCATAGTAACTCTTTTAAATTCAGATAGGAATATAGTAAAGTGGTAGCTTAGATGTTTTCTTTATTTATTTGAGACTGTCCTGCAATGTTGTTGTAAATATTTCCTGTGATTTTTGAACTCTGATATAACTGATTACTTACTGAGTATTGTCTTGTTTTATTATTTATTATTAAATATATTTAACCTTTTAATTGTGGCTGGTCTGTTCAGAGATATTTAAGCTCTTAGAGTACTTACATATCTATTTGGTGACACTGTACAGGCCACTCCTAAATAGCCTTGTTGCATCATGGTCAATATAGAATGTTTACCCAGCTATTAATTAATGGATATAGACACATTAGTTTTGGTTGCTGTTAACAAGAAATCAAGAGACGGGTCAGGGATTGCATGTGGTAGTGACTACATTCATGCAGTCCAAAATATAAGCACTTTTGTCTTTATTACAAGATATCCTTGGATCTAAACTTTTTTTAGTACAAACACAGCCTTTAAATGTGTTGCTTAACAAAGGACACCTGCAGAGTTAGGCAGGGGTTAACACATATAAACTAATGAAATGGAGTGCAGTTACAGAAATGATGAATGGAAGATGATATGCAAAGACAGGAGCTGACAGATACCCAATCTGTGGGAAAAAATTCAGCTAGTAGGATGGGATCACCATAGCAATTGCAAAGCCAGTCAAATACTTGATTTAAAAAAACAGCCAATCAAATACTTGATTTAAAAACCACTCAGGAAGAATAGTAGAGGCTGAAAGTCACCAAAGCACAGTATGTGCAACCAATAACAAAACAAGGAGGTGGAACCAGTAAGCCAATAGGTGTCAGGAGAAGATTTTTGTTTCAAAAAGCATAATGCATGCATATGTTTCATACAGTGAGTGGTGAGGAACGATTCATGATTATCCTTAAAAGTCAACCTAAATCACAAGAAAGCAAATAGAATGCTTAAAAGTAAGTAGCAACTATATCTTATTCAGAGTTGCAATATCACAGGAAAAGAATATGCAACATGAAACACGTTTATCTCTAAGTTAGAGATTTCATCAGATAAGCAAAATTACATTTCTGTTTATCCAAGCAGTAGGTTTGATATATAACCATCAACAGAAGGGTAAACATTCATTAAGAACCTCAGTCCCATTATGCCAGCTTTGGATGAAGAACATGAAAATCTGCGCAATAATAGCTTGTCTTTCTGCATGCAGGTTCCAAGATGTTAGTTTGGAGCATGCACAAAAGGTGTCAATGTTTTTTGATTAGACATTATGGTGGCGACATTAAGCACATCAATGTAACACCAAATTGAGCTCAGAGTTCAGTGGTCAAGGTTGAGCTAAATGAAAGAAGGCCATGATAAAGTCCTGCTCCATTCTCCTTCATAGAAGTAGTGTGTTTTAAAGTAAGTGGATCCAATCCATAAACATCTTAATTAGTGAAGGTGGGCAGGACAATGGTTATTGAAGATTGTGCCCAACAAACTTTTGTGGTTAACCATTGAGGAGAGCTCAGACAAGGAATACAGTAGAGAGAAATGGTAGTGACATTGCAGGGATCATAATACAGAGGATTATGATTGGTCACCGATCATAACAAGCTCATCATGTGATCAAGACATGGATGCCAAGAAATTTACCTTGAGAGCAAAGCTCAAGAGGTGACTCTTGGCACTGATGTCAAGAACGCACAATAAAGCGTTATGATTGGAGACCCAATCATAATTCTTTACAGTACATGGAGCTTTGCCTGCTCCATCCACTACTAGTTACAAGAAAAATGTACGTGTTTTCCCAACTTTCAAAGCCAGAAAGACAATGTAAGAGATTCTGTTATGTTAGAAAAAGTCAGAGACACATTGCCAGCACAGAGAGCAGGCAGAAAAAAATCTTCTTTTTTTTATTCTGCTGCTGTTGTTTGCTGGTCAGAACTGGTAGGCTTAATTGTCTGTCATGATATCTGATCTTATTAACTGAAGCAGAGGGTGCTTAGCATTTGTTATGATCAGGTTTCACTCTATAGAAGTGTTTAACTGATTTGTCTTTTTCAGGATATTAGAGAGTAATCACCATGCTCCATGATATATATATATATATATATATATATATATATATATATATATATATATAGCAAGAGAAAGAGAGAGAGAAAGAAAGACGTCTGGCACTTATATTGAATGACTAACGCCATGTATGGTACTTATATTGAATGACTAATGCCATGTATGGTACTTATACTGAATGACTAACGCCATGTATGGTACTTATATTGAATGACTAACGCCATGTATGGTACTTATATTGAATGACTAACGCCATGTTCATCATTAAATGCTGTTGCTACATGGCAGATCAAAGCAACATCATTTACTCCTGTAACAACTGCGTTTGCAGGAGGACAAGCACTTTGCACCCCAAAACCTTGCATCATTAAATATATTAACTTCCAGAGATCACATGACAGAGTGGAAAACAGCAATCCTCATGAAACCAGTGTTATGCATCTCACCACATACTGCAAAACCAAGCAGACACATGTTTTTTGCAGGAGAGATGTTAATATGCTTACTCAAAGATCACAACAAAGAGATGAGAGCACATTTTGTTACACCCCCCACCACCACCCGTTAACACAAGCTTGATGAAGTGTACACCTATGGCTTTTACTGATGATGTGTGTTCTGATATGACAGCCTCTGATAAAAACATAGATAGACAGATAAATAGACATAGTGTTTAAAGAATAACTGAGTCGTATTTCATTTCATACTCTCAACCTGCAGACATCAAAAATTTGGATAAAGATTCTTCAAAAGTAGCTTCATCCAGCCAAAAATCTGGACACCTAATTAGAATAAACTTTCATGAACCACATAACTCCTCTCACTTCCAGTAAGACTGAGGGATACACCTCAGAAATTATGCAAAAAAATAAGTATGTTTTATTCTAAGATGATAATAATGCCCAAAAAATGTCCTTCTTTTTGCATTTTTATTCAGACTTTTTATTTATTATTTTATTTGACATTTGTTAACCGGGTTGGTCCAACTGAGCCAAGGCCCATTTTCAGTGGAGACCTGAGGAGAAAAGCTGAAAACAATACAGAGACCCGAAAAATTATACACAAATATACAGTGGTCAAAATGTACAATGTACAAATGTACAATCACATAACATACAGCTATAAGAAGTAGTTCACTGCACAATACTTTCTACAAGTAAACAGATAATAGTACTACAAATATTACTACAAGGGATTATGGCACCTAGTGTCTGACTACTAATTTTCTGGTGAGAATCCCACTATAATGCCCCATAATGTACGAAATACGCTTGCCATCAATAAGAAATAGAAAAAAAGGCATCAGCAGTAATTAGTGCAAATCACAAACATCAGTAGCAAGCACTTGGAGGGAGAGGTTCTCCTATTAGTTTTGGTTTCATCCTTAATTCTTGAACTAAGAAGTTGAGACTTATGGCTAGAGAACCTGTAAGTTCAGAAATCAAACCATAGCAGAAATGCAATCAACTTCTTTGATCAAGAAATCTAGACAAACCCAAAAATAATGAGTGGAAAAATGGCCAAAATCAGGAACAGATTTTAAATATTGCTCTTATAAACTTAGTAAGTTGCTAATATGACAGCTATTGCATTAGCATGCATTTTCTGAATATGGAGCCTACAATTCAAATGTCTTGTCATTATTAAGTGACTGCAATCCTAAGTACGATTTACCAGAAATTCAGAAATGTAACGAGGATAACACCAAAAAATATGAGGCAAAAATCTTGGCATTCTGTGAAACTATGGACAGCTGAAATATATGCTACAAGTCTGGCAGTGAAGTAAAACTGCTTAAAAAAGTCTGCAGTTCCAGTTTCTGCAAAGTAATCACTGATAAATGGGGAGGACAGGTGTCTAAAACTTGCTTTTTTGTTTCATTTTGTCCCCAAAAGAAATAAATAGTCTGTACTATAAATTGGTTTTACAAGGTATGATCTAAACTTATAAAAAGAGAGTTTCACATGTTAACAAAAAATGGAATAATATTAGTTGCAGTGTAAAGAATTATTTATTGATTGATTGATTGATTGATTGATTGATCAACATTTGATGACTGGGCAGAATAAGGATGAATATGCATACCTTACATTGGATTAATGCAGGACAAAAAAAAATCTGCATATTGTATATCTAGAATGGAGAATCACACTATCTCACATGATGCTTTAGATTAGGATCATTTTGGTAGCCACATTTGGAAAGGTATGAATGTCTGTCTACTGAACAGGCACCACTGTTGGGCAACAGATTAGAGCATTTTGAAGTAACTCAGTGTGACCAATATAAACATGGCCAGAAACATATTGACTTGCCAACATGCTGGGTTAGAGTGGTCACAGTGTACTACATGACTCAGAAAGGGCCACTATCACAGGCTAAATAGTCATCCACATTTAAACGTTTAATTTAATGTTGGACCCAGCTGATTGAAGCTTTAAAAAATGCAGTCTTCAGCCAAAGAAGTGAGAAATAGAATATTCTGGGCCACTAATTTGCTTTACTACTACCATATACACCAATTAGACACACACAGGCATTTTGCTCTGCTCATTACAGGCTAAGCAACAGAAATCAGCCGATCGTTAAGCTTCAGTCCCATTGTCATCGTTATCAATAGGAATGATAAGGCAATGATAACAATTCCACTGCCAGGAGGAATACAAACACAGAAAACCAGTGCAGAGGGCAAAAATGTTTGATAAAAGAACTTTACAACAATTTAAATAGCTTTTAACACATTTCAGTACCAGAATCTGTTAAAATCACTGGGTGCTTCTCAGAAATCATATGGGGAGGATGGTAAATTGGAAAATCGGGACACTGACTATAATATGGATGAAGACTGGTATTTCACAAGTAATAAAGTACATTCGAGAGGTATCATAAAACCAAAGACTCTCTACATTTAGTCCTTAAACTTAGAGCAGGTATGATATAACCCAAGGATTCCACTTTTTTTTGCTTTTTTTATACACTTTGCAAAAAGGACTTACCTAGTTTCCTTAGGGTGTATATTAGAACATCGAAGTTTCAAAACTTCGAATGTTCTAATATCGGCCCTATTCAGCGAAAGCTGAAAATATCGAAGCAACAGAAAAACAAATGTTTTCCTAGGGAAAGAATTTAGTTGTCCATTTCTGTTGGTTCGGTATTTTCAGCGCTCTGGTGGAAAGTTAAGTGTTGGGTTCAGGTAAGTGTGCAATTAAGTGCAGGTTAGGTTAGTTAGGGTACGGGTTAGGTATGTGTGTGATTGTGTGGATGTGAGGGTTAGGGTGGGTTAGGTGAGTTAGGACGCGAGTTAGGTATGTGTGCGATTGTGTGGACGTGAGGGTTAGGACGGGTTAGGTGAGTTAGGGTTAGGGCGTGGGTCAGGTAAGTGTGTGATAGTGTGGACGCGAGGGTTAGGGTGGGGTAGGTGAGTTAGGGTTAGGGCGCGGGTGAGGTGAGTGTGTGATAGTGACAGACCTTAGGGTTAGGGTTAGGGTTTGGGTTAAGGTAAGTGGATAGTTAGTGGTGTGTGTACAGTTTAGTGTAGGGTTAGGTGTAAGATTTTAGGTGTATGCGTGTGGATTGCTGTTTGGTGTGCTTGTGTTGTGTGTATGTGTTTTGGAAGAGCACATTTTTCCCTAGGAAAAAATTTGCTGTTCTGTATGTTCAATGTTTTCAGCTTTCGCTGAATAGGGGTCGATATTAGAACATTCGAAGTTTTGAAACGTCAATGTTCTAATATAGACCTGTTTCCTTATTATATATATCAAACATATTTGTCTTATGTATGTTTGTTTCCTATACTTACATAAATGATTTTTAACTTCACTAATAGGTCTTAAATATTATTACTCTTTGGGGTCACATGACTTTACCCTTCCTATATTAGGAGGGCATGGCTTTCCTATTTCACATTCTGAAGTCCCACTACCTTATGGATGAAAGCACTTAAAGGATTATTTGTACTGTGTTTTTATTTTTTTATTCTTTTACATTAAGATAGTGTTTTTACTGAAGTTGTGGTTTCCTGACCCCGCACCTTGCGTTCAGTCTTTGGTTGCATGGTTTCTTAGTTCTTAACCATCTCTGAGATTGGTTTGATTACACATTTGCAAGGCACACTTCGAGTATCACTTCCTTGAGGCTGATTGAGTGAAACTCAACCCAGTGGACTTCCTCTGGAACAGGCTTTAACATGGGTCCTAAAGGGAGGGCAAGTCCTGCTGTTCTTACTACTACCATTTGACAAGTCTGGTTGCAATAAATCGGGATCAACAACCAAACTTGATAAAACACAGCTTAAAGAAACCCATGTAACTCGTATATGGTAAGTATGCATTCAAATGTAATACCCTGTGCAAATGTGTAAGTGTGGCTTATGTGTACAAATCTACCACTGTAGGTTATAGCACTAATGGGTATGGTAAACTGTGTTTCCATAACAACACAGTGGGTTCATAGTTCACTCCTGCAGCAACAGAGTAATGTAGTTTCTGAAGACAGCTTTGGCACACATTATGGTTATATTCTAATTGCATTATAAGCATTATTCGTGTTGCGTAGCTTTTCTGCACGTACTGATTACCAGTTCATGTCAGTTTTGCAGCCCTGCTGTGCAATTGCCTCTGGCCAGCAAGTTGTCATAGTGCATTTGCTTTCCACACTAGCCCTATGCAATGTGCTGTGTGTATTAGAATTCCACCAATAATCCCTAAAGAATCTAGCCTTTTTAATCATCTATTGTTAAACAAGTTGTTCAAAGAACCAGAAAAGGTCGCCATCTGTTGCCTGAGTGTGTTTCCCAGCAGGAAGCAGTTTGCAATGAAATTCTGAAGTCTAAGGTCTATGCAGCAGCTTAGCTCTGAAGCTGCCAAATGACACACACTGGTTCCAAAAATATTTTTTTGAAAAATGACCAATCTGTACATGTGAAATGATAAAGGAATTCAACACAGACCAAAAGTGGGACTAGAATTTACATGTTATATTTTCTTAAAAGTTAGAGCAAGAAAAAAAAACTTTCAAGATTTTAAACTCTTACTGCCAAACAGTAACAGTAATCAGTAATCAAGAAATAAAAATCCCTTTTAAATATTTAGCAACCCCAGTATTAGAGCTGTTATTCATGCTCTGAATCTCCTTTGCAAATATATTTATTTTATTAACCAGATAATGTCCTTTTCAGTGGTTACCTGAAGTAACTAAGCAGTTCAACAGATTGTTTTCCAATATGTAGCATCTGATTAGAATGTATGGATATCAAACCCAGGCCTGCTCCACTAAGCTCCATTTATGGTTTGGAATCCTGTAAAGTTGGTATAGATTTGAAAAGTGGATGGCTGGTGCAATATTTACTCTTTTTGTTATGATGTCATAACTCTGAAGCAATTGATGGGTTACTCCATCCCCTTTAAAAATCTCTGCCCAACAATGTATCTGCTTATATTGGCACTCATCCCAATAAAACACAGGGGTCACCAAGAAATACATGCTACCTAAAGCAAGCCAGTATGGTGGCTCATTGATTAAGACTGTTACCTCACAAGTCCAAAGTCCGGGGTTTGATCCGAATTTCTGATCACTATCTGTATAAAGTTGCCATGCTGTTACTGGATAGGTTGTTTATCCTGATTTCTGATCACTATCTGTGTAAAGTTGTCATGCTGTTATTGGATAGGTTGTTTTACTTACTCCTGTTTCCTCTCATACCTTCCAAAAATTAGTGTTTATATATGTACTGCATCTGCTCATCTCCTTGTACCCAGGTCATGCCTGAAAATAGTCCATATTTGTTCACTTACTTGGGTAACAAAGATATTGATTATTAAAAAGCAGTGTTGAAATAACATAATAAGAGATAGCAAAGTCAAACAGAATGCAAAATGTTATGACTTTATAAACTTAATGAGATGAAAGGAGCAGCATTATTTTACTTTTAGTTATTTGTCCTTTGTTTACCAGGTTAATGCCACTAGGCAGACCCAATGTGGTATTTATACTACTATGGGAAATTTGGCCAGGGCATCTGGGAACTTCCCCTATTCTTTTCCATAGGTGTTGTGGGATCTTTTATATCCACCTGGGCCTCAGTTTAATATCTCACCCAAAGGGTAGCACACTCCGCAGTGTAGAACCCCCCCCCCACCTTGCAATGTCAGCAATCAATGTGCCTGATGTGGGAACAGAACCCACAGCCTTTTGCACCAAATGCAAGCGCGCTACCTACTGCACCACTTGACACTGATAATTTGGTCAACAAAGAATCAATATAAACCTTTTATTGTGATAAAACAATGTATGTATCTATATGGCCCTCACAACATATACAGCAACTCTCATGGGGGAGCACAACATAACCAATCATATCAAGGATTTAGGTACCTCATATCAATACATCATATAAATGCAAACCTGAAACAACATTTTTCATGAATTCTTTGTTGACCAGGCTAGTTTCACTAGATACCTAATTTATACTACTTGTTCAAGGCATCAGACAACTTCCACTACTCTTTTCAAACCATCTGAGCTACTGCCAGCTCAGGCAGAGGGAACCACACTTTAACATCTCATATAAATGGCAACCCACTAGGAGTAGAGCACTCCTCTCACTGCTGCCCTAGCAATCCAGTCACCTCAAGTGGGAACAGAGCTCACAGCTTTTTGGTCTTCCAGCACTAAAGATGGGTGTGCTACCTGTTGTGCCACCGACACAATTTGTACTCCTATGTTTATATTTTCAGTCTGAGGTCACAGAAGCATTACTTGCACTGTGTTAGTTGCTACTGTGTTCCTTTACAAGAAATCCCTTTAATGTGGTTTGCTGTTTTTGATATTTAGCAGTTTTAACAGGATTTTTATTATTTTTTTGACAGCTTGTGTTTTATAAAGACAATCATAAATCATGTGCCACAGGCTCAGGGCACACGCTGTACCTGCACTGACTAATAACATGAGCATTAAACTCCGGCCCTTGCTGCTGTAGACTAATATACTGTTTTTGTGCATATTAAAGAAGCAGTCTGTACTATTATCATTCCAGTTCATGTACACACACAATAGCACCGAACAATGCTGTCTTCTGTAACATTGCAAAAGGGTGCCCTCCCCACTCTACGTTTCATAGATTAAGTCACTAAACTGCAGATATACTCACTCACTTGCTCTCTTACAAGTTCCATCCAACTCCTACAACGACTCCGAGGACAGACGCCACTATCAACCTCTTTATAAATTGAGTTTTGATGTCCTTACTTTCCACTTTCAGGCTCTGTGAATCTCAGCAAGTAATTTAACAAGTAGAAAAGTCCTGTGTCACCCCTGTAAGGAGGTTTTTGTGACTATTTTTCCTTATTAAACGTATATTAAATTTATATAATAGTATCAACAACAGCGTGCAGACAGCAGCAAACAAAGAACTTTAAAGTATAACATTTGAAAAGCACTGAAGGTGAGCAGTACAAACTAGATAGAACTAAACAATAATTTCAGGGAGGGATAGAAAGCTGCTTCTTCTAGAAGCTTCTACTGACAAAACGATCAGCTTACAGGAAGAATAAGCAGAATCAAAGAGGAAGGAGAGGCTCAGGGATGAGTGAGGTGTACCTTATGGTATGAATTTAATAATGGCTGAGTAGGTATGAGATAGGAGCACTATTACACAAATACTGTTGTAGGAGTAAAGATTAAAAATATAAGTATGTTTGCTATTAATGAATATGTTTAAAGTAAACAACAGAAACTGTTATTCTTTTTCTCTTTATTTGTTTATTAGTTTCCATTTTTTGTGCTTTCAACTTTCTGTGTTTTAAGAATAAATCACCCAAAAATATTAAAAATTCTAAATCAGGTGTATAAAGGTGTCATAAGAAATTCTCTAATGAACGTTTGCCTCAAATTATTGTTTTATGTGGGAGTAAGCCAATGTACCCTCTACAGTCCCCTGATACTCAATAATAGTCACTGCTGGGGTCACTGGTATTCACAGGAAAGCAAATCATTGTATTTTTCAATAGAAAAAAATATTAAGCCTTTGCCTTTCTCCTTTTTTCAGGTAATTCAAATTAAGCACTGTTCAAAACACACAGTGTTCAAATTAGTACAATTCAAGTGCTTGTGTTTTGTCAGATTGAATGACTCCCCTTAATAACTCAAGCCTGCTGTACAGGGATCAGAATATTAAAGGAAAAAAACATTCAATCAGTACATGCATTTGCAATGAATATGAAAATGTAATGAACCCTCTACTTCATGCATTATTAAAATGTAAATCATACAGCTTTTCTGTGGCTTGAATATTTATGTTGTTGGCTTTTGAAAGTCTTGATAGACCAGCAGGGCTAGAGAACTGGAAGGAATAGTGATAGTTTTAGTATTTTCACCACACAAAAAAGAAAAACATTCTAAACACAAGATGTCTATCTGACTGCCTCTTTATTTAACTACATTACAGAGCAGATTCTGAAGTGCTTTACTATAAGCAAGAACTGCATTTTCCACACTGCATGTGAATTTGTGAAGGAAGTATTGTCTGTACCTTACAATAATGCAATCGTCCATGAAGGGTGCGTTATAACTCTGTATATTTGTTACAGTTCGGTGTTGTTATTTGGTATCATCTGGACTAAGCAGGTAGGTTGCCTGGCCTTATATATAGTACAGTGATAATTTCAGATTAAGCTTACTAACTGGTTGTCCTCAGTCATGCATGTGGACTTGTTGGAGTAGACAATTTATCTCTTTGGATTTATTTACTGTACATTGATTTAATGGAAAAGTCCATCTGGGGAAAAAAACTTCAGCAGAGGAGCTGAGAGAAAACTACCAAGACCAGTTATTACAGAATCCACAGAAGAGCACCATATTTTGACAGAGGTTACAAAATCCATACTAAAATGTGTTTTCAGTATTAAAACCACAATACTTTCATTGGTAGCACATCTTACTACGTTAAGGCGATAAGCCACAAATTAAATATGCTCTGCTCTACTGACTTTAGTTTTGATTCCCACTAACACCATGTTGCAGAATTTGTGGCTGAATAAGTCACTAATACAGAATATAACTTTAAGAATAATCGGTTTAATTTTTTGCAAGTCTTTTGGGTTTCTAATACCATGACAGGAATGGACCCCTTTCCTAAGTCAAAGTATGATTAAAGTTCAAGTGCTTAGTATTTTTTTTCAGTCTTTGATGATAGCCAAAAGTGCTCTTCACAACACCCGCAATGTACCCAGAACTGACTTCTGCAATTCATATGGAATTATATGTATCGGTAACACATCTAGATAATTCTTTATGAGACCCATTACTCCTACTACCAGTAGAACTGTCTGAGTATTCTTCTTACACATTGCCCTCATTTCTGCCTGCAAAGCCTGCTATTTAACGACTTTGTGTCTCTCTGCATGTAAGACACTGTAATCTGTGGCTGTAGTAATTTCAGTGATCTGGTTTTCCTCGCATCTATTTTTTTTAACTGTTGGTAATGGGTGATCCCTTGCGATATAAACTTCATCCTTCTCTATAATGCTTTGTGTCTCATGCTTCCAATGCTTTCCAGGCACTTCAATAAAGTAATGTTTGCACAATCCCCAGTGCAACATTCTTGCCATATTATTATGCCTTTCAGTATACAGGCCCTATGTCATTAGTGTATCACACCCAGCAACAAGATGTGTGACTGTTTTCATTTCTGTTTTACAGAACCTGCATTTCTGTGTATTTTTCCCACATGCTCAATGGACTTTGTAAACCAACCTGTAAGCAGTCCACTATCCTTAGCGGCCAATATTAACCTTTCATCTTTTGATTTAATTTCATCTCTCCTTAAACATTCCTGTGTCAGATCCTGATCGGCAGGACGTTGTTCCAGGTGTTTTCTGTACTTGTAACTATATTTATGTCTTTTCCCATGTCTTGCTTTGTTATCTGATCATTCTTGTTATATTCTTTCTTTTGTCTTTTGGCACTTTCAGTTGCTGCCTAATTTTTGTCTACTTCTGGTTTGGTTTTCATTCCTGCTTGACATCGATATGCTTCTGATAAAATAGAAAAGTCATCTTAGACTTGTTCTCTTCATGCTTCAGAACATTCACTGTGTTTGGATCTGATGAAGTCAGCAGATATGTATGCAGTCCTATGTCTACAGACCTATAATTGTAATCAATTTTGAGAAGGCCCATACCTCCTTATGAACAAGGAATATATTATCTTGGTGTACAATGATTTTTTATAAATTATTTGAAAAGCAAGAAGCACTTTTCTTGTTTTCCTGTTTTAACTGCTCCGACACCTTTGGGACCAGTCAGTCACTCCAAAACTGTGAGTTAGAACGGGAAGAGCAAATTGATTTATAGCTTGGACTTTGTAACTAGATGTCAGTTGTTTTAGTATTAATTTCAGTCTTCTAAAATATTCCTTACTGAGTTTTGTTTGCATTTGTTCATGTTTTATTGTCAATCCTTCAATTCCCAAATAATTAAGTTCAGTCATGAAAATTCCTTTATATCAAGTCAGTCTTATGCTGCTAAAAGACTAAAACTCTGGCTTATTTTGGGAAGAAAGCACAAGGCTAAGCTTGCCAGTTTAAAAAAAAAAATCAGTTGTAGATATTAATTTTATGTTAAAACTGGACTGTAGTAAGTGTGTTTAAATAAAGAGGAAGACAGTAAATCTCTACTGCATTTAAAATATTATATTAAACAAAGCTAGGGTATGTCCAGTGTATTTTTAAATAACAGACTTTTTCTTGTAGCCTTCATTTTGTGTTTTGTTTATCATACTTCTAATCTAAGGTAGATATTGAAGAATGTGTTCCAAATTAAAATGTGTTTTTTTTTAACAAGGTATGTTTAGAAATGTTAAAAAGGGATATTCCAAGGTACCGTATCCATTTTAATGAGGCCAAAGGAGCATAGGATTTTACCCACCATACCAGGATCGTAATAAAATCTGTGTAACCCACAAAACTTTAGGATATATATATATATATATATATATATATATATATATATATATATATATATATATATATATATGATCATATGAGGTTACTAGGCTAATGACCATGGGGCCCTTACAAGCCTAGCCAAGAGTTTATCCCCAAAAAGAAACCTCAGTCAGCACCTGTTGTCCCTCTCAATGATGGACACAGGTGGAACCCCCTGAGACAAATTTGTGTTTCTCATCCACTCATCAAGGATGCACTTGAAGAGGGTCAGTGAGGTGCTCCGTTTAACATGTATGGGAAGTCTATTCCAGAGATGGGGTAGCCTCTGGGAGACAAACCTGTCTCTCCAGCAGGTTTTGTCGATGTTGCATATTAGATTCAGGCCTTTCAAGCAGGTAGTGTGTGAGGAGTTAGACTTACAGATATGGAGCATCTCTAGGAGGCAGGGTCTGAGATTGCCTTGTAGGTCAGACACAGATCACCCCTGAGCAATCTGTACAATACCGAATATAGTGATAGTGATTTGAGCTTGTCCACATAGGAAAGGTGCTGGAGGACATGGATTCTCTTTGTGAGGTATTTCAGTGACCTTTCCAGTTGGTGCAGATGTTTGGAAAGGTACATACCAAACAGGGTGTTATATTCAATTATTGGTCTAATGAGGGAGGAATATAGAGAGGTAATAACCTCCTTTTTTCTGGATGCAGTCCCTTTACTTATAAGATGAACCAAGTAAAAGGCTTTTCTGACCACTGCCACTACATGATGGTCGAATGTGAAGTTATCAGCCTGAGTACCCAGGTATCTCACCACAGGTTGTGTGCTTAGGGGGTTGCTGTTGATGTGGTAATCAGTAGGGGGCCGTGTTTTTGCCGAATGGTATAATGATACATTTTTTGTGTTTAGCTTGAGGCCATGACTTTGGCACCACTTATTAGTTGCTGTGACACCCTCTTGCACCAGGTTAACATCATTTGGAGATTCAATGACAGTACCCAAACTTGATCAGCCACATGTGTTTTGTCTTTGTTTGCACCTCTGAGAAGTAGATGCCAAACAGTAGGGGTCCCAAGACAGATCCCTGGAGAACCTACTAGTGACAGGTCTGCTATCGGAGGTGGAGGTGCCTATTTAGACTTTAAGGGTCCTGTCAGTGAGCCAGTTGGCCACCCACCTGATGAGATAGGGATTTATGCCAAGTTGTGTTAGCTTTTCAATGATGCCCGAGTGGGGGATTGTGTCAAAGGCCTTGGCCAAGTCAAGGTAAGCTGTATGCACTGACTTTCCCCCATCCAGGGCCTTAGTGACAGTCTCATAGAAGTCAACTAGGTTCAACAGGCAAGAACTGCCTTTGACAAATCCGAACTGGATGGAGTCCAGTGCTTGGAGATTGCCTATGTCCTTGTTTATGAGATCCATAATAATAATATGCTCCATGGCTTTACAGATCAGACTTGTCAAGCTAATGGGGTGATAGTTTCCAGGGTCAGTAGTGGCACCACCTTTGTGGAAGGGGATGACAATTGCAGTTCTCCACTCTGCTGGAATGAAGCCTGTACTTAGGCTTTGGTTGAATAGGGTGCTCAATGGCAAAGCAGTTCTTGCTGGAGATGGTGCAGAATATAGCCTGGGATACTATCAGGTCCCATGGAAACTATGTTCTTTGCCTTGGATAGGGCCTTTAGCGCTTGTTGCCCACCTCACATCTCCATAGATCAAATATCAGGGATGTTGAAAGGGCATTTGGGGGGACAGGGGGGTGAAGTCTGTGCTGAACCTATCTGCTAGCAGGTTAGCTAAGTCAACAGGATCTGTGTAAGTGATACTGTTAAGTACTAATTCAGAACAAACCTGGGCTTTGCCATGGAGGTTCCTGATGTAACTGAAAAAGCTTTGTGGTTTCCCTTTCTTTTGGATGCTAGTTTTGATTCATAATTGGCTTTGGAGGCTTTCTCTACTGATCTAATTTGCTTGTTGAGGCTAAGGAGGGAGTGTTTCCAATTTGGAATATGTTCCATTTTACCCTTGGACAACAGTTTCTTCCTTTTGTTGTAAAGCCTGATGATAGAGGATGTTCACCAAACAGGTCTGTGTTTCCTTGAGGAGCATATTTTAATTCTATTGAATATGGCCATGCAGTTGTACAGGTGTTTGCATACTGCACTAGTGCATTGTTCAGCATAGTTGTCTGCATCGTCTGAGGGGAAGGGGTAGTGCTAAGCTACAGATATCCTCCCTCAGGAGGTTGCAGTCAATTTTTGAGAAGTTTTTTAGCTTGGTTACGGTTGGGGGGTTGGGTGGAATAGAAACTTCAAATGAGACAGTCCAATGATCTGATCTCACCAGGGAAAAACATAATATGGGAGTGGTACAGCAGTTGACCATGTTGGTGAGAACCAAGTCCAGAATGTTATCTCCCCGTGTGGAGGATGAGACAAGCTGGTCTCGTGCATTAGAACTGATGAAGTCAAGGAACCCTTGAGTGAGTGCATTAGTGCAGGAATAGTTCACCAAGTCTTTGGTTTGGTCTTTGAAGTCACCAAGGATCAGGGTGTTAGCGGGTACCTTGATGGAGTCAAGTACATTCAGGTAAGAAGAGTGGGTGTCTTGAGTCATGAAGAAAGGTCTATAGCTGGCTATAACTTGGATGGGTGTCTTGCCAACTGTCAGATGCACCTGGAGTAGTTCCAGTGCATCATGCTGACAAACCAGTCTGGAGGTGTGCCTGTCCTTAATGAAGATAGAGACTCCACCACCCTTAGTCTTGCCAACCTCATTTTGGGGTTAGAATGTGTGGAATGAGGTATAGCCTGGTAAGGCAGGGGTGCTGTCCGCAGTCCTGAACGAAGTTTCCATGATGTCACAGACATCAGCATCTTCCAGTGCAAGGACAGCCTCCAGTGAGTGCATTTTCAGGTTAAGGCTCCTAGCAGCATGACCTGCAATTTGCTTTTTGACAGATCTTTTATGTTGGAAGATTTGTGTTTGGGATTGCCAAGTCACAATGGGGGAGGCGAGACCCTTGGCCAGGATCCAGAAACCCAGTGGTGACAGATGGAGGCCATCTCTGGCAAAGCATCAAGGCCTGTCAACCATGTCATCCCAGGCAGACAGATACTGGATCCCCTTGGAATTATATCAGTAACTAAGCCAATTGTTGAAGTCAATCATTTTTTGTTGGTGTTGTGGTAAAGGTATGATGCTGCTTAGGGCTAGGGTCATACCTGCCTGGAACACATACTCTGAGAGCTCAATCATGCCTCTCTTTATATAGTCCAAGGAGGTACATTCACACCAACATGGACAATGAAAGAGTTGCACTTGTACTTGTTGTGGAGAGACTTAAGTGCATGCATGATGTGGAGGATTCTGGCACCAAACAACTGACCATAACTTTCTCCTTGTTGAGCCTGGTGAGGGGGACATCAGTGTGTCTCACAATTGAGTCACCAATAACTAGTATGTATATGCCACTGTTCCATTAAGTTGCTATCACACTGGTATATCTACTCCTCTTTTTGAATACCCATTATGGTCAGTAAACATAGTAAGTAAACATATCCCTAACTTGTGTTTTCAAGGTAAAAAGAGATGCAGTGTTCTCATTAGCTGCTTTACAAAACAAGCAGATGTATACAATATATAAAGCAGCCAAATTATATATTTATTTGACTTAGACTCTGAAGGACAGCAGACGGAAATGTTGGATTGTATTTATTGTTTTAATAAAATGACAGCAACATATCTGTGAGTTATGTATTTATAATTCTGTTTTTATATTCTATAAATAAGCAAGCACCATCTCAGTTTGTCATTGTGTTTTTTAAGTTATTGCTGGAAATGTCTTGTTTTCTTGATGAGCAGTTTTGCTCCAGTTTCTGTAACATATACTCACCATATCAGGTGATTAGAAGGCAGAATTTTGCGGCATGAAATTGTTTGGATTTCCTCTTCTGCTATCCTCAGCTTGTATCATTTCTGAATTTTCCACATTTTCAACCCTGTGGCAATTATACCTCTGGCCAGTGCATTCTGTACTGGTCTTGGAGGGTTTGTACAGTCTTTGGTGTGCCAATATCAGTCCCATCAACTGTAAAAGCAAAAACCTGTAAAACAGAATTACATATTTACCCAACCAAAATGAAAATCCATCAGTAGGTGCTGTATAGAGAGGCCCAGTTGGGTAATAAGAATCCACTGCAGAAGTCTTCTTCACAGATCACCAGATATGGAAGGTATATCCATTGTACCTAAACTTGGATGCCTTCTGCAATGGACAATTACTATGAAGAATTACATGTGGTAAATACTTTAAAACTTATTTGGGTGCCAAGAATAAAGCCAAAAGACAAAGGGTCAAAATGTCAAATTCTGAAGCAGTGAGGTACCAAAGGAGATATGAAGTTCAAGCAATGACACCCGATGAAGGTGAAAACTGGTGGTTGTACTGTATGTGTTTGTAACTGACATTTTAAGCCAGTCACTGAAATTAGATGTGCCTCTGGTTGAATGGCCTTCAGCAGCAGTGCTATCCAATGGCTGGTTTATCTGCTGATGGCAAAACACAAAGAAGTTAGGAAAACAGATTATATTGATGAAAGCAATCTGCAGATTGTATACATCAGTCACAAATATGGCTAATGACGAAACTTTATTTGTATTTTCCCCCAAAAAGGAGTGATCTCATGGTTGATTATATTATGTATGGGGGTGCAGGAAGTAAAGACCCCTGCCTGAGGTATGGAAGACCCTGACCTCTCAAAAAAAATTATTTTGGACAGTTTGTTGTCAGCCATGTTATTCAGCTTTGTTACAGTTATCCAAATAACTTGGATCCTGAAGTTAGCAATCCACTTGAAAAATGTTTTGCTGATCTGGTCCAATCCTGTGTATCTGAAGCAAAGAAGATGAGTATTTTTCTTCTGTCTTCCTAAACTCATGCATCATGTTCAGGTAAAATCTGTGCTGGTATTCCTTGTAAAGGTAGGAAAGACCTTTGCTGCCTTGGATTCTGCCTCCTCAAAGAAAATACACTAGAGAATGCATTTACTCAAGGACAACTCTGAGACCACTTTAAAAAGAAAAGCTGGGTTAGTCCAAAGGCACACCCAGTGTTTGTGTAGGACCAAACTGAGTACTTTATAAATAAAGGCCTGCAGCCCTAAGATTATATGAGTGGAGGCAATGTTCTCAAGCAAAAGCAATTTCAAAGAGCTCAATTTCAGAGCTGATGAACCTGTCAGTTTGAATGCAGGAATCATGCTTGTCAGTCATGCTGTTAAGGTCCCCGAGGAGGAGGCTGGATCTTCAAAGTCAAACATGCAGAACCCTTTGAGGAGCTGAGTAGTGAACTAGTCCTGGGCCACAGTTCTGAAGTAAAGTCAAATGCCATTTCAACTCAGTGAGACTTCCACAGTTCGTAACCGGATCATTTTCTGTATTACCAGAGATCTGAAAGCTTGAAGTACATTCTTCTCAGACACCACAATAAATCAATTATGAGTTTTGATTTTTTTTTTAATTTTGTGATTATGTATGGAATCAGGTGGAATGGGGGGAAAGTCATCAAGAATCTTTAGACTTACTAAATTTATAGCCTGCAGCTGCTGGGATTCTGCTAATAAATGGAATTTTGTTGGTATATCTTTGGGTTCCACAGATAAAGGACAGTATCACCTGTTCAGGGATAACCTTGAATCTTCTGATTTTTGATGCTAGTGGTACCAAGTACAGTGAAAATAGTAGGAGAAACATCGGGCACCCTTGATATATACCTCCCTGCATGTTTAGCTGTTCACATGGCCACCAAACTATCTTAACTTTGGCAAGTGGGCCTCTAGATTTCAAATATCAGCAACACCAGGTTTTGAGGGAAGCCAAGTTTTTCTAATACGTTTTTAGATATGCCTAATTTACTTTATCAGAAATGTTTTCAGCATCAAGACTTGTTATTAATACTTGGTGTCCCCCTTTTTTCTGCATTTCTTACTGCTAAAGCCATTTTGACTATATCATAAGAAGACTGGCATTTTTCTATAAAGCCACATTGATTTGGGTTAATAAGCTTTGGTAATGACTGGGGGATGATATAATGGTTAAGATGTTTGACTCACAGACACAAAGTACAGTGTTTGAATCTCATTTGGGGAATAAAATTGGCCAGGCTTAAAATGGCCTATTAATAAAGCTATTCTAGTAATTAACTATGAATTTATAAAACTATGAATCGGGTTTGGGGTTAGCAAAATGGTTAAGGTCTTTAACTCATAAGCACAAGGTATAGAGTATAATTCTCACCTTTAAGGGAACTGGATAAGCTAAAAATGGCCTACAAGGACAGCTAGCCTAGTACTTGCATATGAACCTATGGAGTTGGACCTATAATGTTTTCACTACTCTTGCAGTTAAGATCAACATAAATAATTTATAATTGATATTAAGCACTGAGATTCGCCTAGAAGATGACAGTTGTGTTAGGCCTTTTCCTGTTTTAGCAACTATGGATACTACTGTGCCTCTCCATGATGCAAGAATTTGGTTATTTTCTTGGATTATGTTAAAGAGCAGTGCTGAAATTTCTACCATTTATTTTATTTTTTCAATTTGTTAACCAGGTTAGAGCACTGATTCCATTGGACCTATTTCAGTCTCAGCCTGTGGAAAACACAATGGATACATGACTTTGTATACAGAATGAATGACAAAATGCAAAACGTACATATATCATCTACAAAGTGAATATCATAGTTGGCTTGAAGGTATAAAGACAATAGATAAATGCAATTATAATAAAAGTCACTAACAAAATACAATATATACATGCATTTATACAGAGTGGAATTAGAGCTGGCATGCTGAAAGAATCACAATCAAAAATAGAGTTGGAGCAAAGTATGTAGCGGGAAGAGCATGAATGGGGTTAAGTTATATGACCAGAGAGATAGCCATTGCATTTTCCTGGAGTTTTGAAATATGCTTTTATTTCTAATTGGAAAATGGTGTAAGAGGAATGATCTTTACGAAAAGAAGGGAGAGATTCCCACACTGGAGGACCAAAGACTGAGAAAGCATTGTCTGTGCAGTGAGGCTTTACTTTGGGAGGTTTGGAGGAGCGGACATGAGTGATTAAGATTTCTAACATTGTATGTTGGTGCATCTCTGAATAACCTGGGCACTAGTGAGAAAGGTGTCATTCCTGATAATAAAATAGTTGTGAGGCAAGTAGAAAGTCACTAGGTTGTTTCACAGGTAGCCAGTTTGTTTTTTCAATGATTTTGCAGTAGTGACCATCTCTTCAGGAGAGAGTAATAAATCTGCGAATGGCATTAGAGACGGACTGAATGGTGAATACATTTCTTTTAGAGGCTGCAGCAATTAAAGTGACAACAATTTAGCTGAGCCAGTAAGATATGGCATTTTTACATTGTCTGGATAGAAAAGGGGAGATCTTATTAGCAGAGTATAGGAGAGTGTGTGTGTGTGTGTGTGTGTGTGTGTGTGTGTGTGTGTGTGTGTGTGTGTGTGTGTGTGTGTGTGTGTAGCCCAGGTGGAGTTGGAAATTTAAGAAGGTGTTAAACCAGATCCTTAGGTATTTGAATGAAGTGACATTTTCAATAGTGTTATTAAGATGATCGAGGATTTTTAGAGGTCTGTAGATAGAAGTTTGCTTTTGATTAGTGCCAAAAAACATTTTTTTGTGTTTTAGAAGAGAGCAGTGATTGTTTATCAATGACCCATTGAATAAAGGGATGAAAATCAGCCTGAAGCTGAAGTTCAACAGAACAGACAGATTGGTTGGGGCAGAACAAGGCTGTGTTATCAGCATAAAGCAGGAGAGGAATATAGGGTAAGTCAAAAGGAATTTTGTTAATGTAAATAGAAAAGAAAACAGGTGCAAAAATAGATACTTGGGAGACACCTTTCTGCACAGGGACTGATGTAGAGGTCAATGAATTTAAATTAACTGAGAAGTGACAGTTACAGAGGTAGTTTTTGAACCAGGGCAGTGTGTCATCACTAATGCCTAGTTCAGTGAGATGGTCTAGGAGATCTGAGTTACTGACAAGATCAAAGGCTTTGGTGAGGTCATTAAAAATGGTTTCAGTGATTAGGCCTTTGACCATTCCAAGAAGAATGTTGTCAATTAATGTCCAGATAGCTGTGGCTGTACTGCGACCAGATCAGAAGCCATGCTGCTTTTGAATGAGATGGTGGTACTGGCTGATATATTGAATCACCTTCCATTTTGATGAAATGAATCATTCTTTACCTCTCAACTTTAAACATTCAATTTGTAAACTATCATTTTCCAGTGATTTGCCTGATATCTGCTTAAGTTAGATGTTTTCACCACTTTGTGTAGAGATAGGAGAGAATAAACATTCTGCTTAATCATCTGTAGCTGTGGCAGGTTCAAACCTTTAAAAAAAGACCAACTTTACCATAGTATTATCTTTTTCCTGTTTGTTTTATATGTCAATGTAAAATGTTCTAAAACTTCTAAAATTCTTTTGAGGTCTCTGCTAACTCTACTGGGTTAAAAAGGCAAAATGGGGTAGGCCAATAATGGCATAACACAGACACGTGTGAAAAAAACGCAAATAACAGTGCAACAATACAGCTGCACACAGCCGTAACTAACAAGCATAAAATGAACCCCATAGCCCAACACAGAATTATGGTACACAGTCTACACCAGCAAATGATCTATTGTGATTAATTTAATACCCAAGAAAACAAAAAAACAAACCAAATATACAAGTGTGTGTGTGTGCACCCAAAATAAGTAACAAGCAGGCAGGCTCTCATGTTAAAGGACAGAAGTCTACACTATTACAGTTACTTACAAAGGAACAGAGGCAGCTGTGCTAGTGCCATTAGTTGTACAGCAGCAGGTACTACACTAAACACATAAGTGTCCATTGATACTGAAGTACAACATGGTGTCCACTACATTCTATGGCCAATGCCCTGTGACCAGTCTTGCAAACCAGCAAAGTGTTACAACACAACAACTGCCACCAACATCAGAAACAACATACAGATATTCACCCACAGCAGTCAACCTGCAATATCTAAAGGTCTGTCAGTTTGGATAAAAAGAGATAACCAGGAAAACATCTGTTAGGCACAGAAAAATGTTCATTAAATGAGGTAGTATACACAGAAGACATCGTAAATACTTCCTAACCTACCTAACCTCTGCCTAACTTCTGCTTCCCATGTCCACGAATCTGCAGGGTGACAGTGCTACAGGTCATTGCAATATTGCCTGCTCTGCTCAGTGGTACGTGGGAAGCCAGTCAACTGGATGGGAGAGTTACCAGATCATACTAGGCCTCTGCCTTCCTGAAAGGACCTGTGTAGGGTTCAAACAACTTCTCCCTGAACTGGTTGTGCAGAAGACAGGGCATAATTTGCTTCTCCTTTGCACACCAGGCAGGCAGCCATAGCAGGAAACTAGAATCAGCAACCATCTGCTTAAACGTATAACAGACCAATATGCCAACATGAAATTCACACACAAAAACTGGACTATGAATCAGATATAAAACACCACAGCACCTGTAAATCACATGTAGAACACCAAAGTACCTATGAATCACAAATAGAGCACCACAGCACCTTGCAGACTTGTAAAATTAGCACAAGTAGACATGCACAGCATGCCAGTGACATGCAACACAAGGTATCTATGCCTCATGTTATCGGTTAACTCCTTCAAAACACAGCAATTCATAGATATCAAGCATCAGCAACCTGGTTATCCATCCATCCACAACCCCCTCTTCCCATTTTTGTAAGTGAGGTTGGGGTGTTACTTCACCAGTGACAATCAACTAGAGTCAAGGTTGCCCATGGTAGTTCTTCCACACACACAACTGCATGCATACTCCCACCTCCAATCCACTTAATGCATGTCTTTGGAATGTGGAAGATTTAACCAGGGCACCTTGAGGAAACCCACGTGAACACACAGGGTGGGCATGCAGACTCTGCACAGAAGGCAGCCCAGATGAGAATCAAACCGGAAGAATCTCTTGCTGTGCGGAGACAACTCTATCAACTGTGCCATTGTGCTACCCAGTTAGTCATACTTCCTTAATATGGGCTTTAATGTCACCTAAATGTATACTAAAGAGAAGGGAGCCCAGGGCAGAACCCAGTAGGACGCCGCTGGTGTCATGTTTCTGTCTAGAGCAATAGTGCTGACCCGCATAGTATGGGTTCGATCACACAGCTGAAGAGTTGATGAAAGCATTTTGGTAGGTGGCACTTTATGCTTCTCAGAAGCCATCTGTATATATTGTGAGAACCCATGGAAGTAGTGCTTTTAATTTTGGAAAGTGCCAAAAGGACTTGGTCCAGACTGATCTCAGGAGAAGGGTGTGAGGAAGAATGGAGAGGACTGAGTGGATGGTAGTTGGACTGAAGTTTGAAGAGAATTTGTTCTCTAGAATAGTAGCACTGTCTTTGGGATCAAAGAAGAAGTGACCATGAGAGAGAAATTCAGTACAGAATTGCAGGTTACTTCTAAGCTTCTTATTATAGCTGATAAAGCCTTATGGTTGTCTTTTTATATTTTTATTTTATTTGACATTTGTTTACTGGGAAAATCTGACTGGGCCAGAAAGTGCCCATTTTCAGCAGAGCCTCAGGGTGAAAAGCTCCGCAATCACAATATTTCTTAAAAACAAGTGCAGATATTTTCAATCACAAAGTATTATGTTACACTTCAAAATATAAGAGTGAAGAAAAATCTAATGAGAAAAAGATGGAACGTGTTTCATGGCAGAGTGCAATGAAAAACAATAACATGAGTTGGAGAATATGTGAGCAAAAATTCAATAGTCATATTATTTGTTACGTAGATTAGTATGTGGTAAATGTGACCAGAGGCCATTCTAATAAGATATTTAAAGAGATATCAATGATTACATGATTAGAGACAGTGAGATGAAATTAAGCAATGTCTTAGTATGTGAGAGGTGTTCATATTATTGTTATAGAAGGAAGGGTGGATAGAAGGAGATTATGAGAAGACTGCAGGGTAGGGTGTCTTCAGGTAGCTTAGGTGAAAGAGGTACAGGAAAAGGTCTGCAGACTCGAAAACTCGATTTCAGTGCCATTTGATAAAAAGATTTTGAAAGATGCTTTGTTAGGAGTGTGAAATTTTGGGGTAAAGAGGAGGAGTTTGTTTTTTGGGGGTTGAGTATGAGTTGTGCTGTTGTAAGCTAGGCTCCAATAGAGATGACAGCTTAAGTGATTTATTGGTGGTGATTAAGATGTTTAAAGAGCAGATGATGGTAGAGTCATCTGCATATTGAATCAAGCTGCTTCACAGAAGATGACTGTAGCTTATTGATAAAAATATTGAAAAGCAGAGGGCCAAGGATGGATCCTTGTTGGACTCCTGTGGAAGCTGGAAGGTATGTGGAGATGGATCCTTCTATTTTACAGCTTGTTGCCTGTTGGCAAGGTAGCTAAAGAACTATTGCATAGATGGAGATGCTAGACCTAGGTTGGAAAACTGATTGAGGAGTTTACTGTGAGAGAACATGTCAAAGGCTTTTGATAGATCTGGAAATACTGCAGTTACAAGTTTATTAGAGTTGTGAGCTTTATTGACAGTGTCTGTAAATGTCAGTAATGCAGTAGAGGTACTGTGGCCTGGGCAAAATCCATGTTTTGTATTGGTGATTAGTTTATTTTGTAAGATATAGCAGTGAAATTGTTGATAAATACATCTTTCAAAAATTTAAGAGAGGGGAGGCAGGATTGGGACAGAAATTTGCAATGTCAGTGGAATTATCTCCTTTATGTATGGGGGTAATGTGTGCCACTTTCCACAAGTTAGGGACACAGGATTCTGTTATTGCTCTATTAATAAGAAAGCTGTTTGTATATGCTATTGCATCTGCAGCTAGATTAAAGCATTCTGGGGGAAGGTTGTCAGCTGAAGAAGAACAAGGTTTTAGTTTGCATAAAAGCTTTTTTATGAGAGTTATAGAAACTGTTTGAAAGGTAAAGTGGGTGGAGTTGTCTGTGTATTGGAGAGGTTGCAGATAGGTGATTTTTGCGAAGAAAATGTGGTAGGGTCTAAGGTAGGGGAAGTTAGCTGCATGTAAGGGGTGTGTTAGGTGAGTTTGAGGTTAAGTTAGCTATGCATTTCATGAAGTATGCATTGAAATAGCTATGTCTATAGCTATGTCAAGAATCTCAATGGCAACACCCAGATCTGCACTGAGTTACAGCACAACGGCAAGAAAATTACAGAACCAACTGATATTGCCAACATCCTGGCTGATAGGTTCAGTGCTAACTTTACCCCCCTCTCACCCCCTAAAGGGCCCATATCTATACAAAAAGAATGCAGAGTCCCTGTAATCACATCTATGCAGGTAAAAGCTGCACTCTCTAAAACCAAAAACACAGCATCCATGGGACCAGACAGCATCCCAGGCTGCGTTTTAAATAAACTTTAGAACGAACTGGTTCCCCACCTAAGCATCATGTTCAACCATACTCTCACGTCAGGCTTTGTGCCCACTGAATGGCACACAGCAATAATTATCCCACTCCACAAAGGTGGAGCCGCCACTGATCCTGGGAACTATCGCCCTATTAGTCTGACAAGCTTGGTCTGCAAGGCCATGGAATGTATCATCATGGAACTCATAAACAAAGACATTGGTAACCTCCAAACTTTGGACCCCACCCTGTTCAGGTTTCTGAAAGGCAGATCATGCCTTCTGAACCTGATCGACTTCTTTGAGGCAGTCACCAAAGTTGTAGGCGAGGGTAAGATGGTTCACACAGCCTATCTTGACCTCACCAAGGCTTTTGACACCATCCCCCATTCTAGAATTATAGCTAAACTCACTAAACTAGGTATAAATCCCTACGTCACAAGATGGGTTGCCAACTGGCTCACTGACAGAACCCAAACTGTAAAAGTCACAGACTCCAAATCTGACTTCAAACTAGTGACAAGTGGAGTACCACAGGGTTCAGTCCTGGGACCTCTCCTGTTTGGTATCTACTTCTCTGAAGTACAGGCTAACACAGAAGTCCTCTGGCTAATGAAGTTTGCAGATGACTGAAAACTAGGAGCCATAGTCAAGTCCCCAAATGATGTGGACATCCTACAGAAGGGCCTCACTGAGACAGATGCCTGGTGTCAGAGGCATGGCTTCAAGCTCAATGCCAAAAAATGCATTGTCATCCCTTTGGTAAAAACTCTGTACCCATGAACTACCACATAAATGGCAGTCTACTTAATGCCGAATGTGTGATATGAGACCTTGGGACCCAGGTGGACAGTAGTCTCTCCTTTAATGATCACATCGCCGCAGTAGTCAGGAAATCCTTCTATGTGGCACACCTCATCACAAAAGGGGTTCTCATCCAGGAAAAAAGAGGTCATTGTTCCCCTCTACTCAGCACTCATTAGACCCATTATAGAGTACAACACCCCTTTTGGAATGTACCTCACAAGACACCTGCAGCAGCTTGAAAAGCCACAGAAGTACCTCACAAAGAGGATTACTGTTCTCAAACATATGCCCTACACTGACCATCTCAAAAAACTCCAGCTTTACTCTGTAGCATATTGCCTACTCCAAGGAGATCTCTGCCTAACATATAAAGCTATGTTAAACCCAGAGCTGTTGGACATGCTACACCTAAAGAAATCCCAATCCCTCCGAGCTACATGCTCTAGGGACCTAAACCTTGTCTCCACAATAAACAAGACATGAAGGGATAGATTCCTGTTGCAGAGACTTCCTATACTATGGAACAAGCTACCCACCTATGTCAAGCAAAGTTCCTCATTAGCACTCTTCAAGAAAAATATTGATCAGTGGATGAGAAATAGGAGATACACCCCAGGGATCACTTCTTTGGCTCTGCTCAACCGGGGCACAGGAAATTAACTTTCTTGGGTGGCGTAAGACAGGCAACCTTATTGACTAGGTTTACTTAGGCCCTTGGGCTGATAGCCTAGTACCTACCTATGTACCTATGAAATAGGTACCTGTTTGAATAGGGAAATGTCTGGGTATGGGCTGAAATTCTTTTTTGTACATGAACTGATGAGAGAGGATATGGAGTACCTTTTTTAGGGGGGTTCTATGGCTATCTTGTAGCTGAGTATAAGACGTTTTACCTCTATTAACTTGTTTCTTTTTTTTTTTTTCTCAAAATTTTTTTTATTTTTCAAATACATTTGAATGAATTCCATAGTATTTATACATAACCTCTTAAATAACTATGTACACTATTTACATCGTCTTGACACTATAACAGATCTTAATGTATACAGTTACTTTATAAGTATGTCCAATCCATTATCAGAGTGTCTGATCAATTATTGTATAGTGGCAATCAACTATACGACATTTCAACAAGGGTTGTTGATAAATGGCTTTGGATAAATTCTTGGTTCTTTAATTTTAATTTCCAATAATGCTGCGGTCTTCAGTAGGCTGCAGAAGTATTCCAAAGTTGGTATTGTGTTTGTATTCCATCTTCTTGTTATACACTTCCTTGAAATTGCAAGTATAGTCCATGCTAGATACATGTTTGACCTATTCATATGAGGACCTTCATTCACTTTTAATAATATAAGAGCTTTAGTTAAATAAAATGATTCATTAAATAAAGCTTGTAGAAAGTTATTAATACCATTCCAAAATGGCTTAATTTGAACACAATCAAATAAAATGTTGTTCCAATCTGCATTGTGTACTTGCTCACATCTCCAACATACTCCTTTTATGGAAGAACTAATTTTACTGATTCTGTCTGGGGTTAAGAATGCTCTGTGCAAGCATTTCCAATTAAAAACTTTCCAGTATTGTGTAAAGGATGTATATTTTATCGATAATAAGATATTTGTTTTAATATCTTCAGTTAACTGTATTGAGTGTCCTTTTGTTATATATTTCCAGTATGAGGTTTTGAGTGTTGTTTTATAGTTTATCAAGATTTTGTAAAATTTTGAAATACTGTTTCCCATGTCAAAGTCATTATATATGATTTCATATATGTATTTTGTAAATTTAGGTATTTCTTTAAATGAAGAATTGTTAATTATTCTACTTACATCTTGCGAATATGACAGAATAGTCTGTAAAGTTAGCCAGTCCTATTGTGGAATTTTGTATGTTGTTTTTATTACTTGCATATCTAAAACTTTTAGTTCTTTGAAACATTGGAGCCAACAAACAAATCCTTTTTGTTCCCAGGAATTAATAATTTCTCTATATAGTTTATGTGGAAAGTTCTTTGTGACTAAAAATGGTGTTAAAAGATCAAACCAGATTTTTAAATCTATACTTGCATTAATTTTTTTTTTATATTTGCATTAATGTTTGTTTGTGTCTTTCAGCTTTTCCCAGTTAGGGGTCGCCACAACAGTCTGCTAATGATTGGCAATAGATTTTTACGTGCCGAGTTGCCGGCCCTGATGCACAACCTTCAACGAAGGTATGCCCATTCACACGTCTCCACACAGAAGACGCTCTAGCCTGAGAATCGAACAGGACAATGTCTTACTGTGAGGCGACAATGCTACCGCAGCACCACCACCGCAGTCTTATATATTTATAATTTTCCTAAATGATTCAGTGTAATAATTAATCATATGAGTTTTAGTGGGTTTAGTTATGTTATATTGCATACTAATGTAGTAACTACAGAGGGATAAAACTGATCAGTCACAGCATGAAATTATGGGAAAGGGTAGTGGAAGCTAGGTTAAGAAGAGAGGTGATAATTAGTGATCAGCAGTATGGTTTCATGCTAGGAAAGAGCACTACAGATGCAATGTTTGCTCAGAGTATTGATGGAGAACTACAGAAAAGGTCAGAAGGAGCTGCATTGTGTCTTTGTGGACTTAGAGAAAGCATATGACAGGGCGCCTATAGAGGAGCTGTGGTATTGTATGAGGAAGTTGGGAGTGGCAGAGAAGTATGTAAGAGTGGTACAGGATATGTACAAGGGTAGTGTGACAGCAGTGAGATCTGCAGTGGGAGTGACAGATGCGTTTAAAGTGGAGGTGGGATTACATCAAGGATCAGCTCTGAGCTCCTTCTTATTTGCACTGGTGATGGACAGGTTGACAGACGAGATCAGACAGGAGTCCCTGTGGACTATGATGTTTGCAGATGACATTGTGATATGTAGTGAGAGTAGGGAACAAGTTGAGGAGACCATGAATAGGTGGAGATATGCTCTAGAGTGGAGAGGAATGAAGGTCAGATGGACTAAGATGGAATATATGTGTGTGAATGAGAGGGAGGATAGAGGAATGGTGAGGAAGCAGGGAGTAGAGTTGGAGAAGGTGGATGAGTTTAAATACTTGGGATCAACAGTTCAGAGTAATGGTGAGTGTGGAAGAGAGGTAAAGAAGAGAGTATAGGCAGGGTGGAGTGGGTGCAGAAGAGTGTCAGGAGTGATTTGTGACAGACGACTACCAGTAAGAGTGAAAGGGAAGGTCTACAAAAGGGTAGTGAGTCCAGCTATGTTATATGGGTTGGAGATAGTGGCACTGACAAAAAGGCAGGAGTCAGAGCTGGATGTGGCAGAGTTAAAGATGTTAAGATTTGCACTGGGTGTGACTAGGGTAGACAGGATTAGGAATAAGTATATTAGAGGGTCAGCCCAGGTTGAACAGTTTGGAGACAAAACCAGAGAGGCGAGATTGCTTTGGTTTGGACATGTGCTGAGGAGGGATTCTGGGTATATTGGGAAAAGGATGCTAAGGATGAAGCTGCCAGGTAAGAGGAAAAGAGGAAGGCCTAAGATAAGGTTTATGGATGTGGTTAGAGAGGACATGTGTGACAGAGCAAGATGCAGAAGACAGGAAGAAATGGAAACAGGTGATCCACTGTGGCGACCCCTAATCGGGAAAAGCCGAAGAAGAAGAAGAAGAAGAAGAAGATATTGCATACTAATACATATGTGCCATGGCAAATTGTTTTTATCTGTTATTTGAAATTTTTTTTGTAAATCAAATACATTTATTGATATTACAGTTAGTAATTCTTTCCAATTTGCAGAGTAATTTGGACTTATCCAATCTGAGATTGTTTTAGATATTGATGCTTTTATAGATGTTTCTATATTGGGAAAGTTTAATCCTCCTTGTTTCCATGGTCTGTAGATGTATTAAAGCTATTCTGTTTCTTTTGGTAAACCATAAAAATTTTATTAGGCATTAATTTATTTCTTTAGGTATACTCCTTTCTGGTAACAGTTGTATTGTCAAGGCTATACATAGGATCCTGGACAGTAAAACCATTTTTATTAACTGTAGTCTATCTTCAAATGTTATGGGTGACTGCGGTGATGCAGCAGTTAGTGTTGCCACCTCACAGCAAGAGGTTCTCCGGTTTGATCCTTGGCTGGGGTGCCTTCTGTGTGGAGTCTGCATGTCCTCCCTGTGGTCACATGGGTTTCCTCCGGGTGCTCTGGTTTCCTCCAACATCCCAAAGACATGCTGTAGGTGGATTGGACACTCTAAATTGTCCCTAGGCGTGAGTGCGTGCATTTGCGTGCCTTCTGTGGAAGGTTGGGCACCAGGCTGGCAACTTGACACTGTAAAACTTCACTGCCAATCATGAACAGACAGGTGATCCGCTGTGGCGACCCCTAACCGGGAAAAGCCATAAGAAGAAGAAGTTTATCTTCAAATGTTAATATTATTTTGTTCCATTTTTCCACACAGATTTTAATTGTGTCGATGATATTATTGTAGCTTTTTGATACTAATTCATTATTATCCTTGCATAACCCAATTCCTAGATATTTTAAGGTAGATTCTTGTTTCCCTATTATGTGATCCCCCTTAGTCAGCAGTTCTTTTTTTTTATTTAAAAATAAAAACTTTGATTTTGATTTATTGAAATGGAGTCCTGACGTCATGTGAAATGTGTTAATTAATATATCTAATTCTTCTAATGTCTCTTGTTAGTAATATGTCATCAGAAAATAGCATTACTTTAGAATTGTATTGTTCATAAACATCTGTTCCTTTGATTTTTATATTGTTATGAATTGAATCTGCCAATATTTCAATAGCCACAGAAAATAGAATTGGTGATATGGGACATCCTTGTTTACTGCCTTTTGTTATATGTATAGATTCAGAGGTAAAAGGACCTAACTTGACATACACTGAATTATTTGTATGTATGTATGTATGTATGTATATATATATATATATATATATATATATATATATATATATATTCTTTAGGAAATGAACAAAGGATGCAGGAAATTCAAATAGCATTACGATTTTGAGTAAATAGTCCCAATTTTGGGAATCAAAGGCTTTCTCTATATCTAAGCCAATTCTGAGTGTTTCTTTATTTTCTTTATTAACATCATCTATAAGAGAAATTATCTTTTTAATATTATCATGTGTGTGTGTCTATGATATACAAATCCAGTTTGATCATTATTCATTGTTTTGGACAGTGGTATTTTCATTCTGTTAGTTAATATTGTCATAAATATCTTATAGTCATTATTTAATAATGATACAGCTCTGTATGAGGTACAGATGTTTGGGGATTTGTTTTCCTTTAGGATTGGTGTGATTACGGAATATCTCCAAGAGGGTAGTATTGAAGCTTGTGACTGAATTACTAATAGAGTTTTATGGGTGGGAGGAGTGGTTTTAGGTCAGAAAGGAGTAGTTTATTGGCCATTTTGGGCTAATTTCTATGTCTTTCATTTCCCTGCTATAAAAACTGCAATTGCCTGGTTTTGCATGCTGGGCAGTGCCAGTTAGCTTGGGTATAACTATTCCCGGCTCCACAAAGTGTCCTCTTCAATTTTTCCGCTGGAACTAGACAACTTTCAACTTAAGCATTCAAGCCATTCATTTCTCAGCCCAGCACTTGCTCAAAACTCATAGCAAGCACTTATAAACCCTAGCACTACAGAAGGACAAGGCTCTCTATTCGACCTTACCAGCCATTCAGTAAAACAGTTTACTGTACCTATCCAGGCATGTCCAAAGGGCAAATGTAGCAACACAGTAGCAAAAAGCAGCAAAGAAAACCACAAAGTAATCCATAAAAATGCAGAAACACTTTATTCCTCTGACGTCTCGGCCGAAGCCTTCAAGGAGTAAAGAACTTACAAAATGCACAATACATATATAGCAGTCACAAATTAATTAAACAATAAAAACAATTAAATTAACACCCTCCAATTAAATTCTTCATTTAGTCCATGAGGGTACAGAGTACCACATTTTAAAATGTAAATAGCTTCCCTAGAAAGCAAGTAATGCTTTATGTTACAAATATCAAAGCAAGACAAACTTATTTTTTCCAAAACAGTACCTTGTAGCCCCTCATTTTTACTATCATGGAATTTTTTAAAATGCATAGCCACAGAGCTTTCCTCTTTCTTATTGACAATGTCCCTAGCATGTTCCATTAATCTCAACTTAAATGCCCTTTTAGTTTCCCCAATATAAAATTTATTACATGGGCATCTAAGTGCATAAATCACACCTTCAGAATTACAAGTAAAATAATTACATGTATTAAAGCCCACATTATTTATATAAGGAAAACTATTAACTACAAAATTGCATGCTCTACATTTGCCACACTTAAAAGTACCCCTAAGGGAAATACTATTAGCAAGACTAACAGAGGGCAAAATAAATTTACTATTCACCAAGAAATTTTGGATATTCCTGCCTCTCTTGTAAGAAAACCTCAATCTACCTTTTAACCATATTGCTACATTATTAAGTGAAACAAAATATTCCCAATAATGTTTAACCAGCCTAACCAATTCAGCACTAAAATTACTATATGTAGTAACAAAATATAAAATCTCATGCTGTTTATTAATTTCCAAACTAGATGTTAGGGTATATTTTCTATGTATTTTATTTTTAATTCTCCTAACACCTATATTAAACAGTCTATCATAACTTCTCTTAACCAATTCATCACTATATCCCCTACATTTAAACATTCCCATAGTTGCATCTAGTTCCAGATGAAGAATAGATTCAACATTGCATAATTTAGATACCCGCAACATTTCACCATATGGTAAAGCTTCTAATGTATGAGGGGGATGACAGCTCATCCCATGCACATAATGAGTACCTTCATCAAATTTTCTATTAACAGATGTTTCCAATCTATTACCATCCTTAATGTTTAACACAACATCCAAAAAAGAAACATTCACAACCATCAAATTCTAACAAAAATCTATTATTATGTAATTCTGAAATAAAAGTATCAACAAAAACCTCACCATCTTGAACAAGAAAAATTAAGTCATCAATAAACCTATAATACCTAACAACATATTTACAAAAAAAAGGAATTTCTATACAAATATTCAGACTCAAAGAGGCCCATGGCCAGATTCGCATACATGGGGGCAAAAGCTGCCCCCATGGCCGTACCTTTTTTTTGTCTATAAAAACTATTATTAAACTCAAAAAAATTATGTGTTAAACAAAAATAAATAAGTTCTCTAATATATTCTGTGACTGGATAATCACCCAAAAAGAATCTTAAGGCCTCCATGCCAAATTCATGGCTTATGTTTGTATATAAGCTCTTAACGTCAAGGGTTAACCAGTACATGCCCTCATTCCACTCAACATCCTTGATTTTGTTCATAAAGTCAAAAACATCACAAATATATGAAGGTAAAGCTTTAACTGTAGGCAACAGAAAGCTATGTAGAAAAAGCCCTATATTGTGCAAAAAATAATTACATCCTGAAACAATAGGTCTTCCAGGGGGTGATACTAAACTTTTATGTATTTTTGGTAAACAATAGAACAAAGCTATTCTACAACCTTCTATATTAAACTTTTTTTTAACATCTGCATCTGAAAAATAACCCAATCTTTCACCCTTCTTCATTAATTCAATGTATTCAGAAACAGTCACTGTACTTACTGAATTCCACCTTCTCATGCACACTAACATCACTTAAATGTTCTTCACACATTTTAAGATATTGTGAAAAGTGCATCACAACCAATTTATTACCCTTGTCAGAAGGTTTGAATACAATTTCCTTCATTTTACTTAACACAAGTAAAGCCTTCCATTCCTTCTGGGTTAAATTATAGAAATTATCAGATTTACTTCTCAGAAACTCATTATGTGCACGTTCAATAGAAAAATTCAATAAATTGGTGAAATGTATAACATCATTATTCAAAACTGAAGGCATAAAATTACTTTTAGTTTTAATACATTCAGTATCAAATTTATAATAAGCATTACAAATATTATCAGAATCACAGGTATGAAAACTGTCCATAGATGAATCGAGGCTGTCACTAGATAAAACTTCATTCATATCCACATTTAAGTTACAAAAAAAACTTTTCAAATGCAGTTTCCTACAAAACCTGTAGACATCACTTTTAATGTCATACAGTCGAGATACGACTGCAGGAATAAGCTTAAGTCCACAATTAAGCACTGCAAGTTCAAGGTCAGAAAACGAGTAACCAGAAAGATTAACGACATAGTTAGACATAGAAGGTAAAGAAAGGCAGCTACCATTTACCTCTCTTATGACCCCCTTGCAAGTGCTGTTCCTTCTGTGCTGGTGCCTCTGCTTCTCTCTGACGTTTTCTTCCCTGTTGACCTCCTGTAAAATTTGCGTTTTCACCACAAAAAGTCTGTTGGAATCGATGAGGACGTTGTGCAGCTGGCAATACAGGAAATTCAGAATTCAAGTCCCCTTCCTCTTCATAGGATGTATTAAAGCCTTCTGAGGCTGAATAGGGTGAGTTGTGATTCCACACATCCCCAGCTTGATTTTGAAAATGTACGCGGTTACGTGGCTTCTTTCTATTGGCTCTTGAAAGAAAAGCCTTGCCGTTTTCATAATCACGTAAATCTCTAAGTAATTTCCCTTTTTTTCTGTCAAGCAACACAGTTTCATATTCTTTCAATTTAATATTGATTTTACACAGGAAATCATCTACTATAAGGGTAGAAGTACATGTCAAAAGATCTTCACACATTTTTTTAATTTCAACACCCAGTTCCTTTTGTTTCACTCTGTCCCGTTCAATGAGTATTTGGACCCATTCAGAAGCAGAAGTGTGTGCAGCTGCTACCCAGCATTTGATAAAAGCAATATCAGTTTCTTTTTTTAAATCAAATGGAGTAGATGGGTCCTTATACACCCTCAAACCACGAGGTGTAATGTCCAAATCAGCATATTTCTGTAAACCAGATAAATAAAAAAATGTAGCAGTGTCTTTCCACATACATTTTTCCAATTCTTCAAAAGCAGACTTATTTTCGGGATTAAGAGACACAGGTAATGTCCGACCTACATTATTAAAAGGATTTGGATGGCATTTGTTCCTGTCTTCTTCCCATTTCTCCCAAGTTGTAAGCACATTCCCCATTACATTTCTCTGCATAGAACCCCGCTCCAGGCGATCTGTAGAGTTGATGAGGAAATTATCAAGAGACCTTTGAGTGCCATCCACATTATCTCGAAAAATACGTGGAAGATGTAATTATGGATCACTAGCCATAGAACCAAATGTAGCAACACAGTAGCAAAAAGCAGCAAAGAAAACCACAAAGTAATCCACAAAAATGCAGAAACACTTTATTCCTCTGACGTCTCGGCCGAAGCCTTCAAGGAGTAAAGAACTTACAAAATGCACAGTACATATATAGCAGTCACAAATTAATTAAACAATAAAAACAATTAAATTAACACCCTCCAATTAAATTCTTCATTTAACCCATGAAGGTACAGAGTACCAAATTTTAAAATGTAAATAGCTTCCTTAGAAAGCAAGTAATGCTTTATGTTACAAATATCAAAGCAAGACAAACTTATTCAAGCCATTCATTTCTCAGCCCAGCACTTGCTCAAAACTCATAGCAAGCACTTATAAACCCTAGCACTACAGAAGAACAAGGCTCTCTATTCGACCTTACCAGCCATTCAGTAAAACAGTTTACTGTACCTATCCAGGCATGTCCAAAGGGCAGTTTCAGGTGTACTCTCCAGTCCAACTGTTGAATCTGGGCATTTTGAGGCAATGTAACAACTGCCTCATGTACACAGACAACCCTCTCCTCCTACCACCAAACACTAATACATGCAAGAGATGCAATTATACAGCCAAACTGGAGGCTAAGCTCTCTCAACCCAAGACTGGATCAGACAGTCAAGAGGAGAAGGGAAATACTGGCATCACACCACCAGTCTCACATAGACCCATTAAACCAGCACCTGTAAAAAACACATGTAAATACATGAAAACATACTCGGAGGCTCTAAATAAAAATCTGCAAAAGCAACAGAGCCCTCCAAAGCAGACATCCAAGCAACCTCCAACCCTCAACACAAACCATGAAACACATACTTCACAAAACCAGTGTGCCATGCAATCACAGCCCTCAAGGCAAAATAACATACCCAACATACTAGTAATAGGTGACTTTATAGTCAGGCACACTGACGTCCCACTCACTAGATTGAATAAGGAGAAGGTTACTGTTAGCTGCCTGTCAGGTGCCAGGATCTGCCACATAACATAAGCACTCAGGTCACTCCAGAACAAGTACAAATATGACTCTGTCATTGTCCATGTTGGTGTGAATAACCTGAGCTATACCTCCCTGGACTACATGAAAAGAGACATGGAAGAGCTCTCTGAACATGTAGCCCAGGCTGTTTTGAGCCTGACCCTGTGTAGCATCCTGCCCTCACCAAAAATGATACCATGGTATAAAGAAAAAATTATCAATTTCAACAACTGGCTAAGTTTCTGGTGTCATTCAAAGGGGATCCAGTGTCTGTCTGCCTGGGATGACATGCTCAACAAACCACGCTACTTCACTAGAGACAGCTTCACCTGTCACCCTTAGGCTTTCGAATACTGGCCAAGGCTCATGCCACCCCCATATTACCTTTTTTAGGCAGAGTTCAAAAGACAAACCCACTGCCGTAAATAGCACAAGTAACAAAAATATGAGGATAATACTACTCAACGCCAGAAGTCTAAACCTCAAAATGCATGCACTTGAGGCACTCCTCAGTATGGAGAAAACTGATATATGTGCAGTAAGTTCCAGTAACAGAAACCTGATTTAAGGCTCCAGAGAGCACCCCATCACTACCAGACTACAACTCATACCATACATTTCGGCCACAGACCCCGGACTGAAATACAAAAGACGGGGGAGTATCCATATTCATCAAGGATGCCCACACCTCCAGGTTAGTGGCATAGCACGATGCTTCAGAGATTATCCACATGCAACTAACAACGGGCAAAACTGTAACTCAAATTTTAGCTTGCTACAGAACACCCATCATGTCCTACCAAAAACCCTAATATTGGGTGATTTCAACTACCCAAACATTAACTGGGGGAACTACTCAAGTACTAACTCCCTTGCCCAACATTTCTTAGAATTTATAAACTGAAACTCCCTGGAACAATTGGTCAACACTCCCACCAGAGGTGGCAACATATTGGACCCAGTCATCACCAACATGGGCGACCGGTGTTCCACACTGGAGTTCAACCCCTCGCTGGTTAGATCTGACCATAAACAAATCACTTTGGATATCCACATTCCGCCTCTACCCCTGGACAAGGAAACCACAGTGAAAACCTTTTCAAAAGCAAACTTCATGTTACTTAAGATGGAGGTGGAAAGTTTCAAAGCCCCCATGCTAAAGGATAACACTGTCCAAGCTGCAAAATCCTTTACTAATGCATTTTACGGGCACCTACAAGAATGCATGGATCGTGCTATTCCAAGCAAAACCAAGACTCTCTTCTCCAAGAAAAGGAAACTAGTCTGGTGGACCCCTGCCATAAACCAGCTATACAACAGAAGGAGGAAACTAGTACAGAAAAGAGTAAAATCCCAAGAAGGCAAGACATCCCTGATCAGTGTCAGCAAGAAACTACGATCCCTCATAAAATTATCCAAGGCGAGCTTTGAAAGAAAACTTAACAAGGACTCCAAAGATAACCACAAGGCATTCTTTAGCTATGTCAAGAATCTAAGTGGGAATGCTCAGATCTGCTCGGAGTTAGTGCAGAATGGCACAAAATACACTGAACCAACAGATATTGCCAACATCCTGGCAGACAGGTTCAGTGCACATATCACCCAAAAGGGCCCATAACCACATCAGAAGAATGTAGAGCCCCTGAAATCTTAGACAGGTTAAAATAGCCTTCTCCAAAGCCAAAAACACAGCATCAGTGGGACCAGACAGTGTCCCAGGCTGTGTCCTACACAAGCTCAAAGACGAACTAACCCCTCACCTAAACACACTGTTCAAACTCATCCTCTCCACAGGCTATGTACCCATAGAGTGGTGCACAGCAACGGTTATTAAGCTCCACAAAAGTGGAGCCACAACTGACCCCGGGAACTATCACCCTATAAGCCTGACTAGTTTGGTCTGCAAGGCTATGGAGCACATCATCATGGAACTCATTAACAGAGACATTGGGAACCTCCAAACACTGGACCCTACCCAGTTTGGCCTTGTTAAGGGCAGATCATGCCTCCTAAACCTGGTGGACTTCTTTGAGACAGTTACCAAGGCTATAGATGAGGGAAAGGTGGTACACACAGCCTACCTAGACCTCGCAAAGGCCTTTGACACCATTCCCCATTCTGGTATTATAGACAAGCTGATCAGCCTGAACATAAACCCCTATCTCACAAGATGGGTTGCCAATTGGCTCACGGACAGAACCCACATGGTGAGAGTTGCAGGAGCTAGGTCTGACTCTAAAATGGTTACAAATGGCATTCCCCGGGGCTCAGTTCTAGGACCCCTCCTGTTCAGCATATACTTCTCAGAGGTACAGACAAGCACAGGAGGACTATGGCTGACCAAGTTTGCAGATAACTGCAAACTAGGGGCTATAATTGACTCACCAGCTAACACCGACATCATCCAAAAGGGCCTCACTGAGATGGATACCTGGTGTCAAAATCATGGCCTCAAGCTAATGCCAAAAAGTGCATAGTTATTCCCTTTGGAAATAACAAAAGTACCCACAAACTACCACATAGGTGGTAGTCCCCTAAATATGGAAAACATAATAAGGGATCTGGAGACCCAAGTAGATAGTAATCTCTCCTTTGATAATCACATTGCCAAAGTGGTTAGAAAATCCTTCTATGTGGCCCACCTAATCACAAAAGGATTTGCATTCAGATCAAAAGAGATCATTGTGCCCCTCTACTCATCAGACCCATCATAGAGTACAACACACCATTTAGGATGTACCTTACAAGACACCTGCAACAGCTGGAAAGACCACATAAGTACCTCACCAAGAGGATCACTGGCTTCAAACAGATGCCCTATGCAGCTCGATTGAAGAAACTCCAGCTGTACTTGGTTGCATACCGCCTGCTCAGAGGTGATCTCTGCCTGACATATAAGGCCATGTCCAACCCAGAATTGATGGACATGCTCCAGCTAAAGAAAACCTTATCCCCTCAAGCCACATGCCCTAGGGATCTAAACCTCACCACAACAATAAATAGGACGTGCTGGAGGGATAGATTCCTGTTCCAGAGAGTTCCCATGCTTTGGAACAAGATTCCAAACTACATTAGGCAGAGCTCCTCACTAGCACTCTTCAAGAAAAACCTTGATGAGTGGATGGAAACAGAAAGTTTACCCTGGGATCACTTCAGTGGCTCTGCTGGACAGAGGCACAGGGAACTAATCTAAGGGGGCGACGAAAGCCAACACATTCTGGCTAGGCTTATAAATGCCTTCAGAGAGATAGCCTAGTACCTACCTATGAAACTATGAACCTATGGAGGTATGGAGGAGGGATAGCTTCTTTGAAGGAAAAAGTTTAGATATTTCCACAATTATGCCATCTATACCTGGAACTTTATTATTTAACCCTCTTTTATTGTATCTGTAATTTCTTTGTAAGATATGGGTGCTTGCAGATCTAGTTTTATTTTTTCTGGTATTTTTTTTTATATTAGAATATTTTTCATCTAGATTTAATTAATCAATATGTATATTTTCTTTTTGGAAATGTTCCATATAGTGATTTCTATAGGCATCAAGAGTGTCATCTATATCTGAGAAACTTTTTCCCTTTCTTTTCATGGAAGATACTTTTAATGTTATTAGCTTTTCATTGTATTTTGATTGTTGTGGATAAATTATGTAGATATTTGGGAGAAGGAGCCAAGGTATTAATTTTAGTTTTTCTAAAGCTAAACTAGTTTTATGCATTAGAATTTCATTGTATTTATTGTTTAATACTTCTACTTTCTTTTTCATCTTCAAATGATTTTGATTTTTTTCAGTTTTTACTGACAAACGTTTGGATTGTAGATCTAATAATTCAGAATCCCATTCTCTGATTTTTTTAATACCAAGTTAGGGTTTTACCATATATGTAAGCTTTTAATTAGTCCCATATCATTATTTTATTATCGCTGTGGTGTAATTAATATCTAAGAAGAAATGTAATTCAGATAATAACCAGGGTTTGAACTCTTTAATTTTAGTTATATATGCTGGAATTCTGGAGTTAAAGATTAATGGTTTGCATCCATTTTGAAGTTTTAGTATCAATAAATAGTGGTCTGAAAAGGGGCAGGGAGTGATTGAGAAATTAATGACTTTAGAGAGTAAGACATAAGCAGCAAATATTTTATCTATTCTAGTTTGGGTACTAAATCTGTAATCTTGATGGGAAAACAACAAAGATGTATCTTCTTTAAATTTGAAAGTATCTACACGATGAAATGATTCTACCCACTTGTTTAAAGCTTTTCGTGCAGCAGATGTAAGCAGCAGTCTTTTATTTGTAGTTCAGAAGCATCAAATATACAGTTAAAATCTCCTCCTAATATTAGGTTGTCTTTATAATTATTGGAAATGAAATCCAAGTGTTTAACAGTTCCTGTTCTAATGCCTGGGAACCAGTGTAGATTGACTAGGGTCCATATTCTGTTATTATATTTAACTATTACTAATGCCATAAGGCCTTCTTTATCTTCATACTTATAAATGATTTCTGGGTTAATCACATTTGTTTTCCATAAAATTGTTACCCTTTTGTCTTTGTCTTATAAGTGGATTGTGCCAATATCATATATTCCTTAGGATTCCATTTGTAATTGTCATTTGTTTTGAAATGAGTTTCTTGAAGGAAGACAATTTGTGCTTTGTTCAGTTTTAAATATTTCAGTAGATTTGATCTCTTGCTAGGATTGTTTAAGCCATTGGTATTTAAAGATAATAAAGTTAAATCCATCTTAGGTTATTTAGACTATGTATTTTTTGTTTTATTGTGACTATTAAACATTTTCCTCTGATAACTATAAAGTATATGTTTGAGTTGTTAAAGGAAATTATCAGTTTTATACTTTGAGTGTTTACCAATAAAGTAATGTTTTGGTCAGGCATACTAAATATGTTTTTGTGAAATAAATTTAAATTAATTAATGTTAACAAAATTAAGATCTGCACTAGCCATGGAATGAAAATCATTCCTAATCTGATGGATAAACCTAATTCCATCAGATTATCACTCATACCATGACAATCCAGAACATCTGAGCTCCATAAACTGAATTATCATATGGAGAATATTTGTAATAGGAATAAGCAATATTTATATTACTTTAAACAGATATATTACTATTGTAGATTAGACAGAATTCTAATACAATATAAATGTCTATGTGTTGTATAAGCAATTAATATTTTCATGAAAGACAGATGATAAGCAATTCAATCAGAGTAAAGTCAGATGTACCATATACAAAAACTCAGTAAAAGATTATAGCACACAGCTATTCAAGATATTCACCCTTATTGATGAAGTCTTTCAAAACGTATTACTTAATATAAATAGATGGTAATAATATTTATACCTAATGTTTATAACACAATGTATTTTACTGGATATATCAGAAGTTATATTTCATTGTTTTCCAGCATTTAAGTAATCATTTTGTTTGTTGCTAACTTACTTAAAGCATCAAGTTTGTTTTATGTGAACTCTGATAAAAGTTAACACATTTTAATTATCAGTGCATCCCTCTTCCCCATTTCCTACACATAAGGATTTTTATATCTATCATTTCTTATTATAAAATGAGTGAAATTATAGGTTAAAAACAGCAAATTCACTTATTGTGATTAATGATTACAAGTTTCCTTTCCTTCATAAATTCATAAATTGCCATTTTATGGCATATACTGAAAGTTTTTTAGATTTAAATGGCAACATTCTATTTTGTATAATCAGCAAAGGTTAAACAGAGTGATTATTGTCAATTTAATACTGTTTGTTCAGAATGTGATTGTTACATTCTGTGATATTCCTAGTTCAGGCTTCTATTGTTTCCCTTGAACAACTTTGTCAGTTTGATGTCATGTATAAAACATTAGTTACCTTGGTAACATCTTAAGTATTATGCATGGTCAAGATGGGTTACAAAGCAATTATATGACCTGTTATGCACATTTACTTATAAGAGAAAATCACCATGCGTCCCCTTGATGTTCAATATAGTGTATGTAATTTATGACAAGTTAAAACAGTAGTGTTATTATACACAAGCCCATGTTATTAAACTGAGTGTCTATTGTCAATTGAATACTATTTGTTCAGAATATGATTGCTATATTCTGTGACATTTCAAGTTCAGGCTTCTATTGTTTCTCTTGAACAACTTTGTCAGTTTGATGTCATGTATAAAACATTAGTTACCTTGGTAACCACTTAAGTATTATATATGGTCAAGATGGGTTACAAAACCTACAATTCAAGTTAAAGCAATTACATGACTTGTTATGCATATTTACTTATATAAGAAAATCATCATGCTTCCCCTTGATGTTCAATGTAGTGTATGTCATTTATGACAAGTTAAGACAGTGTTATTATACACAAGATCATGTTATTAAATCCTGTCTTTAATATCTAAATTCAGCAGACTGCTTCATCTTATATGACAATTATATATTTTATGTCTAGATTTACTAAAATCATACATTACATAACTATTGTGTTTTTTTTTTTTTTTGCTGTTGCTTATTCGAGAGACCACAAGCTGTAATGCATATTCTTATTAATAGATCCTTCCAAGCATGCTTATACAGTCCATAGACTTTAAATTATGAGACCCTTCTAGTTTCTTATTTGTTATAAGTATATTTCCATCCCTACATACACACATATCAGTACTTCAAGCCCGGGCAACAATGCCCATCCAGTTTTGCCAGAACACCATTCACTAGTTCATGTGGTGTTTTTCCAGGCTGTTCTTAAAATATCCACACCAATATTTGTCCTGTTCCATTTTACCACCCTGTTCCATGCAGTGGCCACTCTGCCAGTGAACCACTCAACACATCTTCTATTCCCACGGATATTTCCACAAAGGAAATCTGATGACTCTTTAGCACTTCCCAGCAACCCCATACACACCTAGAATCAGCTATCCCCATATGCCCAACACGTCCGAGCAAGCTCACCTCCCAGACCACTGCAAAGGGTACTGCACAAGACCAAGTGCTGTTAGTCTTTCACAATATCTCAGACTTCCACTCTTATGTAAGTCCTTAATGTGTTTGGACCAAAATACATTTTAAATATAAAATTACGCTTATTATTTATTTATATAGAATAAATAGCTTCTTGACCCCCCAAGCTAAAATGGCCATTGCCCAGACTCACCTTCTCTCATCACTCCTGTACTCGTCCCCCTTACTTCACAATATAAGTAAAACTGTCATGAACAAACTCTCCAATTGCTACAATCATATTGCTAGGTTTGTTACTGGGTCACCATATAGGACCCATCATTGTACCAACTTAGCCAAGCTCAACTGGTCTGAGCTTCCTAACCTTATTTCTTTCAACCTACTAGTCCTTACCCACAAAATTATATATAACCCTGAATATGCTCCTTCCCTCAAAATGCTGCTTCCCCTTTGTAACAATCCACGTCCATTGAGGTCATCCAACCGTCTCCTAATCCAAACATTCAAAACTAATAACTCTGCTGGTGACTCACTTCTCACCAACGTTGCAGGTAAAATTTGGAACAAACTTCCCCATGATATTATATCCATCTCTACTTTAAGTCAATTCAAAGCTAAGCTAAAAACACATCTGGGTTCAATGCGAAGTTGTCACTGCCTAAATCCGGGATAGTCTACCTTAGGCTGGACTAACAGCCATTACACATGAATCTCCTACATCTTCTTACTATCCTAATCCTCTCACATTTTAGATAAATTAGAAAGAATAACATATGTTCTAATTTTGAATGTAAAATTTGCTTCACTGTTATTTAAATTGTTTTTTGTTACCTGTGTTTGGAGCTTTTCTCCCCGGGCCTCCGCTGAAAATGGACATGCATCCAGTCGGATCCTCCCGGTCAACAAATGTAAAATAAAATAAAATAAAATAAAATTTATTTTTGTATCAAGAATCAACTTAATGACCTAAATGAAGTGTTGGGAGACCATCAATATGTGTACATGTGGTTTAGCATTATTGCCTCTCTGTCTCCGTTATATAGCAACTTGGGAGCATCTGTTTCAGTTAGTGTGTCTGTGTACTGCATACCAGAGTCTCACAATGTACCTGAAGCAAAGCTTCACTTCACTGCAACTTCAAACCTAAATTCCCTCCCTTTCAGTGAGGCAGCAGCCAGGAAAAGAACGAAAAGCAAACAGATAAAAAAAAAACTCCCAACAAGCCACAACAAGAGATAACACATTCCTCCAGCCTTCCCACCTCTCAACAGATGTATAAACAAAATATTGTCTGCCAAAATATCCCAAATCACAGTTTTAGCCACCCCCTTCCCCTAAATTCAGGCTAAAACATCAAATGTCTCTTCCTAATACACAAGCATCAGTCAACCTCGATCACAAGCCGCAACCCACAGCTTCCTGGAGATGAAAACGGCAACATACAACAGCTGCCAGACACAGCTGCATCCACACACACCATGTCAGGCTTAATCAAACAGCACTCAAAGCTATGATACCTACCATAAGTGATATTAACTATGTTTAGACAGAATAATAATGACATTTGTACTAGCTGCCAAACACAGTTGCATCCTTGAACACCATTTCAGGATTGATCAAACAGCACTCATAGCTGTGATACCTGCCATAATTGATATTAACTATGTTTAGACAGAATAATGATGACATTTGTACTAAGAGCTTGCTGCTATTATTTAACCAGGATATACATGACATTTCTAAATCATACTTTAACTGAAGAAGGCATTAGTCTCCATAACAGCATTTTTTTTTTCAAAACACTCTACTGTTACTGCTATTATATATATGATGTTCATTTCTTACATTTGAGTCTGAACTCTGATGAATGGTACCTTGTTGAATTAGTTAATTAATTACTTAAATTATAAGTAAAATCAATGAAAAATGAACAAGATAAGTATTCACAGAGTTCAAGTAGGGGAATAGAAACGTATATGTTTATATTATATGTTGCTTTGTTTGGCTTATATATAATGTAAATAGTAACCCATCTTGACCTACCTTTGTTTGTGAAGAATTATTGGAGTCTTTGAATATTCTGAATAAATTACTACTGTTTCTCAGTTGTTTAAGAAACCCTCTTTTTTTCATTTTTTAAATAAAAATAAATGACAAGTGATGTACCATATCAGTTGATACTTTGAGAGATGTAGTTGTAAGAGTTATTTTTGGGACAGGTATCTTAGAATCAGTTTTTTGTTTCTTCTTTCTAGCATCAGTCCAATGATTTGTTTCTTTTATTCTTTTTAGAGTAGGGGCCATCCATTCCATTTCTTCTGGGAAAGACACTGTTGTTGTTTTTGATGAATATAGTAGCTCCTTCTACATAATTAAAGGTTTTCATCTCATTGGCAAAAAGTTTTTTTATTTTGGCTGGAAAGGCCAGCTGTGCTTTAATGTTGTTTATTTCAACAGTTTTATTATTGGCCAGATGTTTTTCCTTTGTTCTAGTGTTCTGGAAGAATAATCATTGTCAATCCTTATCAGGGTTTGATTGTATTTTAAGGGTGATTTCCTCCAAGCAGATTTTAATATTAGTTCCTTGTCCAGAAATGAAAGAAATTTTCTAACTATGGATCTAGGTGGGAGTATTTGTTGAGTTAGAAGCAGGTTTCCTCAGTGCTCTATGTGCCCTTTCAATTCCAAATGAAAGTCCATCTTTTAAGTCTAAAAATTCAGGAATCCAGGTTGTTAAGAATTAAATAATGTCTTCACCTTCTGTGTTTTCCAGCAGACCAAAGATCCTTATGTTGTTTCTCCTTTCCCTGTTTTCTAAGTCATCTATTTTGTTAAGCAGCCATGTATTCTGTTTAAGCAGAAATTCTTTTTGGAATTCTTCCTCTTTGAGTCTCCCTTCAATGTCATTTAGAGAAGTCTCTATATTTGTTATTTTTGTATGGTATTGCTCTAATAGTTCCTTAAGAGTATCAGTCTGTTTTTTGAGAATTTAACTTGAGGTTTTCTAAATCATTTGTAAAGCCATCCATCTTCAAAGATAGTTCCTGTAAGGTAGATGTCATCAATTGCAGTTCTTTTCTCAAAGTAGTTATTTTTACAAAGCAGGATCTGGATGAGAATTCTTTGAGTTGTTCATATTCAGTGACTCAATATATCATCAAGTTACTTGATAGGAAAATGTTTGTATATCTCCACCAAAATTTATATTTATGTAGTTTAGTAGTTTATAGATTTCTGATGTTTTAAACTTGAAAATAATAACATTTTCCTATATTATTATACTAGTTTATGGAGCTCTCAAAATTCACTGCTCTGGCCATCTAGGCTCCACCCCTTCTATTAACTTGCCCCTTGACTTGGTTTCATAGTTATCTGAATAGCTGCCAATTTTGTTGTTTTTATTTTTTTGCCGGTTAATCCATGCTTTGTCTCTCTCTTTCATAAGGAGTTTTCATTGGTTGGTGAGCCATGGGAGTATGGCTGTTTTTAATTCTTTTTGCACATTTTGAGGCTAATGTGTTAACAGTATTTAGAAATACTGCACTGACGTATTCAACTGTATCATTTTAGGGAAGTCTTCTTAGGATGGACCAGTTAACTATCTTCAGAGATTCAATGAAAGACTCCTTGGAAATTTTGGAGAGATTACAGGTAGTTCTGAGTTTATGTTCCTTTGCTAGTTGTGTAATATTCCTGTGGGTATAAGCTGGCAGGTGATCACTTAGTGTATCAGGGAAGGTACCTAAGGAGGTAAAATTAGATGGGTTGGTAACCAGAACCCAGTGCAGGATGGACTGTTGGGAGTTCTTTTTGCCATGTCTTGTTGGTGTATTAATCAGTTGAGTGAATCCAAAGAAGTACATGCTGTTGATCATTGAATTTGCAGCTAAAGACTGCCAGTCAATGTTTACATCACAGCCAGGAGGATAATTTAATTTATGATTGTATCTGTTATCCAGGATAGTATATTTTCAAGTAGTGGAATGTTCTGTCCTGAGGGGATATATAGCATGGCAATGCATATGTGCTTGGCTCTATTAAGTTTTAGGAATGAAATTATAATTTCTGCTTTTCCAAAAATTGGGATTGTGCCTGTATAGGGAGTTACTGTGAGCATATTTGGGAAAGTTATAGCTATTCCACCTGCCTTTTTATGTTTTCTATCGAGCCTAATGATAGTTGTGATCCTATGTTCATAACTGGCCTTATATTTCCTAAGGATATGTTTGAGAGACCTAGTTACTAGTTTTAAATCCCATTTAAAATTATGAAGTGGACATCATTTAGTGACCTCCAGGCTTTTTTATTATATTTATTAATGTGGTAGTTCTACCCCAGGGGTTTATTTCAAAACTTGCCATTATCCTTACGTCATATTGGTAAGGACACCCCGTTGCATGTACCAAAAATCCAAAATAAATAAATAAATATCATTCATAGCAGTGGGCAGCACCTTCATGTACAACGTTTGTGGCAGTACCCTCACTTACAAGGCTTGCTGGGAGCCATACCATTTGTAATTATCAAAAAGATCAGTAATTAGTAAATAATTTGTTTTGGAGCAACCCCTAAATGTAAAGTTATTATTGGAGGCCTAAGCATAGCTAGGGTAGGGCAAGTGGGGCAACTGCCCCAGGCATAAAGTGTTGAGGGTGCAGTCAGCCAATCCCAATATCTAATGCAATGCTGGCTTTGAAAAGCTAGTATTGCATTTGCAGTCAAACCTGAGAGATGTACCACTCTTTGTGTGGTCTAAACTGCAGCAACTGCTTGCTACATTGTAGCAAATAAACAGATTGCCATAGTTTAAAAGTCAATAGTTTTTTTAACTAAAATCTGAGTGTTGTGGTGCTCCATATAGGCAGAGTATAAGCTGTAGAAACTGTTTGCTAGAGTTGTAGGAAGCAGGTTGCTACAATTTATAAAAAGATTTTATTTTCACTGAACATGAGCAATGTAGCACTTCAGGCATGCAGGGTATCAACTGTAGCAACTGGTTGCTACAGTTTTTTAAGAAGAAACTATGCATGTATGTATTTATTTATTTAAAAAGAGGAGGGTCAAGGGCAGGTCACAGAAATGTTTGGGCAGGAGGGAGGGGGTGTATTCTGCAACTGACCACCTCGTTTGTACGGCAATAGAAATAACATCTTTTTTTTGAGGCTGGAATTGTGGATCTGTATGGATCTGTAATATGTGCTAAGGGGATAGGGTGCTGGTTCATGGTACCAGCCTGTGTGAGCCAGTTACTCTTCTGATTAGGGGCCACAAAGCAAGATTTTGTGGAGACCACAGTCAGATGGTCAGATTTATCTAGGGAGAGGGTAACAAATGGGGTGGTGTAATAGGGAGAAATGTTTGAAAGGACACATTCAAGAGAATTAACACCTCTTGCAGGTAGAAGGACAATTTGGTCATGTGTACAGGCATTTTCAAAGTCCAGAAATCTCTAGGCATATTTATTGTTAGTAGTAAATGTTTGCTAGTTTACATGTACAGAGTTGAAGTCATCTATAAGGGAGGTATTTGGTTCAAGAGTTAACTTTTCTAACTGGTTAACATATTCTATGCTGTAAAGGAGTCACAGATGGGAAAGTATAATTGTCTATAATGTGATATTTACCATTATTGGGTGTGAAACAGGACTTCACCCAGTTCCAGATTTTTATAATGAAAAAAGTGGGGACAGACAATGGGCTACAAATAAATACTGATCTTGGCCCACAGTTGCAGGTGGATCTGAATGCATGACAGGCATCTACCCTGGAATGCAGGCAGTGCTATCAGTACAATGAAACCAGGTTTTTGTTATTACACAAATGCTCATGCCTTTATGGTGAAGCAAGGCCTCAAGAAAGAGATTTTGTTGTTTAGGCTTTTGGCAATCAACAGTGTTACATTGATATTATCCAGAATGGAATTTGCTATACTGGGATGTCTATCAGGTGAACTCTGCCTAAAAATCACACTATGGAAATAGCAAAAGTTTTAGACAGTATACAAAAATCAAGAAGAAAAGATGCAGGCAATCCCTAGTACAGCAGTTTGGTCCATTGACCATTGAAATTAATACAGACACACACTGAATCCTCCTAGAATGGCACAAATTTGCTAGTGTATTATTTTATTTTTGAATTTAGGCATCATTTTTAGTGATGGTAGAATGCTGCTCAATGCCACAACCTTACTTTCTTCAAAGGCATGAGCAGAATGCCTCTCAGAATCTTTCACATGATGAACCATCTAGGCTTATTCATCCCCCAACATCAGCAACTACAAAAGTCATAACTGTACATGGGGAGGTGTTGGGATCAGAAGGCCCTAGTGACACCCCTAATTCATGCATCAGACAGTCAACTTACTGTTACCCTATCCTTTGCCACCCTGATAAGCATTGCATCTGTATGTCTTACAATGGAGTCACCAATGACTAAGACACTTCTGGGATGTGCTGCAGACTTATGAGATATTAGGGGTACAGACTTGCAGTACAAATGAGTGCCACTAACAGCAAGCATCAGTATCTCTGTGGGTATGGTGCTAGTATTATGTGCCTGAGGTAAGCCAAACGGATGTCTAGGAGCCTAGGAGGCTGAGGCAAGGATTTCTTTACTCCTTCCACACATGCAGGAGTAAGACTTTGGTGATGTGCTACTGTAGTATTCTTATGGTGCTGTTTACAGACAGTGGATGGGATGGTGAGACTAGCATCCAGTTTAGACAAATAGGAACATCTCTTGCAGGTGGAACCAGTATGCGTTAGAAGATGTAAGTTGTCAGTAAACATGGGGCAGTTGCTACACTGTCTCTTAAAATCAAGGGCTAGCAGGAAGGCTTAGGATAAAGGGGGAGGACTATTAACTCTATAGATAATAACTAGTCAAATGAACAAAGAACAAAATCAGTGCAAAGCAGTGAAAGCTGAGGATGCATACTATATAACCAGCTTAAATTACAACAGTAAGGGGGAGTCAATTTGGAGTGAGGATTTTGTCTGAAATCATTAGTTACACCTGTAGTTACCTCATTAGTTACACCTGTAGTTACCTCATTAGTTACACCTGTAGTTACCTATGAGTATTCAACATTCTGAGTCTATGACATAATGGAAATGGAAATGAATACATTAGTGTAACAGGAGTGCCTCCACAAAAAGATATTTTTGAGCTCACTAAGAAAAGTCAAAGAAAGGGGTGCATGAGGTCTGTTATTTCCCACTCATCGACAGTGTAAACTGCCATGTGCCTTATGTCCCTATGACTCATGCAAATAATGATGGCTGTGACCCTCATCACCCCACCCATCTTCTGTGAAGTGTGTGTGGATATGTCTGATGCACAGCAAACTCGACTGTGCACTGCTCATCATAGCTGTTAGATAACAATGCATGTATCATTGTGTGACACTGCAATGCCACTGTGTAAAATTCACTGTCCATACAGCTGGACTGGACATTGCTGCTTTACTTGTGCTACCAAATCCCATACTCAGTGCCATCTGCAGGGGTGTGATGGACCTCTGCTAGTTGTCTGCAACCATCCATGTCACTTCTGGGGGATGTCACAGTGGGTCCAGCTGCTGCACTGCTGGGTAATCTTGGGGATTTGGGGTCACTTGCTAAACATACAAAGATCATATTATGTAGCCTGCAACATGCTACAAATATGTGGTATACTGCTGTGTGGGTATACTGCAGTGTTGCAGGCAGCAAAAGTGGGACTTCAGCCTGCCAAACACACTTTCTACCACATTTCTGGTGTGTGTGTGTGTGTGTGTGTGTGTGTGTGTGTGTGGGGGGGGTCTGCGTGCATGGGTGGGTGTCTGTGTGCGCAATGTTATACAGCTGTTCAGCCATGCTTTGTGGATTTTATATAGATATCAGCCAGGAATTCAAGGAATATTCTATGTCATGTGTAGCACATTAGAGGTGGGGGAGAGATTGATATAGGATTGTTGTGTACATGTTTGTGTGGGTATGGATAGGTAGATATGCTACTGTGCCTGCAATTACTTATTAGATGGCCCTTTCATACAGGAAGAAGTAATGCAGGTGATTTACATGCCAGATGTAGGGCTCATGGATATTGCCAAGGAGCTGTCCAGACCCATGAGGTATCAGCCCCTGTGCACTGCACATTACCAAGCAGTTGGTGGAATGGTAGGCCTTTTTACTGGTGCAACATTGTCCATGGGCACCAAATGGAGCCTTTATTGCCACATGAATGAAATCTATGGTGCTAGGCACTTCAGAGATGAAGGAAGTATCTTAAAAGCTATGCACAGTTTTGGCTATCTCTCCCCTGGTATTTTGGAAAAGCATATGTGCTCCTCCATGCATGGTACTAATATTCTGAGGACTGCCCTGTGTATTCTAAAGTTGAATGCCTGCATTATTCCCAGTTTGCTTCTGAAAGGTCCCTGTAGTTATTACAATAAAAGCTACGGATACCTTGGTATCCAAAAGTATAACAAGTCCATGCATTCCTCTAGCTCAAGTCTTTAGGACATACCTGTCAGCCACTACCCATATGATCTCTCTATGCAGTTGGCCCAAGACTTGTGGTTCTGTGACCTGTTGGGATGTATTTTTCTAACAGTGGCATTTTGTGCTACATGTGCTGACCTGTTCCAGCTGAGTTCATGAGATACTGCTTAATGAAAGTTCCAGCTGCTTGCAACATCACTAGATTTAGAGTATTTTCCTAGACCCAGTTGCAACCACATGTGCTGTTTCTCACCATAACTATGAATCAAGACCTGCCTTCCCCTGTTTTTATCTGCATGTCATTATGCACTCATTAGTACGTGTGTCTTTATTTGCATGTCATTATATGGTAATTTGCATGTCCTGTCTTCTGCGCCTTTAAGTCACTGCCAAATAGAGCTACATGGATCTATGAATTGCTTCCTCACTGTGTGCTCGATTTTAGCACAAGAATGAATAGGAAATTTCACTAATCGTCTGTGAATCCCCCAAAATAGGTATCTGTCTTAATTATCATCTACCTGGAGAAAACAGTATACAGAGTTCCATTACATTCAATTTCTAAGTGGTTGGTATTCAAAGTCTCTTTGGGGTGGGGAATGCAGGATGTGCCCTGAACATGTGCATGTTATGTTGGCATTATATCAGAACTAATTGTGAAGGCTGCCAGCCTAGCTAGATAAAATTTTGTAAATAATTATATGTCCTTGTAAATATGAATATGATCCACAGGCTTGTTTGACAAAGGTAAAGAAAATTGTGTATGTTCTGAGCTTCAGAAATGCAACCATAGTGCACCCTGCTGGAAGAAAACTGATAAGTGAAGCATTTTGTGACTCTTTGATCTCAAGCTCAGAGACAGGATGTCTGGACCAGCAAATTATTTCTATGGTCTTAATTTAAGAGATAATTACTAAGGGTTTACATGTAAAGTGTCTTTTATTGCTGTGGTTTCCTGGCAGCAGCAAGATCAAAGAAATGTTAAAATTCTAAGTTCTGTGAGCCTGGGAAACTAAACCAGAAAAGTGTCAAGAGTAATGTAATGTGAAGTACTGTGTTATCAATTTAAGACTTTCTCAGACAGAGAGAGAACTGAGCATTTTGGATTTTGTCTGAAGCTGATATCAGCTTACCAGCACTTGATTTGCTCTGTAAGTAGGATCTTAGACTTTAGTATTTCTCTTATAGTAAGACAGAAATATAGCCAGATTAGCCTAGCTGTTTTCTATATTTATGTCAGATTATCCTAAAATATTGTTTTAAAAGTTTCAGGTGATCTCTGAACTCTTGAGTAGCACTTTGTTGAATTGATGAGATTTGTTTTGTTCTTTTATTTATTATTTATTATTACATATTTTTAAACCTTTCAGCTGTGGCTGTTTTGTTTAGAGATAATTTAAGCTCTAGAGTACTTGCATATATTTGGTGATACTACAGTAATATTATACAGTGAAATTGGTCACCCTTTGGGAAGGGCCTTATTAGTAGCTAATAAGAGTAGTTGGTGCCAGTGATTACTACTTTATAGCCTGGCAGGGGGGCATAGCTGGAGAACCTGTGCCTGCCTTCCCCAGGAGTGTCTGTGTGTTTATATATACACCAAATCTCAAAGTGTGTGTGTGTGTCAGCTACTTGGGCAGGGATATGAAGCACTGGTTGGACAGAGATGGTACTGGAGGTTTTGGCTCTGCTGAGATCTGAACCCTATAGCTGTGTCAGTGCGAAGTCTTATTGGAGATCTGGAGAGAAAGGGAAAAATCAGCCCCAGACTAACTGTGATCTCTGAGTGCCCTTAAGGGAAATTGTACTTTACGGTGTGTGTACTTGTTATCCACCCAATGTGCACGCCCATCTCTGGCACTAGTGGTGAGGATTGAGGCTCCTTGATTACTGGGCCAGTGCACAAGCACCACACTAATAATCATATATGCTTATCTATTAATGTAACATTTTGGTTGCTGGAAATATACTACCACCAAAAATCTCTATAGTGACAATGATAAATGGTCCAGCAAAATTTCAAATAGCTTACAGTTGGCATGACAATCTAAATGCAGCATGTACTTGGTTATCCAAATTTATTTTCCTGAAAGTTTTACTAGGAATGTCAAAGACCACTTCAGATATTGTCTCATATATGTAAGCACCAAATACAGGCTCCACAGGCTTTACAGTATAACAGTAAGCAAAGTGCCTTTATATCTAGTTTTTGTAAAAGCTTGGTATATGATTTCCTTTCAGAGGTGAAAGCACAAAATAGATACAGATCATAGCTGTACTGAGTTTGTATTGCATGAAAACTATATATTTTTTTCTCTACAAAAGTAAATTTTATTACACTGTAGATATGCTGGCACCCCTCCCTATCCTTGTGTAAGTTGCTGATTTTGTGAAATGATTCTGTCATTTTTCCCAAAGTGCAGCAATTTCAGAGCTAATTGCATTTAAATGAGGAGTGAAGGCTGCTTCACCCCCACAGAAAAAAATGTGTATTTATGAGTCCACAGAACTGTCCTTTCAGACAGTCTTAGTATGGGGAACTGCAAAAATTGTCTTCTCAAGACCAACCTATATCTTTCAGAGCTATAATCCTGTACTGCTGCAGACCAGCAATCAGATTACTCAGTTTTACTTTCATAGGTTTATAGCAGGCTAACCACTCTTTCGGGCCATGTTAAGTCCAGCCAATTATCACACTTGAGACTCAAAACCTGCACTTTGTGGCTGTAAGGTAAATACTTTAACCATTATGATAACAACTGAGTGTAGATTATGTCACCCCAGACAGGACTCAAACCCACAATCCCTGGGTTAGGGAGGCCAATGCCTTATCCATTAGGCCATTGGAGTGCAACATGTCATTTCATATTCACAACAAGCCTATGTATATATGTAGTCTAGCCAACAAACTCAAGAAATATTGTATTCATATATTTAGTGAGTTAGTATTACACAAGAACTAAGTACAGTATTTTCTTCTCAAAATATTAGGCTTTCAGTCATTTTAAGTATTATATCAGAAAGAGGTCTGGTGCCTGCAAGCTGACATCCATACATTCAAGACGATGTTATTTCCTTGTTTTATATACAAATGGCCTTGCATAGTATGTAATATATATGGTCGAGCATTAGTGTCAGGTTCTAAAAATGTACAATAATAAGTTAACAGAAATATAACAATTCAGGATATTAGAAACTGACAAATAGCAAAAAAAATAAATAAATAAATTTAAAAGAAAGTAGAGGCTACCTTATCTATTCAGGGAATAATATTAATGTCTATCAAAAACAAACATATATAGCACTGTTATAACATTAGAACTAAAACAAAAGAAATACAATGTGTATCAAAAATGAACACATAATGTTATTTGTTACAACATTAGAATTACAACATTGTATAATAGTGAGATTTTCTTTCTTTTTAAATGTTGTAGTATACAAATAACATAGAAATGAAAAGGTTATACAAATAGGCATTCAACTACCTCTGAAGTTAAAAATAGGATCTAAGGACAGCGTATAACAACAGCAGCTAAAGGTTTAACCCTACCTCCAGAAAGCTGATATTACACATCCAAATAATTCAATGTACAGCTTTCTGTTATTAATTATTACACAATGACTGGCCAGTAACATTCAAAAATGAGCACACTGATTGGTCAGCCCAACCAGCGTGCCCATTGTAAATTCAAGAATATAGCAATGGAAAATGGTCGTCACCAGGATTTTTTTTCCATTAGTACATCTAATAACATTTTTACTTTTCATTCTTTTTTAAACCGAAGACCTCAAATGAATGAGAGAGATGGTGCAGAGAAAGACAAAAGGATAATCAGGTACATTCTGCAAAACTAAAGAAACATACCTGATTATCCTTTTATTTTTCTCTGTCCTGGCTCTCACAAATGTTAATGTCTCCCCCCCCTTTTTTTTTTAAATAAATAAAAAAAAAGCAACAGAGATCTTCCTTTCTCTATTGCTTCCTTTGCACATCACTAATGTACTGCATAAGTGTGGGAATGCAAGTCCCAGTCGCATACGCAGTACATCAGAAAAGCCCCAGGATATTGGAAAAACACAGAAGGGCGCAATGGAGGCATTATACGAAGACATTATTTAGGAAAAGTAAGTATTTTTTTCTTAAATAATGTCATTGTATAAAAGCAATAACCGACTCAGTGGTGTGGTATATTTAAGATTTACCCACAAATGGCTTTATTTAATCACTTGGGCTTCACCCTTGTGATTAAACCACACCAACCATGGGTAAATCTTCAATATACCACATCAACGTCATCAGTTATTGCTATAATATTTTATATTAACATGATGACAAAAACTTGCAGATTTATAGAAACACACACAAGCACACTGCCCACTAATTCAAATATAGGGAAGGAAAGTTTGCACTTGTGGTTAAAACAGATGTTCAGTACATATAGCAGAAAACAGTGTGTGAATTAAAAAATATATTTTATATTAGAGTGTCAGGGTATAACTCAGAACACTTTCATAAGAATCTGTCAGACCGACTTCCAAGATGGCTACACACTGATCAACACCTAGTGTTCAGCTCTCTTAGTGTGAAAAAATAGAAACAACAGCAAGTGACATTGTCAGCTTGAGTAAAATTCATTTACTTGCTAGTAAGTATACTGCCTGGACGTCAGCAAAGAAGAAATTTAGAGAACTTTGAAAGAAAATCAACCAGAAAAGGTAGAGAGAAATCAATGTCTGAAAAGAATCCTGCAGCTGTTCAGCAAAAAAAAAGTTCAAGCTCCAGCTTTAGTAGTACCTCTTAGCTGTCCAAATTTTCACAGAATGACCAGATTCTTTTTTCTGGCAAATCACTAAGGACTGAAGTTACTAAATAATGGCATGCATCTGAGTGTCAGACATCTTATCCTTCAGAAAATGCATGCTAACACAAATCCTGTTATACTAGCAACTATTTGAGTTTATAAGGGCAATATTTAAAATATGTCCTTCTTTTTGGGCCTTTTCCCCATAATTATTTTAGGATTTATCCAGAATTCTTTTCCTAAGAGGTTGAGAGGTATGTTTGGTACTAGAGATGGCTTCCAGTAATTTAGAGAAAAAAATAAGTCAAATGTGTTCACAGCTGATTAAAATAAATGAAACACTGAAGGAGTATATTGACTTAAATTATAAAAGACTAGGAAAAAATTTGAAGAAATTCTAAACAGCTGTTCAGATAAACTGATAAAACTGCAAAAATGAAAGACTAAATGAAGAAAAGGCTGGCTGAATACTGTTCAAGAAGAGATGTTTCGAAAACTGGTAGAATTAGAGGACAGAGCACACAGAGAAAAACTGAGATTTTCTGCTGTACCACAGATACTGGAAGGAACAGACTGTATTAATTTTATGAAAGCAAAAATAAGCAACTGGACTGGTATTCCACAGCAGACTTCATTAAGTGAAAAGGCACATCATATCTATGCTCCAAACCTGGTCATGAGAAAGCAGCCAAGACCTGTAGTAGTAAACAGGCAATTATACTAGCAGAATGAGTTGATCCCGAGAAGAAAAAACTGAGGTAGACTGGGAAAATATTAAAAACTGGAGACAGTAGAATGTTTGTGGAACATGATTATTCACTGTACACCAGGCAGAAAAGAAGCAAATTTATTTCAGCAATCAGGGAGTATCAAGAGGCAGGGTTTGGGTGTTAGTATAATACATAAGCCCTGGGAATTCAATAAGCCAAAATTTCTGTGCAGGAATAGTGTAGCTGTTCCTACATGGAATATGGCCATCGAGTGATCCAGTAAACAAGCCTGGGGATGTGCACGAGCCTGGCAACACTATTCTGCCACGGACATGACTGGATTATGCTAATGACCTAATTTGCTGTTGAAAACCATGCAAATGAGGTCAATTAGTGATCCAGTAAGCAGGCAGTCATCCATGGCAGAATAGTGTAGGATGCCGAAATGTATTTGGTTACTAGCCGAATACATTTCTGCAAAAAACAAAATGGAGGCATGACAGCTCAAACCAAAGTATGTATTCTAATCCTTAGGCATGCCAATGGCCAAATATATGGCCACTTGCATAGAAAAGTGTTGCAAAACTATAAAAATAAAAGTTTTTTTGGCCGATCTTGGCTGTTTAAGCATAGGGCAGCGGCATGCAAACAGGATCGTGCTGAAAAAAAAAAAAATGTGAAAAGGCAATTCTAAGTGAAATCTGCATTTTGCCATTATAGTCTATGGTATGCAGAATCAAAACAAAACAGGGAACAGTGGTTGTTAAGGGGAAAGGCTCTAGTGTAGTGCTGTAACTAGGGACTAAGGCAGTGAGGTATGCTAATGAGGGAAATTTACTGAATCACAAAAAGAAGCAAAGTGCCAAACTGCACCTAATCGTGTAGGTGCTATAAGGCAGTGATGTAAGCAGGAGGAGCAGCAGACATGAAAAGGGTGTGTGTCATGCTTGGTGTAAGCACATTGGAGCTCCATGGCTCCCAGATGAGCTTAGCTAAGCACAGCTAAGCAAGGGGGGGTGTCTGAGGCTGTATTGACTTATTCCATGAAATGAAGAGTGTGTTTGTGTCCAAGGGAGGGCCATTTATCATTGTTTACCTTAGCTAAACAGGTTTGCATGGCGTACACCGGGTCTAAAACCAAAAAAAAAAAAAAACAGAAATAGTAGGACTGTTTACATTTGGGCACCAGGTTTGCGCGGCATGCCTCGGGGCTTAAAAGGGGTGGAAATGGGAAGGGAAAAAATGAAAAAAAGGAAATAGCAGAATACAAGCAATCAAGTACAAATCACATAGCTGGCAGGTGGAATGCATCATAGTCAGCCAATCATACAGGCAGCATCTGCAGCACAACAGTATAAACTATGCAAACACCTTACAGTCTGTTTTTTCCCCACAAACTCTGCACCATTGGTGTACACATGCAGGGGAATTTTAACCGAAAAAATGTTAGGGGCTGCCATTGCTTTGATCCATCAGTATGTGCTAGAGGCTGAGGGTGGAGAGTAGGATAATGCTGACAACCGCCACAGACTGAGGAGGAGGAGAAGAGTGCTTAGACCCAGAGTAACTTACCAGGGGCTACATGATCTGGAGATAGAGCACTACAGGGTGGACAGAGACATACTTTAGCAAATCACCAAGCTGTGCTGGCCTCAACTCAGACCTAGAGCCAACAGAGGGAAACCCAATCCCAGTGGATACCAAGGTATGAGTAGCCTTAAGAATACTAGCTACATGTACTTTCCAAAGACCTACTGGGGACATCATGGGGGTCTCACAGGCATCTGCATCCAGGGTACTCCACCAGTTCCTGGATGCCATCCTACCACATGCTGGTGAACACATTTACTTCCCCAACACTTGTGAGAAGACCAGCAATATGCGTCTCTTCCACCATGTAGCAGACTACTCGGAGGTACTGGGTGCGATAGACTGCACACACATCCACATCAAAGCACCACCCAGTGAAGAGGGTAGGGTCTACATAAACCGCAGGGGCTTCTCCTCTATCAAATGCCAGGTTGTGTGCAATGCCCAGGACATTAGCATGAATGTGGGTGCTGGCAGCACTGGAACCTATCACGACTCCCACATCTGGCATTCATCATACACAGCTGTACCAGGCATTTGTCATGGCCATCTGGTGGGGGATGCAGGCTATGCACTGGAGCTGTGGATGATGACACCCATCAGAAATGAACACACACCCACACAAGAACACCATAATGAAGCACATACACAAACCAGGATCATTATAGAGCATATGTTTGGGATGCTCAAGTCATGGTTCCGCTGCCTTGACATATCTGGTGGATCCTTGCAGTACTCTCCAGCCACAGATGCACACATGTTCGCAGTATGTGCCATGCTACACAATATGATCCTGCTGAAACAGCAACAGCACGGGGAAGGGCCACACCCTCCCACCATTGCCAAAGTCCCCACAGACATAGAGGGACTCAGAAGAGGAAGCCTCTGATCCTGCTCCCGTAGGCAGACAGAGGCATGATGAGTATGCCCAGGCCTTGGCAAAGAAGCAATGTATAGCACACACATTGACACTGTAGGGACCCAGGGACTGACACCTCTCTCTGACTTACACACACAGTAAAATGGATGACACACACATCACATTACCTGTAATTCACCATGTATAGGCAGTGTACTGTGTGCATCCAACATAGACAGCCCTCAAGCACCATCCTCACAGCTGCCGCAGGCACAGCGTAAGTCAGTCTTCTTAACAATAAATGAATGGATTACTATGTTTTAGTAGCATATCTATCATAATGCTGCATGCATGCAAGGGAATGGGGTGGCCTACTGGGATAGCAGCAGACAACTGACAGCTATGTAGGACACCAGGAAATGTCTGCACAATACTGGCTTCCTCACACTATGCAGTATCATTTAAGGTGAGAAATCCCACTGCAGTATATGTGTGGGACCAACTAAGGGGGGGGTCATAGGTTTCATGCATGGATGTCACTGTGGGGATCCAATACTCACCCCCAGATTCACACAGCAAGTCAGCTGTAGAAAACCATAAAGGAATGTCTGGCAAAGGCACACAAATGGCGAAATGATGGATTACCCCCTTACAGACTTACACAGTGATATCACAGCAGGCCTTCCATTTGCAGTAAGACTCCGAAGGGTAAAAAGTCTGAAACTCAATTGTATGGCATTACAATCTAACCTGTGGTCTATAGTGGATATGCCTCTGTTCTCCAAGACAGGCCTGCATCAGTCTCACAAGGCATACAGGCCTCTGGCAAAGGTGCATGCCTCACCCATAGTGCCTTTGTAGAAACTGTCATGGGTCCATACTACTAACATAACACAGTCAACAAAATGCAAATGTAGCACCATGCTGCTAAATGCTAGTAGCATACCTCTCAACCTCGTAGAGGCAGAAATCTGGACAAAGCCATACATAATGGTGGGATAAAGGTCCAACTATAGGGACACATTTGAAATATTGCTCTCATAATGTTAGACAGTTTATAGAATAACAGAGGGGGTGTGTAGTAGCATGGATATCATGAAGGGTGTGGAGTCTGAAACCCTAATGTTTTGTCAGTATTCCCTGACTACAACCCTGAGTGATTTGCAACAAATGTGCTAGAAAACCACAATGTTAAGGGAAACCGACCACATATATGAGGCATGAATCTGGATAATCTGTGAGAATCTGTACAGCTGACAGGTATGGCCACACCAGGATATGACCTTTCAGGTAAGAAGAATACTGAACAACCAGGAGATCCCCAGCCAGTATATCACCAAGGTGCCGGACCTTTTACACAGCTTCATCAGTCAATCGGCTGTAGACACACCTCCCAACTGGGCGGTCTGTGCAAGAATGTCTAGCCTATACCTCATAATATAGGTCTGTGCATCATCTGCCTTGTATTGCTCTGGTAAATAACTGTGATGATCTGATTACATCTGTCAGTAGGTAATGACACAATACAGTACAGCGTCAAACATTACATATGGCAGAAAATGTTTGCTAAAACAAACCCTGTAACTCAAGCAACTCATACATTGATAAGAGCAATAGTTACTGTACCCCCCCATGTTTGGCCCATTGTTTCCCCATATTGGCAGGCAGCCTATCTCCAGATATCTTGCACAAACAGGCTGCAAGGTATGGCTGTATCACACAACACCCCATTTATGGCTGTATCACACATCTCATTCTGGAGTACAACTATCCCTGGAATGGATTCCCACACTTACTATAGAAGGTCATACTGAGCATGTGCCTTCACTTAGAGAAGTGAAGCCCATGTCTGAAACCACATCAGACTATTATATCTCTGTATTGTGCAAATGTCTTTGCATACACCCACCTATGTAAACCTGTCGCCACACACACAGCCATCAGACAGGATTACCCACAGGCAGCTGTAGGTGGCACATATGTGGTATATCTGCATCTGTTGCGTGTGATACACACACATATATGTGGGCAACATATTACAATATGTCAAGCATACACACACATAGACATAGAGAGGAGAGGGACAGACAGTGATAGAGTGAGACACACAGAGAGTGAGTCATACACAGGGATACCCTGAATGGCATAGAGTGATATCCTGCTGCAGACAGTTGCATACCAGACTACAGCCCTACAAGCTCTATGGTGTGTGCGATAATTGTGTAACACTATAGTACAAATAACTAGTTAGGTAGGGTTTCTAATCTCAGTCCTGGCAAATGTAAAAGTGTGTGCGTGTCTGTAGGTTAAAGATTTTGAGCCTGTTCACATCCAGTGCACTTGCCATTGCCCCACTTTAGCAGCTCTGCTGATGTCAGTCACCTTAGAAGTACCTTTGGCAGCCTACATCCCTACATGCATAACAATATAGTACAAATAACTAGTTAGGCAGGGGTTTAAATCGCAATCCTGGCAAATGTGTGTGTGAGTGTATTTGTGTGTGTATATGTGTAAGTTAAAGTATTTTGTGGCCTCTCTCACTTGGTACATTACCCATTTCCATACTTTACAAGGGATGGTGATGTTCCTCACCTTAGAAGGACCTCGGGACACCCTTCACCCTATAAGCTCTGTGGCATGTGTGATAAATGCATAACACAGTAGTAGCAGTAACTAGATAGGTAGGGGTTCTAATCTTAGTCCTGGCAAATGTGTGTGTGTGTGTGTGTGTGTGTGTGTGTGTGTGTGTGTGAACCATATACATTGGGGGGGCAGGTTTTGCAATTTTTTGCTGTTGCTCACCCAGTACATGTCCCAATGTCCACTTTACAAGGCCCGCTGTTGTCATCCACTTTAGAGGTAGCTGTAGACACTTGCAGCCCTATAAGCTCTGTGCCACGTGCAATAACTATGTAACAGTATGGAATAAATAACAAGATAGGTGGGCCTTCTAATCCTTGGATACCATTCCCCACTCAGGAATCATAGACAAACACATACACAGCTAGGCAGCAACCCCTATATCACTAGGTGGCTTGTTAACTGGCTCACAGACAGAACCATGGTGTGAAAGCAGTGGACTCCATGTCAGACTGCTGACTAGTCACAAGTGGAGTCCCACAGGGTTTGGTCCTGGGTCCCCTCATGTTTGAGATCTACACCTCTGAAGTTCAGCCCAAAATATAGGGACTCTGGTTGACAATGTTCACAGACAATTGCAAGGTGGGTGCTATTATTACCTCCCCACATGATGTTGACATCCTACACAATGGCCTCACTGAGACCTATGATTGGTGTCAGAACCCTGGACTCTAGCTCAATGCCAGAAAATGTGCCAATATCCCCTTTGGGAACAACATGGTTCCCATGAATTACCACAATGATGTTATTCTACTGAACACTGAAGTTGTTATAAGAGAACTGGGAACAGAGGTTGACAGCAAGCTCTCTGTTGACCACCACAGTGCCACTGTGTTCAGAAAGTCCTTCTATGTGGCACATCTCATTACTAAGGGTGTTGCATTCAGGAAGTAAGTGGTCATTGTCTCCCTCTACTCTCCCCTCATTAGGCCAATCATAAAGTACAATGGGCCATTTGGCATGTGCCTCACTGGACACCAGCAACAACTGAAGAGGCTGCAAAAGTACCTCACAAAGAGGATCCTAGGCCTTAAACACTTGCCCTATATGGACAGACTCCAATAATTCCAACTATTCTCTGTCCCATATTGGCTACTTAGAGGTGATGTCTGCCTGACTTACCAGGCCATGTCTGACCCAGCTCTGCCAGGAATGCTACATCAAAAGAACCCAATCCATCCACACCACATGCCCCAGAGACCTCAACCCCATTTCCACAATCAACAGAACATGCTGGAGGGACAGATTCATAACCCAGAGACTGCCCACACCATGGAATAGACTTCATATACATGTCAAGCAGAGCACCTCACTAGCCCTCTTCAAGAGAAATCTGGATGAGTGGATGGGGAATAGAAATCCCACCCTGGAGATCACTCCAGTGGGTATACTCATTAGACACACCGGGGGCTATCATTAGGGGGCACAATGCCAGGGTATTCCCATGGGCTAGGCTTGTAAAGGCTCCATGGACATTCGCCTAGTACACAATTATGAACCTATGGATCTCAGTACTGGAAAATGTGTGTGTGTGTGTGTGTGTGTGTGTGTGTGTGTGTGTGTGTGTGTGTGTGTGTGTGTGTGTGTGTGTGTGTGTGTGTGTGTGTGTGTGTGTGCATTAGTGTATATAAAAGTGTTTGTGAGTGTGTAAACATGTGAGTGAACATAGTTTGAGGCCCTTTTCATGCAGTACACCTACCATTGCCATACCTTACAAGGGCTGGTGATGTTCACTATATAGGTACCTTGGGACACTCTTCACCCTATAAGCTCTGTGGTGCATGTGGTAACTACAGAGCACTGTACTACCAATGACTACAGAGGTACAGGTTCTAATCTGAGTCCTGGCAAGTGTGTGTGTGTGTGTGTGTGTGTGTGTGTGTGTGTGTGTGTGTGTGTGTGTGTGTGTGTGTGTGTGTGTGTGTGTGTGTATTTGTAGGGTACACATGTGTGTGTTTGTGTGTATATTTGTAAGATACATCATTTTGAGGCTTTAATCTCCCAGAACACTGCCCATTGCCATACTTTACAATGGCTGATAGTCACCTTAGAAGAACTGTGGGACACACTTCACACTATAAGCTCCATGGCGCATGTGATAAATGCATAACACTGTATTAGCAAGAACTAGATAGGTAGGGGTTCTAATCTTAGTCCTGGCAAATGTGTGTGTGTGTGTGTGTGTGTGTGTGTGTGTGTGTGTGTGTGTGTGTGTGTGTGTGTGTGTGTGTGTGTGTGTGTGTGTGTGTGTGTGTGTGTGTGTGTGTGTGTGTGTGTGTGTGTGTGTGTAAGAACTGTATCCTGTGCGTGTCTGAGTGAGAACTATTTTTTTTGTTCATACCGAACTTTAAATATGATATTAGCAAACTACTTATTAATTTGAAGTTATACACTAGGCAGTTAAATTTAAGGTTGTTTTTTGGGAACAAACATACTATTGTTAGAGAGACACAAACATTCACACTTAAAAGAAGTAGTGTGTTCATACCACCTTGCAACCCTTTGATATCAGTATTTGAACGCTTATGTGTTAGTCAGATTAGGAAACTGATTGACAAAAGGTTACCCACTAACAAGAACTTAACATCTGCAGAAGAATTTTGCCTAAAGGAACTTTCATCTAATAAGGAACACAAGGTCATGAAACCTGACAAAGGGGGCGGTGTAGTCATTATGACAAACACCGACTACTCTTGGAACATGCAGAGCATACTACATGACTCCAACACCTATGAATTGGTTTCTAAATTTGAAGTTCAGAGGGCATACACAAAAATTGACTGGTAACTTTATGAATTCCTTTGTGAAGGAATAATTAATTATGAAGAGTACAACTATATGCTAGTGGAACATCCAGTTATGCCCAGTTTATTCGGAATCCCCAAGATTCACAAAGATATTACTAACCCCCCTTTTAGACCAATAGTGGTGGCTAGGGGATCGAAAACAGAACCATTAGCAGCTTTTATAGACATTACCAACAAGAGGATTCTTGACAATATACCACGCATATTAAAAGATTCATGGCATTGTTTGGACTGTCTCAGGACCCTATCTGACCTAAACTTAGGGGAATTTTGGTTTGTAACCGTTGATATAGTAAATTTGTTCTCAGTGATTCCTCACAATACTGGTCTAGACTGGTTTGCCAGCAGTTTAACTAAATACAGTCACATACATCAGGTGAAGAGAAGCCTACTTGTTGATTTGATGCAGATTGTTCTAGAAAACAACTATATCGGCTTTGAAGGTGAATTTTACAAACAATCCACTGGAGTTGCTATGGGCACCAAATGTGCGCCCATTTATGCCAACTTAGTATTAGCCGAATGGGAGGAACAATATGTCTTGACATCTGAGTACAGATCCAAAATGATCATTTACCTAAGATTTTTGGATGACATATTGTTCCTTTGGAAAGGTACCCGAGATGAGTTGGATGATTTTATATGTTACCTTAACAACACTACAACTTTTTTGAAATTCACCAACAAGACGGACAGAAACACCATTGACTATTTGGATTTACAGTTATATACCAAAGATGGGAAGGTAGAATCCAAACTATTTAGGAAGAAGACATATAGCAACACATTTTTACACTATGAGAGTTGCCATTCTTATTATGTGAAAAAGAACATGGTAAAAGGTCAGATGATTAGGGTGTCATACATAGTTAGTGAAGACAATAGATTCCTGGAAGAACTGGAGGTATTAGTTGACCTGTTTGTTGAACGGGGCTATCCTATGGATTTACTAATTTCAGTTAAACAGGATATTATTGGAAGAAGGGTCACAGATTTCAGGCCCATTTTGTCAGACAGCCAAAGGGACACAGAGAATAGCAATATTCACAGGTATAAAGTCAAGGATATTCAAACAGGCATGGTTTTACAACATAACACCACAGCTATGAAGGTTAAAGACATTATTCAATCAACATGGCAAAATGTACTACCCACAGACATGCAAGACACATTAGGAAAACACCCCTTATTTATCAACAGTAGTGGTTTGAATATTAAAGAACATTTGGAAAGAATACCCATGCCTACTAGTCAAAGGCTAGCTAGGATGGCCAAATGTGGCAACTGCAAAGCATGTAAATACATCAACGATGGCCCATATGTTCAAGTGGGCAATTACAAGGGGTCCTTGAGGAGTCCTAGTCATTGCAATTGTAACACAAAAATGGTTATATATGCGGCAACTTGTCTATCCTGTCCAGCTTTCTATATTGGCATGACCACAAGAAAGCTGAGACAAAGGATTATGGAACACAATAGGGACATTAAAAACAGGAAATCAACTGATTCATTATTCAATCACAGTAAAGACTGTATTAACTACAAAAAATTCTATTTTTTGTCATAGATAGATTATACACCAAAGATTTTGGTGGTGACTATAAAACCATTCTAGAAGTCAGGGAATGCTTGTGGCAAATATGGCTAGACACAAGCAGTGCACCTGGCATTAACGACACCTTATCCCTAGCATGTATACTAAAACACAAGGCAACATGCACTTAATATTTTGAAACTAGAAACAACAGAGAATTTCTGACTTTTAGGCACATGTGTATGTATGTATATATATATATATATATATATATATATATATATATATATATATATTTTTTTTTTTTTACACATACTTTATATATTATACATTTATATTTTTTATATTTGTTATATTTTTTACATTGTTTATATTTTTAAATGTATTTTTAGACTTTAAGTGTTGAAACAATTCACATGTAAAGTAGATACACTATTGTCAACTGTGTACTTGTTGTTTACAAAAAAACTTGTATATCAACTACATCAAAAAGCAAAGGGTTAAAATCCAAAGTTTACACAATAGAATCATTGTAATCAATTAGCATTTGATGTTAGTGTTAATTGAAATGCATATTAAAAGGTTGTGATGAGTTGTGATAAACTGACTCTGAAGATGCCCTACACAGGTGAAAGTGCTTAGTCAGTCAATGTTAAAAGTTAAATAAAGTCATGGTGGTTTTACCTTGGTACTACCAGTGTTTTTTGTTTTACTAGTTATTTATTTCACTTGTTGGATGCTGAGTGAGAACTATATCCATTGGGGGGATGGGTTTAACATTTTTAGGCCATGGTACTCCCAGTCCACATCCCAAGGTTCACTTTCTGTGTGTGTGTGTGTGTGTGTGTGTGTGTGTGTGTGTGTGTGTGTGTGTGTGTGTGTGTGTGCATATGTGTGTGTGTGCATATGTGTGTGTGTGTGTGTGTGTGTGTGTGTGTGTGTGTGTGTGTGTGTGTATGTGTGTGTGTGTGTGTGTGTGTGTGTGTGTGTGTGTGTGTGTGTGTGTGTGTGTGTGTGTGTGAGAGAGACTGTGTGTGTGTGAGACTGTGTGTGTAGGAACAGTATTTTTGGTCAACACAATATCCTCTGGGGGTGTGGGTTTTACCAATCTGGGGTGTATTCCACCCACTAAACTTACTACTGTCAAGGACAAAACAAGGGCTGTTGATGTCAACCACCATAGACTTACCTGTATACACCTTTCAGCTCTATAAGCTCTGTAACACATGCAATAAGTGTTACACAGACCTGTTAAATGTGTACATATACAGCTGTACCTTGGCTCTGACACAGTCGATGTGCTTCCACTCTGCCATATTCCACACTGGAAATGTCTGCAGGGTCACAACCTGCAGACAGACACCTGGCACACAAACAGAATACAGCATGTCAGACTACATTCAGTCAGTGGTACTAACAGCAATAATGCATCATGGCTAATAACCACAAACTAGTGATCAAAGGACGAAACTGACGAAAAATCCAAAAAAGGGTACAGGAGCCTTTGAGCCAGAAGTATCCACAAAATAAATGACTTGAACGCAGTTTTATTAAAAATAACCAAAGCATTTTCGCTACTGAAATAAACAGTAACTTCCTCAGAAGAATGTACAGAATTTGCGCCAAAAGTTTAAATAAACAAGAAGAGGTGTGCCAAATGACATCACTTCCTACACGGCGCTTTTGTTAAAATTGAGTCAAACAGTCAACCAGATTCACACTACAAATATAACATGTTAAAAATAATCTAAATAATTATTGAAAATACTAATTAGTCAATTTTAACTATAGTATAATATATGCAAAAATCATTAATCTAATTCGCTTTGGTTATTTTTAATAAAACTGCGTTCAAGTCATTTATTTTGTGGATACTTCTGGCTCAAAGGCTCCTGTACCCTTTTTTGGATCATGGCTAATAAGGTATATACACTTTTATGTGTACCCATAACAAATGCAGGCAGACAGCACCTTGCACAGCATTACATAGCTACACTATACTACATTCACCCTGTGCATCAGGCCCATATAAGCATGTCCCTGCATCGATGGTATGGATGACAGGAATGTGGCACAGGTATCATATGCACAGGGTGTGGTGTGGGTTTGCCAGAGGCCTAGGCTGAGCCATACAGTTGACATCATGTGTGTGTGATTGGAGGGGTATTCTATAAATGGGCTGTGCAGAGGTGCTGTCTGTGTCTGGAGGTGACCTGCCTGTGATACAGATGTGTGTGTGTGTGTGTATGTATGCATACAGCTACGCCATGTGGCTGCCCTACACAGGGGTAGGTTGGACAGCTGTGGACTGTACATAGCAGGGTGCACAGTTCACTGTCTCTGGCCATGGACATGGGAATTGGTCTTGCCAGGGGTCTCACTGGCACCACCATGCCCAAGGCCAGATACAGTACTGCTTCCCAATGGTGACTGCTATCTGCTGGAGCTGTGTCACTGATGGGACCAGCCAGGACCACATAACATGGCCTGCTCTGGTGTGGTGTGGACAGCACCCCCCTTTAGTAGTGCTGGTGGTACTGCCACTACGGGAGTGTGAAGGTGCACAGCTCCGTAGACTCTCAGCTGATGTTGGTGCTAACCTATGCCCATGTGGCCGACGCCCATCTCCCACCACATGCTCTAGCACAGACATGCCACTGTCAAGGATTGACAAGTTCTCACCCCACCATCTATTCATGACCTCAGTATTTTGATGGGTGGTCTCAAAAAGGTCATGTATGTCACCACATAAGCCAGGAAGAGTTGCATCCAAGACCCTGAGTATTTGTCTGGTGTTGCAATCACTACGTGCCTGTGCATCCATGACAGCCTAATACATGTGTCTGGTGACACCTGCTGTGGCACTTGCAACAGCGGCTTGATGGGCAGCAGTCCTCCTTCGAGCACCCCTGTCCATCCGCCTGTGTGGGACCTCGCCTGCACTCTGGCTATGGCTAGTAGCTACACTCACACTTGCCATAGTCACCACACTAGCCTGTGTCATGCCACCACCACCTCCCAACTGTCCATTATCTGTGGCTGCTGGGGATGGGGTATGTGTGGGCATTGTGAGTGTGTGGGGACATTGTGGATGACTGCGAGATGCCAACTGATGGCACAGATTCAGCTCTTGACAACCCCTACTTTGCCCCACTATGACCACTATCATTGTCAGAGTCTGCAGAGACACTGACATCAGATTCTGAGTGGGAGGGACAATAACCACCATGTCTACCTGTGAGGGGAAGACAACATATGTAAATTAATACCTGCACTATAAGGTTTGCTGGTGTATACACACACACACACACACACACACACACACACACACACACACACACACACACACACGTGAGGTAGCACAAAGGCATTACACAGACCTCACAATAGCCAACTGGTGACATTCACGACACAGTCAGACCACAGCATACACACTCTGGACAGGCCCTCGACATCATGCAGTGCAGCCCTTTCCACTTAATGTTACTATTAATATATACCTCTGGGATGCGTGAGTAGTGTTAGTAAGTGATGGCCCTTCACCTAGCACACACTGCAGCATGTACACATTATTGCTGCTCACCTGTATATCACAGTGGCAACTCCTACAGAACGTACCTTTCAACTGTACAGAGTTTCACTGAATGTCTAGATGTGTGCCTCATATTTTTGGTCTGTTCCTCATAAATCCTGTGTTTGTCTGACACATTACTGGGATGATCTGAGGACTGGTGTCACTAATTAATAACATAATTTGAGTTTCACACTTCAAAACCTGCAGTAAATGTATGTTAAAACAAAAATGGTTACTCTAACAACCTTGTAAGCTTACAGTGGATATAATAAGTGTACACATCCCTGTTAACATGCTAGGTGTTTCTGATATATAACATGAGACCACATAAATTATGTGGGTCTATATCATAACATCGAAGTCACAAAACTTCGAATGTTATAACATCGAACCCACAACCTTGAAGACTGACAACATGGAAGCCATGAAACATTGAATTCTTTCCCAGGGAAAGAATTCAGTGGGCCATTTCCATGGCTTCGCTATTTCCTCGACTGTGGTGCGATCTCGGAGTTGGTATATTTAAGTAGGGGGTGTGGGGGGGTGAATCCCCCCACATCAGAAACAGTTTTTAGTGTTTGTGTGTGTCGTTTTTTGTGCTGAAACAGCAATTTTGTTCCCAGGGGAAAAAAATCACTGTTCTCAGTCTTTGATGTTTGTCAGTCTTCGAGGTTTTGGGTTTGATGTTATAACATTCAAAGTTTTGAGACTTTGATGTTATGATATAGACCCAATTATGTCATAATGTTCCCACTTTTAATGTGTACTATAACCTGTGCAATCCAAATGAAGAACAACCACAACAGTTAGGAGTAACATATAGGAAATGAAATACGTACAATAGGCTGGTTGCATGAGTGTGCACATCCTTAAACTAATAGGTTCATAGGTTTATACTAGGCTATCTGCCCTAAGGCATTTATAAGCCTAGCCCAAAGTTTCCAGGCTTCGCGCCCCCTTATATGAAAAAATACTGTGCCCATTAGTTTGTTGTGCCTCTGTCCAGCAGTGACACAGAGATGATTCCCGGGGTAAACCTACGATCTCCCATCCACAGGTCAAGATTTCTCTTGAACAGAGCCAGCGAGGGCTCTGCCTCACATGGACCGGATTTTATTCCACAGCATAGGAGTCTCTGAGTGATAAATCTATCCCTCCAGCATGTCCTATTTATATCTGTGCTAAGGTTTAAATCGCTTGCTCTAGTGGTTTTGGTGGATTTGGATTTTTTGAGATGGAGCATGTCCATTAATTCGGTTGGACATGGCCTTGTACGTCCAGGCACATGTCACCTCTGAGCAGACGATATGCATCACTGAGAGCTGGAGTTTCTTCAATCTGGCAGCATATGACAGATTTTGGAGTCCCTTTATCCTTTTGGTAAGGAACTTTTGGGGTCTCTCCAATTGCTGCAGATGTCCGGTGAGATACATCCTGAATGGGGCATTGTACTCATCATTGGTCTGATAAGTGAAGAGTACAGGGGAACAATGCCCTCACTAGATCTGGATGTGAATCCCTTCATGATCAGGTGGGCAATGTAGGAGGTGTTTCTAACCACTTTAGCAACGTGAGTGTCAAAAGAAAGGCACTGTCAAACTGGGTCCCCCAGTCCCCTGATAACCTCTTCTGTGCTTAGTGGATTGCCACCTATATCGTAGCTTGGGGTTACCTTGTTTTTCCCAAAGGGTATGACTATACATTTTTGGTGTTTAACTTCAGCCCATGGCTCTCTGCACCAGCCATCTTTCCATCTGTCCCCTTGAGAAGGATATCCCCCGTGTCCCGATGTCTCTATTTCCACAGTTTTTGCAGTTTTGCGTAAACTTTGTCAACTCCAAAGTCCTCCCATGTTAGCCTGTACTTCTGAGAAGTAGATGCCGACAAATAGGGGCCCAGACCCGAGCTGTGTGACACCACTTGTGACTGGCTTGGAGTCTGACATAGCACCAGCAACTCTAACCCTGTGGGTTCTGTCCTTAAGCCAGTTGCAACCATCTTGTGACATATGGGTTTACATTTAAGCTGGTAAGTTTTCTACAATACCGAGTGGGGGTGTTGTGTCCTTTTTGCAAGGTCAAGATAGGCTGTATGGACTGCCTTTCCCTCATCAATGGCCTTGTGACTGTTTCAAAGAAAGTTCCAAGTTTCAAATGCATGATCTCTGACCCTTGACCAAAAACTGTCAGGGTCCAATGTCTGCAAGTCCCCTATATCTTTTTATATGAGCTCCATTATGATCCTCCCATAGCTAGACTTGACTGACTTATAGACTTATGTAACAGTAATTACAGAGGGAGGCACCCGCTTTAGGAGGGGACCACAGTTGCCATTGCCTCACAGTTGTCGCAACATCCTCTGCGTGGTAAGGCTGAGATTAAACAGCTGCCTTATGTGCGGGGTTTAATTCCTCATTTAGCTCATGTAGCACACAGCCGGGACACCCATCGTCCCATTGATGCTGTGGGTTCAGTGATTTTTGTATCATTTTGGAATAATCTGAGCATATCTGGGAGTTTCCACCCAGGTTCCTAACATAGCTGAAAAGGCCTTATGATTGTCCTTGAATCCATGGCAATTTTTCTCTCAAAATTGGCCTTAGTTGATTTTATGAGTGCTCATTTTTTTTACTAATATAATGATCAGGTTGACCTTTATGGATTTTGTTCTATCATGTAATAACTTTCTCCTCTTATTGTAAAGTTGTTTAATGGCTGGGGGGGTCCAGACTGGATGTTTGCCCTTTGAAAAAGTCTCTTGGTTTTATTTTTGATTGTGATCCATGCAGTCCTGAGAGGTGTTCATAGAAGGAAGGTGAAGGGCTTCCCTCCACAGCTTGGTGGTTTCCACTCACTGGCTCAGGGGCCTTGAAAGGATACCACACCAGTCTTGAGTAGTGTGTTTTTTTTTGTTTGAGAAGTTCTTCACTGTGGTCTTTTTGTTTGGGGTGGAGGCGGGTGTATTTCCAGTAAGATTAGCAGATCTCGCCAATGAGGGATATACTCCGTGGAGCATTCTGTCCCCATGTTTGTGATAATGAGATCTAGTATATTTTCTCCTCTCGTGGTAACAGTGACTAGCTGTTCCATGGCATTTGAATTATGAAACCCAGGAACCCGGCTAGCTAGAAAGTTAGGGCTTGAGTAATGTTCCCAGTCTATATTCGGGTAGTTCTATATTCGAAGTCACCCAATATGATGGTGTTTGGAGATACATTTATACCTCCAGTGTCTTTCAGGAAGGGCTGTGTGGGGTTCCTGAGTTTAAGAGGGTGGCCTGTAGCATGCTACAATTTGTGTAGCAGTTTTTTTTGCCTGGTTAGTTGCACCTGGATGGTTTCCGGCTTTTATATGCTTGCCACAAACCTGGAGGTGGTGGTCCTTTATGAATATGGATACAGGTTTTGGGGCCGAAACGCATGATAGGGAGGGTAAAACCCAGGGTGTGCCTCGCTCTCAGGAGCCTTGAACCAGGTTTTCAGCACAGACACAGACATCTTCTTCCCTGAGATACTCGGCCTCGAAAGTTTTCTTTTTTATTTTGAGATTTTAAGCATTACCGCATTGGCCCCATTCAGTTTCTTCCCATTTTTGGTTTCTGGGTGGTAGTTATTAAGCGGAGCTTCTTGCACAAGAAAATGGGGGTGGAGGCGAAGGCAATATCCCAATGTCCCCAAGGTGGGGGGTGTAAGGGCTCTCATAAGCAGCCTTGCGCCCAGGCTTGTCATCCCAGGCAGACAGAGTCACTTTGAATGACACCAGACATTAAGCCAATTGTTAAAGCTGATCATCTTGTCTCTATATTGTGGCATCATTCTTGGTGAAGGAAGGATACTGCTCAGGGTCAGGGTCATACCTTGCCTGGGCTACATATCAGAGAGCTCCCTCTATGTCTCTTTTCATGTAGTCCAGGGAGGTATCGCCTCAGGTCGCATCACACCATGGGGACACACTGTGTGTGTGTATTTGTACTTACCCGTGGAGTGACCCTTGTGTTGTGTGTTATGGCGGATTCTAGCCTCGATAGGCAGCACAGCTGACCTTGATCCTTGTTCAGCCTGGTGAGTGGGATGTCAGTGTGTCTGACTATGGAGTCACTTTGTTAAAGCACGTTTCAATTTAATTACAGCAGTCAGTCCTCTTGATATGGTGTCTATCAGCATGGCACATCTTGACTTAGCAATATTTGCACACTCTCCCTTGCAGAATCCCTCCAACTCTGTCAGATTGTGAGGGCATCTCTTGTGCACAGCCCTCTTAAGGGCACCCCACAGATTTTCAATTGGATATAGGTGTGGACTAAGGCTGGGCCATTCCAAAATGTTGATTGTCTTCTGGTGAAGCCATTCTTTTTCTGATTTGGATGTATGGTTTGGGTCACTGTCTTGTGGAAAGGTGAAATTCCTCTTTATCTACAGCTTTCTAACAGACACCTGAAGATTTTGGGCAAAAAGGGACTGGTATTTGGAACTGTTTATAATCCCCTCAACCTTGATTAAAGGCCCATTTCCAGCTTATGAACAACAACCCCAAAGCAGGACACTGCCATTACTATGCTTCACTGTGGGGATGGTGTTCTTTTGGTGATGCACAGTGTTGTTATTGTGCCAAACAAACATTTTGGAATTGTGGCAAAACAGTGCAACCTTGGTCTCATTCTACCATAAGTTTCCCACATGCTTTTGGGAGACCTGATGCATTGTTCTTGTGAACTAAGTCAGACCTGGATGTTGTTCTGTGTGAGGAAAGGCTTCCATCTTCCAACCCTACCCCATAGGCCAGACATGGAGAAATCAGGAGATTGTTATCACATGTAGTACACAACCAGTACCTGCCAGAGATTCCTGCAACTCCTTTAGTGTTGCTGTAGGTCTCCTGGCAGCCTCCCTAACCAGTTTGGGTCTTCTCTTTCAACACATTTGGAGGGATGTCCACTTCTTTGCAATGTCACTTACACCTCGTTTTTCCACCACCTTTTGATGACTGTTGTCACTGTGTCCTATGGTATATGCAATCTTGTGGAAATGTTTTTGTACCCTTCTCCAGGCTGACAACTTTCAACAATGACATCCGTTTGATGCTTTGTAAGCTCTATGTGAATCATGGCTGTTTTTGTAGCCGGAAACTGGGTAAATGTCAGAAAAATCCTAGTAGGACAGCTGACTGTTATTTGGTGTTAATCAAAGAATCTCTGTAATTGATGGCAGGTGTGTACCCAAGAAGACATAATGCTGTAATTATATCAAAAGCTGCTTCAACACAGTATTAGCTTCAGCCCGTACACACTTATGCATCTAGCTTATTGTACATTTTTTATTTGTCATAATTGCTCCCTAACAGATCTGTTTGCTTTACAATTGAATTGTACAGGTTATAGGTCACATTAAAGGTTGGAAGAGTTTGGAAATGTTTTATAATGGTCTCATTTTTGTATATCACAAATACCTGGCATTTTAACAGTGGTGTCTACACCTTTTATATGCACTGCATAAGACTAATTTTAAAATATGTCCCTAGTTTTGGGCCTTTGTCCATTTTCTCAGTCTTTGTCCAGATTTCTTGCAATGACAGGTTGTGGGGTATGCAGCAGATATGTTACATCTCCTGCAAATAGGCCCCTGTGATGACCACTGTGTTGCAATGCAGTTAACCCCACAACAAGTGAACATGCATATATCGCAATATGGCTGAGAGTAACAGTTGTGTGCATGGTAGCATGCATGACCCTAACATGCCTGGGGTACTGGCGAGCCACAACAGGACAATCCCATACTGAATGCTGTCAGGCTGCTGTCCCACATCCAGACCAGAGGGGCCTGTGTAGTTGTGGGGGAGAGGTATTGTTAGCAGACTAACATGTGGCATTGGTACAAGATGACTGCTACTTTTCTGCACATGTACAGTACAAGCTCTGATAGTTCACAATTTGCTGTCCTTCACCATAGAGGTGCACTTGTGTGCATTACAAAACCCCACCCACAAATGCAGTTTGACCTGACATATGCATCTAGATACTCTACAGAATCCAGTATGACTGCGAAATTATTCAATTGATGTGCATTGGGGCCTTACCTGGACACTCCTCGCCTGTTGCCTGGGTGCCACCCACCTCCATGATTTGTTTCTTGGCTTGACTGGTGTGTGGTGACTGCCCAAAGGTTGGCAAGGAGCTACTCTGTTGCCATAAGTGGGGCTGTGTGGCAGGACCCCCACCTGTAGTGGTTCGGTCGCTGGCCACGGTAGCAGCCCTTTACTGGGCACTATGTATCAGGCCAGTTGCCCGATGCCTGAGCTGATCGTATGTGCATCCATGGTGGTCCAAGTTGTTAACTCTGGGGACAAGGTCTTCCCACAAGCCGGTCCACTCCTGCAAATTGTGTTGGCCACAGCCAAACATCACCCTATGATGCTGGATGATGGCATCCATGATGGCTGCATTTTTGGCTGCAGTATATGGTGGCTGTCTTTGCCGCTGCATGTCACCTGGAAGACATAAACAGGGAAACACATCACAGAACCTCATACATTGGTTAAAGTTCTTTACAGAGCCTGCACATCAACATTGAGTATCATTAGCCACCACTTACAACCACATCATACCCCTGTCATCTATCAGCACATTATGAACCTGCGTTGCACTCCTGGTCCTTATGTGTCATGTTCCTCCCAGTGAGGGCCAGTACATTGCATAAGTCACCATTCATCATTCACCTTTGTGTAGAGGGATGACAATGGCCATCTACCTTGCAGATGAGATGTCAATGGTGCTCAGGTTTTGTTTGAGTACAGTGTCTAATAGAGCTGGGAGCATATGCCTGAGTTCATGTAGGATGCAGAGAGGAATGTTATCATGTCCCATGGAGACTTTTGTTGACTTTGAATAGGCCTTATGCACCTACTCCCTGATGATGAGGGAAGGGGTGCAGGTGCTGTGCATATCTACCTATACTGATTGTGTGACAGGGGGATGATGTTTGCCCTTAACCTGTCTGCAGCGGTTTGGCTATAGCTATGGTGTGCGTGTATGTGGTGTGATTGACTACCATTACATGGTGGGGCTGGTTGTTGCCTCTGAGATTGAAGATGGCCTTGTGATTGGCCTTGGTGGTGTTTCTGATTTGTACTCATAGTTAGCCTTACAGTAATTCACCTGTGACCTTATATGCTCATTCAGACAAAGGTTGACTTGCTTCCAGGTTGGTGCCTGCTCCTACTTGGCCCTTTACAGCCAATATAGTGACCAGTTATGTGGTATGTGTATTGCTGCTGTCCAGCAAACAGGATTACTCTACCTTCGTGGAGGCAGGTTTTACGAGTGAGGTATTACTGAGTCCATACAGCTATGTAGGTGCTCATAGAGCTGTTTGTAGAAGGCATGGGCACAAAGTCATAACATAGTTGGACACCTCTCCAATTTCAACCTGATAATCATGCTTATTCTAGTACCCATGTCTGTGTCAGGGCAATGCAACAACCAGTAGCTATAGAAATTTATGTCTGTTGGATGCACAGAAACTAAGATTACACATGTGTACAACATATACAGCTTATTTACCTGATGTTTTGCATCCCATATCTGTTGTTATGAGGCTTCCAGGTACACCTACTCATACATACATGTGCACAGGTAACACCTGATAAACATTTTTGTTCTATGTCAGTATGGCACACTGTATTTACACTCTTGCTGCTCAGTCATACCTCTCAACTTGTTAGAGCAGGACATCTGGAGGACGCCACAAATACATCGGGGGCAATGGCCCAAAATTAGTAACACTTGCTTAATATTGCTGTAACACGCTTAAGTCATTTGATAGTACAGTAGCCTTTGCATTCACAGAAGTACCCTGGAGGATGTCCGACACTCATATGTATGCTAGTATGTTCTAATGTCAGTCTTTACAGATTTGCCAATGATTTGCCAGACATAACACAACTCTATGAGTAAATGACTACAAATATGAGGCACACATATGGTCAGTGTGCATAACACTGGACAGTTGAATGGTACGAGTTCAGTATATCACATGCAGTTCAATGCACATGTCTGCAACAGCAGTTTACTATGCAAATACCCTGTATAGGTCTCTCAGGTTTGTGAAACAAACGTGTCGATCTTAGTTGTATTCACAATTAACATATGGATATCTATGACATCCCAGTAGCTGGCATAGCAGTGTCAGTCAGTATTGTTCAATAGACACTCCAGTAGTAGTCATATGTGAGCCATTCCTTCCTGGGGTGACTCAGGGGCCTGAACTGTGATCTATGTCACTGCAGACAAACCCAGATGCTATGGACATAGGTGCTGATCAGCACTACATCGGTACAGCCAAGTCTTGTTGAGACATATTTGTTTAACATCTTACATCCCATTATTGCATACCCTGTACTGCATTCCATTACATGCTTACTTGTTTGGCATACCTTTTTTCCCTATGTATTGTTGGTTTGAATTCCAAGTCCTGTTTCTGTCGCTGTCTGTGTGTGTGTGTGTGTGTGTGTGTGTGTGTGTGTGTGTGTGTGTGTGTGTGTGTGTGTGTGTGTGTGTGTGTGTGTGTCTCTGTCTACAAATGTAAAGGTATAGACCTGTCTTGCATAGGCAGAAACTTGCCTTTTGAAGGTAATGCTCATGAGCAGGTGATAGCCTGTGCAACAGTTGGTGTCCCCAACTTGCTAAATGCATGCAGAACAGCTGTGTTGTTATTCCTATAGCCAATGGCATGGCAACAGACTCCTATAATTGTGTACTTCATGTGGTTGTTGCCCCTTTTCTTTGCCTGTGAGGAGAACATCATGGAGGTGTGTGAACAACAATATCACAGAGGGTAGTTGGAAACACCTCTTACAACAAAACATGTGGAGACAGTCCAACAAAATGGGGGAGAAGGTCCCAGACTTAGGGACAAAATGTGAGTATTGCTTTTATACATTTGGATTCATGCTAGTTTAACAGGGTTTTTGTGGACATGGATATTCTGCGTGGGTCTCAGTCTGACAGTGTTATGTAGCGGACATAAATCTCAACCATAGGGCTATCCACAGAATGTCCAGAGGTTTGACTCTTAGGTCTGTTCCTCTGACAGTTGTTGTCATTGGCAAATCAGTAGCATACCCTTGGCATTGCAGTCAGTAAATGCTAACTTCCATTTGTGTTTCTGCCTTCATATCCCTGAGTTAAGATATGTTACAACAAACCCTGTAACACCAGCAACATTCTCAATTTATAACAGCAATATTTCAATTATGCATGTTTTGGGCCTCTGTCCCCCAATTATGTCAGGCTTTGTCCAGATGTCATGCAGTAAGAGGTTGATACGTATGGTATATCATTAGTTAGTGCCTTCCTGATATCACCCCAGTAATGTAGCAGAATGCCAGACATGTTATGAGGAACAGGCCACATATATGAGGACAGACCCTGGACACTCTGTGGTAATATGTACAGCTGAGGGGTCTGTGTATGTGCAGAGATTGTTAACAGACTATCAGGATTGTGCAGAAGTGTAGTGTGTAAATGTTTGTTGCACTGTGTAGGGAGGGGGTACATTTAAGTGTCATGGCTCCTTTTCTATTTGACTTTGCATGCTGCTCCAGTTTCTGGTGGTCTGTCGGTTGTATATGTTTGTAGGGGCAGACTGAGACATGTTCTGTACCACCGCAGAAGTCAGACTACACTGTGACTTGGGGCAGTATATGTAGGGGTAGTGTGTGAGTGTCAAACATACTTATGTTCACACAGCCATTATACTCTACTGTTCATTTGGCTTACCAGTATGTCACTGTGACTGTAGTGAAATTGGTTATGGGTATGCAGGCTCACACTGGTGACTGGTTTTCACTACTGTTACATCCCTGTAGTGCCTGATATACTTGCAAATACATGTGTAATTCCCCATAGCTGACTTGGGGTAGTGTTGTGTCAGTCTGACTGTAGTGACAGTGGTTGGTGACATGCTAAGCAGCTCAGTGTATTTTCTCTAATGTCATGTTATGTCCAGATATTTGTAGGCTGTCCAGTTTTCTGGCACATATCTTTGGTCTGATCCTAAGTGTATGTCTGACAAATCAGTGGAATGATGTGATGACTTCAGGCACTAACTAATGAAAAGTCCTTGAGTCTTGGAGTTCTGCTATTTCAGTCAATATATGTTGGAGCAGACGGTGTTACTGTAGCAACTGTCTCAGCTTATCTAGTCAAGTATTTCAGATATGTTCCTATTTTCGTGACTTTCTCCCCCCACTTTGTCAGGCTTGGTCCAGATTCATTGCACTAGGGGGGTTTGAGCATACCTCTCAACTGGCCAGATTGTCGCAAAACATCCAGGTTTATTGCTCATATTTTCTCTCTGTTCCACAAATTATTCTAATTTCTCTGGTAATTCACTGTGATGATCTGGGGATTTCTGTCAGTAACTAATGACATAATTTCAGTTCCAAACCTCATATCCTTCAGAACAAATATGCTGAAACAAACCCTGTTACTCAAGCAACTTTCTATATCTCTAAGAGCAATATTTGAAATATGTCCCTAGTTGTGGCCCATTTTTATAACCTTTGCCCAGATGTCTTGCAGTAACAGGTTGAGAGGTATGGGTCTGAGATATGAGTTCACTACATGTTATGAGCATGTGTGTGTGTGTGTGTTTGTGTGTATATATATATATATATATATATATATATATATATATATATATATATATATGTGTGTGTGTGTGTGTGTGTGTATGTATATATATATATATATATATATATATATATATATACATGGTTCCACTTGAAATCATCAAAAGTTTGAAACATAGAAATTCTGATCATCGAGACCAGAACATCGAAGTTTCAAACCATCAAGATTCAAAGGAACGTAAAAAAGAAAAAAACTCTAAAACTATTTTATGCAGGGGGCTGCTTTGCCATATGGGGTTGCACCCCCACCCCCAACTTTAATATACCAACTCCGAGATCGCACTACAGTGGGGTAAAGGGAAATCTCCATTTTATATGAAGAAGCGCTAAACAGGAGATTTCCTGTACCCTGTCTGCAGTGCCATCACAGAGATGGCACATTCACAGACACAGTGTGCAGGGCACCTTGCTGCCCTGCAGAAACGCTAGATTTTTCCCTTGTTTACTTACCTTTTTCTTCTCCTTGACAACATTGATGGTTTAGAATTTCAATGTTTTCAAGTGGAACCATATACATATATATTTTAACATATTTTTCAAATATATGTATCTCCATACATGTACATCTGTATATGTATATATACGAAACCTGAGTGATTAAACAGAGCTTTTTCCCTACTGTTGAATGACTCTACTGCATGATATCTTTTGAAAAGTAGCAGACTCTCCTACAGCTCAAATGGTGTAGTGGTACATTGCTCTGACGATAATGTACAGGGTCCTGGGTTTGAGACTTGGCAGGGCTAATTATTTTGTTGCTAGGCAGAACAATGGCTGATGGAGACAGCGTGATTAAAGCAGTTTTAAGTGGCTTTAAGCAGGTTTGCATGGGTTTTTGGAACTCTAAGTGGTGCAAACATATGGTTAACTGTACAGATGCTTAATCCATGTTGGCTTCACTTAGCATTGCGCAAACTCGTTTACTCTCACTTACTCCTGTGCTAATTCCTTTAAAAGAAAAGAAAAGGGGTTATAGGAAAGTGGTGAGAAAGGGGCATGCAGAGGGAAAAACAATATGAAAGGTATCTAGGGATGTGCAGGACGGGTGTAGGGAAGGTCCATACTGTCTATTTCTAAAACAGCAACAGCTGTGCATTTGTACAGAATTTGGAGGTGAATTTGGACACTCAAACCCCAGAGAGAGGGGTAGGACAACAGAAATGTGTTGTCAAGCCAATTGGACCAGATTACATGTGTCCAGTGGACACCTGTGTGAAATGGATAGCTATGTGTTGGGTGTTGATTGCTTTGGGGACAGATGCCTTTTTTCCTTTGTTAAGGTGAGAGTGGAATGTTGGGGAAGGATTGTAGTTATGTCTCAGAGGTAGGTTGAGTAGGGAGACAGACAAGATAGACAGGACAGCAGACAGGGGCAGTGTATGACAAATGTGGGGGTAAACACCTTGGAGAGGGAGGGTGTTTGGGAATCAGAGGCCCATGACCCCCATATGGATACAGTGGGACTGACATCCCCACCTGCAGGCAATTATGACTGCACCTTCACAGCCCCAACGGTGGCTGTGCTGGGGCTGGACAGGTGGGGCAGTGTGCTACTCAAGGTGTGCCAAGTGGCCCTCCACTGGCACGGCTGGCCACCCAACTCAGAACTGATGACACTGCTCACCATACCCCATAACTGACGGCGGAAGATGAGCTCATCTTTGCAACTGCCCTCAGGTGGTGCAGGGCCTGCAGGAGATGAAGTTTCATGTTGGGTCCCAGATGTGCTGGGGCTCAGTACCATGGTAGATGGGGTGGGACAGGTGGATCTGCTGGGATCGGCCTTCTTAAACGTGCTATGGTGTTGAGGTTTTCCAAGATATATTGGTTAGTCATGACCAAAATATTTCAATATTAGATTTAAAGGCATGCATGGGTGTTCAGTTAACCCAAAACAACTGATGTGAAACAGCTGCATAGCAAACAGATCACATACATAACTGGAACAACAGTAATCATTGATACAGTATGCCAGTAACAATGACTGCAACAGGCTGTCAACAATGGTATTTGAACAAGGTATGTTAACATGCAACCAATTAATTATATGAACAATAATGTAACACATATCCCAACATTAGGTTTGGTAACAACATACCCGTAGTATATGAATAATAATTAGTGAAGCAGATGAGGGGTGGGGAGAGAAGAAATGTCCATTAACACCTGCATAGGCCTCTATTTTTACAACAGTACTGCTCACTACTCTAGAGGTCTGCCCTCACTTTACAACTATTATGGCCTACCTATGACATAACCATATTTGTGAGGTGGGTCATATAGAGGGCCTTCTGTACAATGGTGCCCACATGGTGGGAAACTGTCAGGTTGCTACCAGCCTCAGTGCACAAGTTGCCTCACACTTGATTGCATGTTCAGTGCATTATTACTGTCATACTTAGTGTGGATTACATCTGCCACATCAGGGGGAGTGATGGCTCTTCTCGCATTCCATTTGTGGTAATGCTTCTTGTACCAGTCAGTAATTGGGTGAGTGCCTCATGGGGGATGGCCACATCAGGAGGGAGATGCAAGAGAGTGGGCAGCTTGCAAGCATCCATACAGCTGGTCAGGCACAGACCACTGCTATTGTCCTGTACCTGAGATACATATATCTCAAGCAGTAGAGGCCCCCACACCAATCCTTGGGGTACACTATTATTGATGAATCTACTATTAAAGGTGGGTTCTACTACTTTGAGTAGCTACTATCATTGGGCCAGTTAGCTACCCATCTGGTAACCTACAAGTTGGTGCCTAGCTGTGTAGGCTTATGTATCCTGTCCACCTGGGGATTAGCATGAGAGGATTGGGCTAAGTGAAGGTAGGCATTATTCACCATCTTCCCCTCATCTCTGTATTTGATGACCATTGCAGAGAGGTCAATCAGGTTTCACAGTCCTGATCTCCCTTTAACAATACCATGGTGCGTGGGCCCAGGCATTTTGATGTTGCCGATGTCCCTGTTCATAATGTCCTTGATATTGCCTCCCATGCCCTTGCAGAGCAGGCTAGTTAGGCTGATGTGCATCATATTTGCTGTGTTGGTGGATTGCTCCACCTTTGTGTATAGGGATGACAGTGGCTGTCCTCTGTGCAGATGGGATGACACCGGTGCTCAAGCTGTGGTTGACTACAGTGCGGAATGGATCTGAGAGCCCATGCCTGTTTTCATGTGGGATGCAGCCAGGGATAGTATCTTGACTATGGAGATGTCTGTGTGTTGCTTTTGAGAGGGCATTACAGCCCTACTTGCTGATGATGAGGAGAGGGGGGGCAGGTGCTGCACATGCACATGTGTACCACGGAGGGTAGGGGGTGGTGTTTACACTTCATCTGTCTGCAGCCGGATGCCTATATCTATGCCATATGTGCATGTGGTGTTACTGACCACCACTGCAGAGCAGATTTGTGTGTTGCCTCTGGAATTGCAGACATGTGTGGAAGGCCCTAGTGATTTGCCTTGTTGGATGCGTCTGATTTGCACTCAAAGACAGCCTTAGGGTACATCACCTGTCCCCTTATTTGCTTGTACAGACCAAGGTGACATTGCTTCCAATGAAAGAACTGTTCCTTCTTGGCCCATCCAGCAATTGTTTCCAACTATTATGGTATTTGTGTATTGCTGCTGTTCACCACAGGCATTTACCCTACCTTGAGGGAGATGATGTTGTCCTGTCAGGTACTGCTGAGTTTATACAGCTATGTGGGTGCCCACATAGTATTGTGGTGTGGGCCTGGACACTGCTGCTAGTTACAACAAATGGAACACTGGCTGTACAGCTACTTCTACCTGCTCTGAGAGGATTTATAGTCATTTGTATATAGTTCATTCTGTTTGACACTGCAAAGGGGGGCAAGGAAGATGGTGACCTGAACAGTGATGGCTATGTGGTCAGATATTACCAATGAGGATGGTACTGTAGGAGTGCTCCAGTGGCTACTCATGTTGGTTAGGACCAGGTACATGTGATTCCCACTTGCCGTAGGAGTGTTGACCGGCTGATCCACTACATTGCCATTGACAAAGCCGAGGAATCTGTGCTCGTTCATATTCAGGTGGCATAGGTCAGGCAGTCTATGGTTGGGTATTTGAAGTCACCCAGGTACAAGATAGATAACTGAATCCTGACAGATTCCATCAGGCCCCAATAGGTGTGGTGGGTGTCCATAGTCATGGTTGGAGGCCTGTAGATAGCTATGATTTGAGTTGGTGTTTTGTCAACTGTTAACTGCACTCGGGATTTCACCCATGTGACATACTGTTTGGCCAGCTTGGAGGTGTGTATGTGTATGCTAATGTTCAACATTCCACCTCCTGTGGCTTTGAGGGCCTCCATTTGAGGTGTAAACGTATGATGGGATGAGTGACCTGGCAAGGTTGGTGTACTCTCCACAGCTAGAAAGCAGGTGTCAGTGACTGCACAAATGTTAGCATCCTACAGGACAAGGTACGCTTGCATTGACAGGGGTGTCATGGTAAGACATCTAGCTTCTGTTAGAGCAAGACATCTGCACAAAGGCACACATCGGTGGTGGGCAAACGCCAGTAAATATTGTCACTTTAAGACTCTAGCTGAAACACACTTTTTTGCCAGCAAAGAAGAGGTCACATTCACAGGTGTACTCTGCAGGATATGACATCTGACAATGAAATGTATGCTTTGTTATAACTTCAGTCTTTATTGAGTGGCCAGTGATGTGCCAGACAATACATAACTGTCTGAGGCAATGACTACAAATATGAGGCAGGCATGTGGTCAGTCTACAAAACTCTGGACAGTTGGCAAGTATGGACTCAGTATATCACATCTAGTAGAACACACACATCTGCACCTGTCATGTAGTATGCACATACCCTATGTACATCTATTGCATTTGTAAGACAAGAATATGTATCAGAGTAACATTCACAGATCCCATATGACTAATTACAACATCCCAGGTAGCTGGCCTACCAGTGACACACTCAGTATTGGACAACAGAGACTCCATTAGTAACCATACATGAGCTGACCATTGCTGGGGTGACTCAGGGGCCAGAGATGTGCTCCATGTCAGTGCAGGCAGGGCAAGCAGAAATGGCCATAGGTGCTGGACAGCAGTATGTGAGTCCATCAGGTCTTGTTGTGGCCTACTGTTTAATGTCCCATTTGACATCATTGCATTCCCCCCTTCTACATTCCATTACATGCTTACATGATTGACATACCTGTTATAGTGCTCAGGAGTTCCCTCACAACAATGCAATCGGTTAGGTTTGTGTAGTTGCAGTCTGTAGATGGGTTGAGACCTGTGTTGCATAGGCAGTAGATACTGCTCATGAGCAGGTGATGGCCTGTGCACCAATTAGTGGCTCCCACTTGTTATGTGCATCCAGAAGAGCTGTGTTGTCTTTCCATTTGCCAATGCCATAGCAACACGGTGCTATAAGCATGGCCTTCATGTGGGCCTTGTCCCTTTTCCTTGCCTATGTGGAAAACATTATGGAAGTGTGGGGGCTACAGCTTCACAGACAGTAGGTAGGAATACCTCTCAGGAGAGGACATGTGGAGATAGCCCAGCAATATGGGAAACAAAGCTCCAGACGTGGGTACACATTGTAAGTCAGTAGTGCTGTTATAGAGGGCTGCTAGTTTAAGAGGGTTCATCTGGACATGCATTTTCTGTGTGACTTGATGTCTGACAGTGATATGTCTCTGACATACCTCTTAACTGTCCTGACGTCCACAGACTTCCCAGGGGTTCCCTGTTATGTTTGGTCTGTTCCTCAGACAACATCTGTTTTTGTGGAAGCAGTAAGATAATGTAAAGATTGTAGTCAGTCACTGTTGACATCCATTGGTGTTTCAGACATCATATCCTTCAGGGATGTTATGTTACAACAAAGCCTGTGACACTGTCAAGTGTTTCAGTTTGCAACACCATTATGTGAGATATGTCCCTCTTTCCAGCCCCCTGTCCCGCAAATATGTCATGCTTTGTCGTGATGTCTTGCAGTAAGAGGGTCAGAGGTATGTGATATCATTATTTATTGACTGCACTCAAGGTATCATCCCATTGACTTAGCAGACTCCTGGAAGTGGTATGCAGCACTGGCCATATATATGGTCGCATATATATACTGTACATATGAGAGTTATGTATGTCTGGCCATTGTGAAACAGCTGCCAAGATTGTGTAGCAGTGTTGTGTGTAGATGTTTGTTTGGCTGGGTAGTGAGAGTAGCAGATGTGAGTGTCACAGATCCTTTTTCTATCAGACTGTGCATGCTGCTATGGTTGCTGGTGGTCTATCGGGTGTGTATGTTTGTAGGGGCAGACTGAGAAATGTCCTGTAACACCTCAAGATTCCCAGTACACTGTGAGTTGGGCCAGTATATGTCAGTGTATTATGTGACTGGGAATCAGGATATGTTCATTCAAACATATTCTACTCTAGAGTTCATTTGGGGTACTGGAATGTTGCTGTGATTGTGGTGCACATGGTTGTGGGTGGACATTTATGCACCACTATCTGCATTTCCCTATAGTTCCATCCCTGTAGTGTATGATATATTTGGATATACATGGGTAATTGCACAGAGCTGATTTGGGTTAGTGTCATGTTGGTCTTACTGTGCTTCAGAAGGTGCTGGGTGGCATGGTTGGTGGCTGTCATGGGTTTTTCCATTCTGTTATATGACTGTGGTCATATCTCTCCACTGTCCTGATGTCTAGACACTGTCCTGATGTGTGGCTCATATGTTTTGTCTGTTGGACACAACAGTTGTGGGTGTCTGAGAAATCACTGGGATGATATGAACATTGACATCAATACATTTTAACATTCATTTGTGTTTTAGACCTGGAATCTGTCTGACATTGTATGTTAAGGCACATCATGCCACTCTAGCAGACTTCTACGCGTATGACAGCCATATTTCAAACATGTCACTTTTATTTGTCCTTTATCCTCCTGTTTGTCAGGGTTTTTGCAGATTTGTTGCAGTAAGAGGTTGGTTATCTGTCTATATAGTTCTATATATATATATATATATATATATATGTATGTGTGTGTGTGTGTGTGTATATAACAGTACTACATATACATCATTCCCACTTATGCTGAATGACTGTTGTGCATGATATGTTTGTAAAAACATTACAGACTCCCACAGCTTAGATGGTGTGGTGGTACGTTGCTGTGATTCTAGTGCACAGCATCCTGAGTTCGAGACTTGGCAGGGCTGATTATTTTGTTGCAGAGCAGAACAAGGGCTGATGGAGACAGAGTGCTTAAGACACTTTTAAGCAGTTGTAAGCAGGTTTGCATGGTCTTGTGCAGTGCTAAGCATTTCTAAGAGACGGTTAAACCCTCTCAGTTTCACTTAGCATAACTTACTACCACTTACACATGCACTACTTTTCTTTAAAGAAAAGAAAAAAGGGTGACAGGAAAGTGGTGAAATGGGGGCAAGCAGAGGGTAAAACAGCTAGGGATGCGCAGGATGAGTGTAGAAAAGGACCATAAGTCTAAATTTCTTTGGCATCAATAGCTGTGAATTACATGTACAGAATTTGGAATTTACAGCCTCACACCCCACAGGGAGGGGTGCTGGCAATAGACATATGCATAGTAATCTTTGGGTTGATTGATTAGTTTCACTGTACATGGGGCAAAATGTAGAGGGATGTATGGGGCATTTTTTTTTTGCAGGACAGATTTCTTTTTTTTTAAGGTGAGAGTGGGATGTTGGGGAAGGGCTGTGGGTATGTTTGGGGAAAAAGGTTGGGTGGGATAGGTTGCATTTGCAGACAGACAAGACAGCAGATGGGGTCGTATATGACATGTGAGGGGGTAAACACCTTTGATGTGGGGGTGTTGGGAATCTGACGCCCATGAGCCCCCAAATGGATACAGTGGGACTGAGGTCCCCACTTCATGTCCTCAAAGGTGGCTGTGCTGGGGGCTGGACAGGAGGGGTGGCCTGTCCCTCGAGGTGCACCAGGTGGACCTCAATCTGGTGCAGCTGCCCACCCAACCCCCAGAACTGACTGTGGGTGACAGGTTCCTGTCCATGCCTGCTCCTGGGGGGGACAGGCCCCGTTCCCTAAGGTGGTTCCACCCGAAGGTGGTGCAGGACCAGAGGATGAGGAAGTCCCTGGTTGGGTCCCAGACATGCTGGGGCCCGGTGCCATGGCCAGATGCGGTGGGATAGGTGGATCCACCAGAACATGACTTCCCAAGCATGCTATGGTGTTGAGGTTTTAAAAAACATGTTGGTTAGTCATGAACAACAAATTTCCAGATTAGTTATAACAGCATGCATGGGTGTTCCAATTAACCCCATAAACAGATTTGAAACAGTTGCATAGCAAAATGAGCACATGTATAAATGGAACAACAATATGCATCATAACAGCATGCCAGTAACATTGACAGCAACAGGCCACCAACAATGGTATCTGAACAAGGTATGTTAACATGCAACCAATCAAACATATGAACAATAATAGAACACAAGTCCCAACATTAGGTTTGTAGTAAAACATACCCATAGTATATTAATTTTCATATTGATCCAGATGAGTGGGTGGGGGGAGAGACAAAAAGTCCATTAACAACTGTTTATGCTTCTATTTTCCACAACAGTACTGCTCAATACTCTATGGGTCTGCCCTCACTTTACATCTGCCTATGGCCCACAGCTTCTGTAGCATAAACATACCTATTAAACTACCAGCCTGGAATGGTATGGGGCAAACTCTGGGTACATGCCTAGAGGGGACTCGTACATGTCAGGATTACATATCTGGCACAAGAAGGGTACCCTGAAGTGATGTTATGTGAATGTGCTACTGGCATACTTCAACGGGTTTCCTATCTGTGTCCAGGGTTATTGGCAGCAGTGACCACTAGCCATGACAGCTTGGCATTTGACAGACATGTATCAGGGAAAAATGCATGTTGTATGTACCTCTCCTGCTGTCATTTGCAGGCATGTGGTGGGACAGTTGAACAGTTGTACACAGTTTATTAGTATGCCCTTCATACAGATACTATCAGCATTTCTTTACCTGTACAACCTGTGGAGAAAATATCTGTTAACACTACCTGACTGTTTTTACATTTATTCCTGATTCTTTGTGTGTAGATATGCACACATTATAGTACCATTCCCTGGACTTGAACCTTGTCTGGGTGTGCAAAATTAACAACTAAGCTATTGCTCATCACACTGAGCTACAGGGGAACTGCTGTTTCTTGCCTCACTGGTTTCTGCCTAATAGTCTCTTAGTTAAACAGTCTGGACTTGTAATCCTGTGATGCATGCATGCCAGATAGTTATTGTACTGTGCATTAATCCTTTGGATTACTACAATCTAGAAAGCAAAGGTTAACACAAGGCAATTCTGGATGGAACACACTGAAACTTTACACATTACTATTCATGGTTCAGAGCTTAGTGCAGTATATATTTCACATTTCAGTTATATCTTGTTTTACAACTCCACCATCTACAGTTTTTCTTACAGCTGGTTCACAGCACTACCTCAGTTAATGTATGTGGTCACAGCCACATTTGCTGTGAAGAACCTGTATACACTCTATATGTCTACAACAACATACCAGAATAAACACGACAGTTATTTTGTAGGGATCTTTATTGCACATCAGTATTAGTTGGTCAAACTTTTTAATTTATCCAGTTCATACAGTAATAGTATACCTACTAGCAGTAAGCACTGTACTCCTTCTTATCTATTTGAACAATATACTGCAACATAGATTTTTACTCACCAGCCTGACCCAAACACCAGACATGTTCCTGCAGAGATCAAACTAAACAGGGTATGGCTGTATTCCCACTTGCATGGTTTAAATAAGGTGATATTCCCAACCTTTGCAGTCATTGGACCATTTTGAACATGTTAAGCTCTGCTAAGCAGTGCGCAAATCCACTAAGCTGAGTTGAACAGTGATTAAAGGGGTAATTGCTGAGCACTGCTTAACAGTGCACAAATCTGCTTAGCTGAGCTACCTGCTTCTTAGCAATCACATTTACGTGATGCTTACACTTGGTAAGCATAGCTGAGCATTGCTGACCACTGCTCAATTTTCATTTTAAAAAACTATTAAGATAATGACTTCATTTAGTAGGTGTATATGATTTATTTTACATGACATCCCTCTATGTGCTTTCCGTACATTAGCAAGGGGTGTGGCTATACTGTATGGGGCACTTGTGTATACATGGGTGATTTCACATGTTGTATGCACTCACACTTCTATTTTACACCAGCTATACTACCCTGGTTGACAAACACCAGTTACTACATAAGTTATGTTGAAAAAAATTATTTTAACACTGCTTTCCCATATAAAAATAACTTGTCTGTCTTGGTACTCGAACCACGAACGCCTGCATGTAAAGCCAGAACTCTAACCACTACACTATCACAATTTGGGAATTTCAGCTGTATATTTTTATTTATCTTTTAAGGGATGGTTAAGCAATGCTAAGTGAGGGGGCAATAACACACACACATGCTCAGCTATGTCTAAACATTTCTTACCGTGGAAAAAAAAAAGTATTATATTATTATATTACTGTGTTATATAGTGAGTATTGTGGTTCATAGGTTGGTACTAGGCTATCGGCCCTAGGGCCTATACAAACCTAGCCATAACAATTCCCTGGATATTTCTTCCCACAATATTTACTTCCCTGGACCCATGGCTCTGGCACCAAGCATCTGTTTCTGTAAGGCCATTTTGTAGAATATCCACATCATTTGGGGGTTCAATAATGGCTCCCAGTTTGCAGTCATCTGCAAACTTTGTCAGCCAGAGTCCTTTAGTGTTGGACTGTACTTCAGAGACATAGATGCCAAACAAGAGCGGTCCCAGGACTGAACCCTGAGGTACTACACTTGTCTGGAGCTGGATTTGGAGTCGGCTACTTTTATAGTCTGGGTTCTGTCAGTAAGGCAGTTGGCAACCCATCAAGTGACATAGGGATTTATGCCCAGCTTAGTAAGTTTATCTATGATTCCAGAGTGGGGGATGGTGTTGAAGGCCTTGGCGAGGTCCAGATAGGCTGTGTGGACTGCCTTACCCTCGCCCACAGCTCTGGAGACTGATTCAAAGAAAATCAGGTTCAGGAGACAAGATCGGCCCTTCATGAATCCAAACTAGGTGGGGTCCAGTGTTTGAAGATTGTCAATGTCTTTGTTTATAAGTTCCATGATAATGCATTCCATGCCTTTGCAGATCAGGCTCATCAGACTGATGGAACGGTAGTTCCCAGGATCCAAGGTGGACCCCCCCTTGTGGAGTGGGATAACTGTAGCTGTGCGCCACTCAGTGGGCACAAAGCCTGAGGTGAGGCTAGGATTAAACATGACACTTAAGTGAGGTGCCAGTTCATTTTCTATTTGTATTTTCTGACAAGTCATTGAGGACTGCAGTCAGGAAATAATGGCATACATTTGACTTTCAGACTTCTATCCTTCAGAAATTCATGCTAATGCATAACCTGTTTGCTATCAACTTTCTAAGTTTATGAGAGCAATATTTAAGAAGTGCCCCTATTTTTAAGGCTCCCCCCCCCATTATTTGTGCCTTTGTCCACATTTCCTGCCCTAGCAAGTTGTGAGGTATCATACGGCACTTTCACAATGCAGGGGGTGTGTCACAGACTGTCACACACCCCTGCATTGCTTTCCTGCTCCCGTATGTATTTCAGTGTCCATGGACACTGAAATATACATTATTTCATTTCAGTGACTGCAGACACTGAAATACTGGCACAATATTACAGAATTATTCTAATATTATGCCACATTAGTTTTAGAAAGTGCTGTGCAGCACTTTCAGTGCAGGGAGCATGTTCGAAGTCCATGCACTACTTAAACACACCCCCTGCACTTGTTCATGGTTCGTTTAGCCTTAACAGCAGCGTACTTTCATTATTATGAAAGATGCGCTGCTGTGGCTACATGGGCACGAACCACTCCATGCAGGAATAGCACTATTCCTGCATGGAGTTTATTGAATCCAGGGGAAGGTGTTTACTTCACAGACAAGCAGTACAAGGTTTGATCCCCACTAAAAGAAACTGGCTAGACATAAAATTGTCCACAAATGCAGCTAGCCTAGTACTTACCTATAAGACTGGGACTAGTGAGATTCAAGCTGCTATATCCAGTTGTCTTCAGAATATTTTTTCCTGGTGGATCAAATAATTTTTTGATGCAGAATAGGCTAAGGGGGAAATACAAAAGTTTGTCCAATAGTGGGTGAGCCATCAAATGGAAGGGGACTCTGCTTTGCTTTCTCCTGATAGTAAGGCTCATAAGGAGACTTTGACAATGTTCCACTGGAAAATGCTTGTTTGACAGAAAAAAACACAGGAGACTATAAAGTATCAATCACATTTGTGAAATATGGCTTTACAAGAAAAAGTGACGGAGAAACATTTTTTTTTGTTGACTTTGTTAAAATTGTTGGGGACTGACAGGCATGATCTCCACTTCACATCACTAATGACACTAGAAGGAAGGACCCTAAAAGGAAAAAAGAGGGGAAAAGAAAGCAATTTTGGTTAACAGTATTTGTATAAAACATTTTATGATATAAATTGCATGTAATATAGTAACATATTTTCAGTTATTACTGTATGTGATAAAGATACTGAAGTGAACAGGTGCTTTCTTTCTTCTTTCTTTTTATTTTTAATAAATATAGACATTACATTGTAAAAAGAAAAGAAAGACTGGACAAAAACACATTTAAGTCAAGGGGTTGTAATCTTGGCCTGGTGTGCAGGGGGATGGGATATAAAAGTGCACTGATGATAATATATGTAGAACTGAAATGCTTTCTTTTACTTTTGCATGGGTGAGTGTCTAGATTAACACCCAGTACTTAATCTAATGACAATTTTTTGGTGAACACTAATGTTTTTTTTTTTTAATGAGAGACTGCAGTGTAATAAATAAATGTTTAGTGCCAGTTGAGAAATATGGAGCTGAGAGCAGCTCTACATTTTGAGCTTACGTTTCCATGGAAACACGTTGACTAAAGGTGAAGGCAATAAATTGAGATGTCTAGACATAGTTTACTGAAAGAAACATAAAATTAAAAAAATGCAAGTAGTTCAGTAAGAAATAAAGTTTGAAATTATTGGAAATGAATAAGAGATAGCAGCCTTTCTGGTAAATTAATACTTTAACGCTTTTACTGGAACAATGTATAATTTAGTTTTCTATAGCCAGTGCACTTTTACTCAAGGCTAAAAGTTAATGTTTTCTGAATACACACAAGTAGTTTTTCACATCTGGGAGGGAAATAAAGATAAGACAAGAACAGACGGCAATTAGTGTAAGTAGGAACACAGGCTGTAACATGCATTTTTAGCAATGGCTAACCTTAATTTTGAGTTAGTTTTTTCCTGTGTGTGCAGCACTGAATGTGAGACAATTGTCTATATCAGGAGGGTTAAACTTCATTATGTGAAGATGTGCATAGTTGTGTGGGTTTGTTTTAAGTAAATAGGTCTTATGCAGTGAGACAGATAGTTGAGAAGAAGCTAGAGATGAGGAAGCATATACATCAGTTGCCCTGCTAGACAGGTGTCCAGGGAAGTACATATTGTGGGAAGAAATATCCAGGGTTGTATAGGCCCTAGGGCCGATAGCCTAGTATCAACCTATGAACCATATGACAAGGTCCCAAAAAGCTGATTTGGGTAGTCCTGCAGTGGCTCAAAGTCCCAGAAACAATGGTAGAATTAGTGTAGGTTATGTACAAGGACCCCAAAATTCAATTACGAACAGTGTCCAGTCTCACAGAGGGGTTCCCAGTGGGAGTGGCTGTGCACCAGGGTTCAGCTGTGAGCCAACTGCTGTTCATACTGGTGATGGACTAAATTAGCAAACAGGTCAGAGAGAACAGGTCAACAAAGTTGCTGTATGCAGACAATGTGGCATTCCAGGCAGACTCTGAGCAAGAACTTCAGTAAAGGTTAAAAGTTTAGGGGACTGGAATGCAAAACTGAAGGCACATGGGATGAAACTGAGAACAGATAAGACAGTTATAATGGAAGCAAATGGTGGAATTTAGAATAATCAGAATTGAAATAGACGGGAAAATAGTAGAACAGGTTAACAGCTTCAAGTGTTTACGAGGGGTGGTGGAGGAGTAGAAAAGTTTGAATGAGGAGGTCAAAGCTAGAATCAGAAGGGCTGCAGCAAACTGGAACACAGTTTCAGGTACAGTATATGACAGAAGAATGCCAATGAAGCTAAAAAGAAAGGTGTACAAAACAGTGGTGTGACCATTACTACTGTGTGGTACAGAAATCTGGGCAATAAATGCAGACCAGTTGAGGAAGCAAGAGGTGATGTGCCTGAGAAGGGTGGTAGGATGCACACTGTGGGAGAGACAAAGAAATGAGGACATAAGAGCAGAAGCCAAAGTAGTTCTAATTGCAGCAAAAGTAAAAGGGAACAGATTACGGTGGTTCGGGCACATGTGCAGAAAAGCAGAAGTCAATCTGTTGAAGAAGAGTTTAGAGACAGAAAGAAGGCAAGAGGAAATTAGGATGTTCAGCAAAGAGGTGAATGGACTGTGTGACAGTCAGGCATGAGTATCACAAAAGACATGAGAATGGCACTGGATAAACAGAGATGGCAACAATTGACATGACACCTCAACCCCATGTAGAAAAAGGAGGTTGATTATGATGATCATCATCATTTTAAATTAATAGGTTATCAGGATGTTCTGCTTGTGTTTTTTTTTTCTTTCAAGGTTTTCATTAAAACAAAAAGCCTTGTAAAATGTGATATAGGTTGAAATGCAGATGACAAGAAATAACTGTATAAACGATCAACCTGCCAAACATCAGTGGGTGCATGTAACACAAAAACTGGAAATAGACATTTAAAAAAAAGTTGTCCTATATAATAGATTGGAATAATAACTTCTTATCATAATGGCTACACAAAACATATTATTTTGGAATATGCATGGCCTCACAGGTAAAGAGAAAAAGGAAAAAGTATTGAATTACTTTAAGAAATGCAGAGTGCAAATAGCAATGCTGTAGAAGTCAGACTTGGAAAGAAATGAGTATGTGAATCTGATAAAGAAAGGATTTCATGAGAGATATTCAGTAGAGTATCAGGGAGATAATTGTTCTAATAGTGACAGAAGAGGGGAAAGATAGTAGTGGTAGATTTGTGGTAGTAAGGGGCTACTGGCAAGGGAGGAGAATTACATTGGCATGTATTTATATTTCACCTAAAACTGCTATTATGGAGCTTAAGAACATTTTGGTAGAGACAATCAGCTTTCAGCAGGGAATATTACAATAGTTGGGGAATGGAACTTGATTTGCAACAGTGAGGATATATCTGGGAATCTAGAAGGGAAAATATAACAAAAGAAGGTAGATTTCTGAAGACATTTATGAAAATATGTGGTATGGAAGGTGTGAATTCAGTAGTAGCGACTCGAGAGACAATTTACATATTATTCCCCAAGGTACAATAACTGGGCTAGACAAGACAGAAATTATATTTCACAGGAATATGTGCATTTAACTTAAAGATTCAACATGAATTCAATAATTGTTTCAGACTATGTGCCAATAACAACTAAGATAAAAATGCAGGGTAATGAAGTAGAAATGAGACACTGGCACTTTCCCACCTATCTGTTAATAAGAGAGGAATTTAAGGAATGGTTAGTAGAAATTATTTGAGAGTTATAAGGAAAGATAAAGACTACAAGGAAAATCTAGCCAAGCTAGAGTTTCCACTGTGTGATTCCTTAAACCTCTTCCCCTTAAAGACATCAGGTGTTTAAGCTATACGGCAGTTCTGAATGCCAATAACCTTTTTCTTTTTAAGTCTGTAATGGACTAATTCAGGCCAATAAAGCCACACCCCACTAGCTGTGGACATACATGTTTCAGTCTTCTTATGGCATTATCAGCACTGTATAAGTAGACTGTTTGACTAACCTTTAGAAACACAGGATTGCCGTACCCAATTGATGTCCTTAACCATTAGGATGTCTGCAAAATATCCTAACAAACTAAACAATGAGTAAAAAGGTCACACAGACAAACCAATCAGTAAAAACTACAAAAGAAAATCTAGCCAAGCTAGAGTTTCCACTGTGTAATTCCTTAAAGGCACATGGGATATATGCAAATGACCCCTTAAGGACATCAGGTGCTTCAGCTATATGGCAGTTCTGAATGCCCATGACTTTTTTTTATTCCCTTTTTCTTCCCCTTAAGGGCTCATTTGCATATATGACATGTGACTCTAATACAAGAGGTTTAAGTAATCACAGTGGAAACTCTAGCTTGGCTAGATTTTTCTTGTAATTTTTACTGATGAGTTATTAGGGAAGATGGGAATTTCTTCAGAGGTTATAGTCAGTGAGTGGAATAAAATGGAAGTGGAGTTTAAAAATAGTGTATAAATTAAAGAAAAAGAGATATGGTTAACAAATAACAATAATTACTTAGAGGAACTGACAAGTTTTAAAGTATTGTAGAATAAGGGGTATCTCACAGAACAAGTACAGGTGTAAATGCAGAGTCTAAAGAGAAAATAAGGGAGTATCTGGATAATATGAATGACTTTAGAAAGATTGCTTTCAAGCAACTGTTTTTGATAATAACTCCAGAGCATAAAAACTTTTAGTACAATGATTTAGGAAACAGAAAGTAGAAAGGGCTGTTGCTAAACTTAGTCTACAACAAGAAAAATAACCAGAGATCCTGCAGAGGTATTAGAGATATTTTGGAGATTTTATGAACATTTGTACAAAGCAAAGGAATATGGAAATAAAAAAGCACAAATGGATATATTTATGGAGCACTTAGCTATGCCAAGATTAGAGGTAGCCAAGTCTCAACAATTAACATTTAACATAGGAGGACAGATAAAAATGGTGATGTATAATCAATCTGAAAGAAAATCTCCGAGAATAGATTGCATTCCTGTGGAAGTTTGAAAGCTAGGATGGAAGAAAGTGATAAAGATCTGGAAGATTTTAACAGTATTTTAAAAGGTGGGGTTGCACCAACATCCTGGAAGAAAGCTGTGGTGACTGTAATAATTAAAAATGGTAAAAAACCATCAGACCCAGCTTCATATAGGCAGATTTCAATTTTAAATCATGAGTACAAAGCATTTATGTCTATAATAGCTAAAAGAATATCAAATGCATTGCCAAAATTAATAGATACAGATTAATGCTGTTTTGTGGAGGGGAGGCAAACATTTCACAACATTAATGGAAAAATAATAATCCAGAGGGAAGCAGACTGTAAGAAAATGTGGCTGTTGTTAGTAGGTCTTGATGCAGAGAAAGCATTTGACAGAGTAAGCTGGGTTTTTACTAGTAGGGCAATGGAAGCATTTGCATTTCCTGATACAATAATAAGGGTAACTAACAGTATATATGAGGGATCGGAGGCAAAAATTAAAGTGGAAGGGTTCCTCTCTGATATAAGCTTTGTCTGAACAGAGGAACCAGGCAGGGGTGTCCTATTTTCCCTTTGTTGCTTGAGTTATACTTAGAGCCATTGGCAAAGAAAATAAGGGATTCAAAAATTCAATGATATAACTGGTATGTTAATCAAGAAAAGTGGGTTTTATTTGCAGACAATATTATTTTGTACCTGATAAAACCAGAAAATGACATCTCAGTGTTGTGGAACATTCTGAGACAGTTTCAAGTCTTTTGAGCTATAAATTTAATGAAGACAAAACAAAGACTATAGTTATAAATGATGTACCCACACATAAACTGCTTCAAAAATACACATATTTATGAAGACATGATAAAATGAAGTATTTAGGAGTATGAGTTAAAAGGGATCCTGTCATGGCAGCTAAGGATATGTGGGAAGAGACTAAACAGATAATACAAAAAAATGATAAAATAAAAGCTCTTGTTTATGGATATGGAGAGAAAGATACAAGCAGTGAACTAGTTTTAGTCACTTTAGTTTTATAAACAGGTGAAGCATATTTTTAACAACTAGAGGAAAAGCTGTGGACAGTAATTAATAAAGAGTTGAAGGATTTTATCTGGGAGAGGAAGAGGGCAAGGGTCAAGTGGGATAAGCTGAGCCTTCCAATAGAACAAAGTTGTTTAGGATTACCTGATTTGAGGGGGTATTTTAGAGCTACACAGTTGAGATTCTTCTACATAACACAAGCAGAAAGCTATAATATAAAGTGAAAAAGGATGACGAAGCAGGTGGAAAATTCAAGAAATAAGAGTGGGATTTTGGATACAGATTCTTAAGGAGAATAACAAAAGCTATACAGAATAGTATATTTATATAGTAGCAGGAAGTATTCTAAGAACTAAGCCAACATGAGAATGTAGAAAGGAGATTCTGCCGATAGGGATGACTGCAATTAGGGGTACAGAAAACAGGCAAGAGGTTGCTGGAATTTATTGGGAGCAAATCACAGAAAAAGAATGATAGAGTGTGAAGAGGCCAAGAAGACATTTGGACTGCAGGCTACAGACTGCCTTCCCTATCAGGGATTGATATCAGGGTATAGGCAAAAAGAAAGACATAGGGAAATCCTAAGTGAAAGCCCTGCCCTGGTAGAGTTTTTAGTTGACTATAGAACAGCAGCTGCTGTTAAAAACAGTTACTTAGCAGAGCATACAAAATATTGTCCAATAATTATACAAATCAATTACAGAAGGTTAAAAAGACTGGGAGGAGAGACTGGAAAAAATAATTTGCAAGGAAACAATGACAGGACATATGTATGGCTCCCAAATAACTAACAAAGTCTAGAAGATTTAGAATTTTTGCTTGGAAGTATTTGCATAGGTATTTTATACTCCACGCAGACTCCAAAAGAGTTTTTTTTTCCGGTAGATAGCAAATGCTGGAGGTTTGATGGGGAATAAAGAGGTAACTAGAAACATCTTTTTTTTAATGTATTGAGTTGGATGACTTTAAAATTTCCCTACAGACTACTTTGGCAGAAATATTGGGTGAGCAAATGAGTTTAACTAAAGAAAAGATTTTTCTGAGCTGAGATACAGTATCTGAATTGCCTAGATTTAGTAAGGCCTTGTTAGGTTTAATTCTGGTAGTTGCAAAAAAGCAGTAGAAAATGGAAATCAAAGTCTAAACCAACCGTACTAGAAGTAGCGAATATTGTAACAGCGACAAACGAACTAGAAGTGGGATCTTTAGAAACAGGTAGGAACAAATTACATAGAAAAAATGGAAATTGAGAGAACAATACATGCAGAATAACGTTTTGGCAGAGGAGCGAGATTTAAGGGAAGCAGAAATTGAGCAATTTATGTAATGTTGAAATGACAATAATTATATAAAGCATGTATATGATGTATATAATGTTTATAACTGTGAACATGTTAACATGGTTTGTTTTCTTTTATATAAATGTATGTCTGCCTGTGCCTTAAGTGATAATTCAATAAAGGTGTTCAACAAAAAAAGAATATGTGGGTCTACATTACGTCTTTGAAAAACCTCTTCAGTGAATACCTGTTTGTCAAACAATAAACAGCGAAATCCAGTTCCCACGAACACCTGTTTCAGCGAATGTTTTCCCATGGGGAAAAAAAACGCTTGGCCATTGTCAGGAATTTGCCCTTTTCCCCACTGTAGTACAAGCTCAGAATTAGTATATTTAGTTAGGGGGGGTGAAGACCCCACTTTGAAGGGTTTGAAAGTTTGTCTGGCTTTTGGTTGGCCAAGCAATTTTTCCCCCTAGGAAAAAATTAGCTGAAATGGACGTTCAAAGAGGTTGGATTTCGCTGTTTATTGGTCATTGAACAGGCATTTGCTGAAGAGGTTTTTCGAGGATGTAATATAGACCCGAATATGTCAGACCCTTTTTAAAGATGTATCCTTCAATAGAGAGGAAACCAAGATATCCCAAAATACTCGAGATTAGGGGAAATGAACTCATGGAAAATGCAAAAGTAATCAAGCATATTTTATTGCACTTTAACATTAATTAGAAGTTGCCACTCGATGTCTGCTATAGAGGTTTTGTTTTGAAAGGAAATTAAACTATTTTCCTCTTACTTATATATTCTAGGTCTTGTGTTGACTGTTCACACAAAAAGAAGCTACAGGTTTTCAAATGCTACAAAAGAGAGTATAAAAGTAGGTTATACAGTGTGCCATGAAAATTATGGGGATACCATAGATTCAGAGTAAGCTAATGGGTCCATATGTATATAATGTCAATTATGTTATAAAAACAACAAAAGAAACAGTAACATTTTATTCTAGAGCTCATATGGAGGTGAAGTTTTATACTTGGTACTGTTATGTGAAACCTAGCAGCTCAAACAGTTGTCAAACTTTGTAATGAGAAACAAACAGGAGGAGCACAGTGCACATCTAGATCCAAAAAGATGCATGCCACACGTGTGTGCGTGCGTGTGCATATATATAAATAAATAGAGATGGACAGAGAGAGACTCAGAACATAAACAACTACTGCTTTTGAAATCTACTTTTGAGCTTTCCCCATCACAAATCTACAGTGTATGTAGGCAATACCCCAAGTTTAAGTGAATGATTCACTTTAGTACTGCTTTACCAATGGCCTAACAACCAGACTGAAATGCTGACCATGCAATTATTAACTCAAACTCTTACTAAGAATAAATAAGCAGTATATGAATTCTTTAGAGTATAGATGCTGCAAATGTTTAAAAACCTGCAGTGAGATCACACTGGGTTGGCTCATAAGGGACTCTCACTACAATAATTTTACAGTAGACATTAATCTTTGTCTTAAAACACAGATGCATGACTGAGGTGCAAGATGATGGAAAATTCCAGGAGTAAGCGGAATTTACCAAAACACTGCAAAATAACATTTTAAAATGTAAAAACCATGTTGACTACTTGCTTTTCTTCTAGTGGTGTTTGCACACATTTGAAAAATACAGTTCCCATGAGTACGTAATGCTGAAAGGAAATGGTTTTAGAATAAGCAAATATGGTAATGCAAAAGTTGCAAAGCCCTGATTTCCAAAATTCATTGCAAGCTACATATACAAAGATGCCTTCAAGACTCAGATACATCCCAAAGTATAAATTGCTTCACAAATGTTTTATCAAGCAATGTGTAGAATCTGAGTAGAAATAGCTGTGGGAATTCCCTGCTGCCAATCTTCTCTCTTGTTTCTGACACAGTTTACATCTTCTATTTAACCACATTTTTGAACAGTGATGTCTGTGCATTCAGTGTTTTAATTAATTTTTTGTATGTGACTTGGCACACATACGTGCATGTAAACACACACACACACACACACATCCCCACGTGCGCACACACAAGTTCAGTACAGAAAGTCAATACACTATTGCTAAAACAGCTTGTAAAGAGAAATCAGAGATGGATTAATCTAAAACTTTAGATACATATCTTCTTTTGCATTGATTGTATTGTAAATCACAAAACCCTCAAATTGCACTAACAATGGATTCAATTTGTCTTTAAAAATGTTAAGTCAGAAAGCAGTTCCTTTCCTGTAGTCATTCAGAAGCTATGTCTAGACAGATTACCAGTGCAGAATAAACATACTATTCTTGTTAGCCGAAACAGTCTGACTTGTGTCCGAGGAATCTACATATTTTTCCTATGATGCTTTCACTGAGTCATGTGTAGTTATATTACTCCTTTGATGCTTTTGAGCCCATTATGTGACTCCATACAGGGCAGTGCAAAATCCAGGTGTTGATTTATGACTCTGCATTTATAGTGGAATTTAAAAATAGCATAGTATAACATTGCCTTTTGTAAAACTGTGCAACAAAAAAGTGCATTAACATTGCTTCAAACGCTATAGAGACAGTTTTGTTGCTCCTGTGAGGGAAACTGTTCAGTGTCTAACCTGTTCCTTGATGGGAAAATATTTAAGGAATGTAGATTCCTAAGGCATCTACAGAACTACACGCACTACACTCTCAACATAGAAGCTTATACTGAATACATCATTTTCATATGCATCACGGCTGTGCCAAAACATAAGCTGTTTCAGCTTTAAGTGCAAACTGACTTTTATTACCATGATTTTCTGCTGTGTATTAGTGCCAGTTACAGTATTTATATTCATTTAATAAACAAGCTGAAACAAAAGCACTCTGTATGCTTGACACTCACTGTGTATTAACACAGCATCTTCCTAAGCAAGCTGTTGTGGACAAAATTTTCCTGAAAAAAAAAATGTCAAAAAATGAACTGTACTTAAAGATAAACAAAGTCCTTAATAACATTGTTACTGTAAACTCTTCCTGCTAGAAAACATGCAAGCATACCTTTCAGCTGTCTAGATTTGCACAGAATGTGTAGATTTCTGTCTCATATTTTTGATCTGTTTCTCATACAATTTGATTTTCTGGAAAGTCATTGATGACTGAAGTCAATAAATAATCCGAAACATTTCACTTTCAGGTTCCATTGGTTTTGTCAACAGGGAGTTTGGATGACATCTATTTAATCAATTGCATTTGGTCAACTATCCAGATACTTGATGTGTGCAAGATCGACAATCCCCAGATGGGGGAATATTCCCTTCCCCCTGGGATTTATGATTTCAGACTTAGTATATATAATTAGCAGGTGGTCTGAGGGGACATTTTCTGTTTTTTTTTTTTAAGTGATATTTGCATGCGCTGAGAAGCAACCTCAGTGCATACATACCAGGAAGTGGACATTACTGTTTTTGATGCAGTGTGTTGTACCTTCAGGATGTCAACATTTGTGTTAGTCGACCAACTGAAGGTAAGCAGAGGAATGTTTAAAATCTTTTGTCTAGATTTCTTGCGCTAAGAGGTTGAGAGGTATGCATGCAAGTGAGTTATGAATTCACCTACACATATAATCTTCCTTTCTTTTTTCATTGGAAGATTAAAACACACACACAAAGTGTCATTGCTTTTGACTACTAGAATATGAAATGAAAATATTAACCCTTGTCTGGGAATTGAACCAATGACCTCCCACATTCTGTATGGTTGTCAGTGTCTCTGGATTAACACATAGTCACCAGTTCAAGGCAAGATATAGGTCATGACATTTTCATTGCTGGATAATTCCTATCCTACGTGTATTATTAGATCACAGAAAGACAACATTTTAAATTCAAGAAAGTTCAAAGGATGAATATAACAAACATCTGTGCTATTATTGTGCCTTCATTTTTCAATTGTATTTTCTAATTTTCAGTACTGGCAATGGACTGACTGATTGTCTGTTACTCCAGACACATTCTTATTTAAATACATTTTTGCAGACTGTAACAGTTAATGAAGGAACTGCAGTTGCATCTTTGTTAAACTTGTTGTAACAGAGTACAATAAAATCCTCAGCAAATCACCTCTGTCTAAATTGGTTAACATACATAAAATAAATTAGCATTTTTTTTGGGAGGGGTGCCCTGCAATCCCACATGGGGGCATAAACAGCAGCACCTTACAATAGTTAAAACCATGATCCCATGGACTGCAGTCTCACTTTAAATCAAAATGCCATTGACATTTTTTGGCTCTCCTTCAGTGCAGTAAAACAGAGTTTTCTGTAAGACACTCCTCATCTTGCTTACAATTAGTAATCATAGTCTCCTTGCCAGATATCCCTTATTTAATTCATACTTTTGAACCTGGCCACTGACTTACTTATTATTCTCCATCAAATTCCTTATTTTTTATTTTTACTTTTTTTGTCCCTCATTACTTGCAGTTTTCTATTGGGTATATTGGTTTTAGTGATTTTTCACTTAGCCTTTTTGACTCATACAATCTCCACAGTTCCATCATGCTCATAGTTTTCACTAGTACTTCCTAAGAAGCCACTGTCCTAGTCCATTTTCACACTTTTTAGGGCTTGATGTTTGTCTCTCACCTCAGCCCCCCAAGCCCATCCACTTTCGGCATGTCAGTGCTTCAATTCTTATAGCTTCTTTTGCAGTTCACAGTAGATGTCTCCTTGTTGTATCAACCAGGCCAGCATTAACCACATCAAAGTTGAACCTTAATAGTGATCTTGGTTTCTTTTCTTGATGCCTAATTTTTTTAGGCTTGCTGTATTTTACCTTCATTTCTTCCCAGTTCCTAGTTACCTAAACTTTTCATTGGTGGTCAAGTTTGTGTCCTTTGAACAAGATTCATAACCCCTTTCTATCAATCATGGTTGCTAAACTAATATATATTTTTTTCATTTCTAGATACTGGTATGGTTTACTCAAGACAGGATTCTTAACGATAGCTCCATTGTGGCAGTTTTCTGTCAGTGTTAGTCCATGTCTAAATAAGTCTAACACCACGTGATGAAGACACTTTGTTCACTTATCCTGCTGCTACAATTTGTTGTTGAGATCATGGGCTCAGGTAGACACTTTGTTCACACAGTCCACCTGTTTCCTCCATTGGGAATTTCACTCCTCATGTATCCATTCCCTTTCCCCTCTCCATTCTGGATCAAATTTCATGGCCCCCATTGGCTAACATTCTGCTTTAAGTAGACCTTAAATGTCCAGTGGATGGCCTGGACCAAATGGACTAGAAGATATAGTTTAAGCCAAACTAACAAGAATAGCACCTTCATGTTCTCCCCTCCTTAGTATCCTTCCAATCTAGATAACTATGTGGTCACTCTTAACAGTGACCCACCCTGCTCTTCATACATTTTTTTACTCCAAATTCTCCTATTTTGGTTTATAGGCCCTGTACCCTAGTTCCACTCCATTCATTCTAGCTGTCTCTTTCTGTTTCACTTTACTAGCACAGTCTCTACCAATTCTAGTGTGTATTCCTTTCCTATATTCTTAATCATAAGTGATCCCTTTTTAACTGATCTGCATGTGGTTGTGTGTCAGTCACTGTTTTTTATTATATTTTCTAACAATAGTTGTTAAGTTGAATTTATCATAGGATCAGGTCAGTTGACAACTGGATTCCCCATTTAGCTCAGCAAGGCCTTAATGGCAATGTTTTCATTTTATGCTTTCATTAGGAGGTTTATTTACCCACGCATCAGCCTTTCCTTGTTCAGACCATGATAAGGCTTTATTGGATTTACAGCAGTCAGTTGAGTTTATGTTTTCTCAATATCTTTTTGCTTGGCAGGGACACAGAAGTTGCTTTATGGTCCCCTTTCACTCCCATTTATAATCCTGGCTAAGAGTAGCCCCTAGCAGTATGGTCCCCCCACAATAGTTGCAAGACTAATATTGTTGGCCTAGTTACCTGTATCTCATTCACTGCAATGGAGCTCAGGAAGTTTGCACTGTAACTTCCAATGGGCGGAGCCTAAGCCTTTTGAAAGAATCAAATTACGTCCTCACGTTTCAAACAAATGTTCATATCTCTGGAACCATAGTGATTATGAAAGAAGTATACATGGCAAATTCTTCAGCACAAACTATTTCTATAGTGTTAGTATTCTTTAGGTCCTAGGTCTTAAACTGGATTTTATAAGTCTCAGTAACTACTATGTTTGCAATATTTTGTAAACAACTTACAATATCTCAGCAACCACTCAAGTTACACACATGATGTCAGCAGCATTTTACTCATCCAACTGAGAACTTTCATATGAGGCTAAGGAGTTCAGTCTGTATTACTTTTTTATTGAGATATTTAGAAAAATGTGAAAATTATATCTATATAGATGAATATCACAAAAACAACAGTTAATAATTTATCTGCACTAGGCAGCGGTCAAATATTAATGCAGTTGAGTTTTCTACTGTGTAAGCTTTAAGATTAAATCTTTAAAAACCTTGTACAAAGGGTGGTTTTAGAAGTATTGATGCAAATAAAAATGAGCAATATTTGATGCCTAGAGGCATCAGCAGGAGTTAACTGCAGATGCACCTGGAGGAGTTACATGGATGTAATGAAATAAGGTTCTCCTTTAGCTATTTTTTATTAAGTTATATTGTTGGTCTGAAGATGTCTCAGATTGTGAGATGAAACTGCTTGGCCCATTTAGCTTTCAGCACTGCCTGTCTCTGAAGACATTGGGTCCATGTATTGACCCCATTTCTCATTGCCCATTCTGTTCCCCCACTTAAAATTTTAATGATGTTCCCCATTCTCTTGTCTTCTCCATCTAGACTAACATCCTTGCTTTTCATTGGTTAGCATAGGTTCATAGGTATATACTAGGCTAACAACTAATAGGGCCTTTATAAGCATAGCCATGCAACCCAACTTAATTATATTAAGGGGTAAACATAATTCAAGGGCATGTTAGCTAGGAGGGGTATATAAGTTAGGAGGTTGTTAAAATGTTATGTGGGGGGGTATGTCAGTTAGGGATTGCTTGCTGTCAACCTCTGCCAACAAGAGACATGGAGGCCACTTTGTGGATGAATTTATAATTAACTATCCAATGTTAGTCAGGGAATGTTTACTGTCAGCCTCTGTCTGTAAGAGACATGAGGGCCAGCCCAGGGATGAATTTGTGATTTCCCATCAAATGGTCAAGGTTATTGTCAAAGGAAAAATATACTTTAAAAATGACCAATACACGGTAGGTTCAGGTTAAGGCACTTTAATCTTGCAGCAAGGAAACAAAAATGTGCTAATACAGAGTTTGTCTGACTAGAATCAGGAAATGCAAGTATTTTTATATATTTTCTAATAAGACATTGCCTACCAAGCTGACGTAGTAAATCACAAGTTTTAACATCATCATTTCGTAGTGATTGTTTTGTAAAATTCTGCTTGTATTATCAATTTTTGTGAGAAACTTCCTAAGAAAAACAACGTGGCCTTGGCTACCACCGGTTAGATATATGCAATGTTACCATTCAAGGTACTATGGCTAATTTGAGCACAAAGCAAGTATAGATTGCAGTTCATTTCTACAACAGTCCTTTGTCTGTTTTATCTCTTCCTTCTGCAGCTGTGCATGTTCTCATACTTCAAACAGAGCTAATTGTTCAAAATCATTACATTACAGAATATGGCATTGTTCACTCATTGCTTCCTGACCTAGCAGATAATCACCTGCTTCTCAAGTACATTTCCAAAAGGCATAAACATGAATTTTGCTGTGCTAGCAGTTACTAGGTCAGAGGGCATCTTGCAAGTTTCAGAAAGCACACTGCAGTTTCAAAAGCATCTTTTAGTCTCATATAAAACTAAGTTGTATATAAAATAGTGCATATAAAATAGAATGAAAAACGTGTTAACTCATTTAGTTTCTAATTAGCATTAAGCACACACATTAATATATATTTTTCTGACATTTCCCCCCTGTTAATACTTTTTAATTCTATTTTCAAAAGAATAAACAGTTTGCTTCTTCTCCTAACCTCTTCCATTCAGGATTTGCAGTTAAGAGAGTCATTCAGTTTAAACTTATGAAAATGTTTCACTTTTCAACAGTTCTTCAATTTTAGTACTTTGATACAAAGTCTCAGAAACTGATATATGTATAAAATCTTTGATTAACTTTTTCATGCAGGGAATACCACAACAAATGCATGCTCCTAATAGGAGTAATCCTACACAAATGGCAATCAGGATGTTCATTAGGATGGAACCCCACCCCCCCAAACAAATTCTGGAAAAAGTCCGTCAGAGGGTTTGGGCCTGGTTTGGTCATGGTCGACACTTGCTGGATCACCTCAAGATGGTCGTTTATTTCGTGCTGGTTGTCAGGAATATACGAACAGCATTCTTCTTTGATTAAAGCGCACGTACTACCTCTTGCTGCTAGGGTGAAGTCGAGAGCCATGCGGTTCTGAAGCACCACAGTTCTCATAGCATTCAGTTCATCAGTCACTAATTCGAGAGCAGAAAAAGTTGCATTGCTCATAACTTCGAGAAGTTTAGACAGTTTTCTCAGCTCCCAAATCGATTTCACTGCGCCATATGCAGGGGCTATGCCTGCCCATGATATAATGGTGTCACTCAAGTCCATGTGTGTCAGTTTATCTTTGTTCTTTACAGAGTTATGGTTTCTCCATCCTGCTTCGATTCATCCTACTGGATTCTCAGGTCTCTTAATTGGACTTCTAGGTTTACTGCTGACCTCTCTGACATTTCAAATTTTTCCCTGAGGCAAAGCTGCAGTGTGTCGTATGGTTGGAACCAGGTAACCCAAAAAACAACTGCTGGACCAATTCTCAGGTAGCCATTTATATGCCTTTTTCCCACAAACAAAATAATTCTCTACTTTAGTATTGATATAAGCTTGCCCTGCATGAAACATTTTCTTATCAATAATAGAAAGCTGCTTTAAAAGAACAGGATTATGTTGTATTTCATCAACATTTCTATGCATCTTCATGAAATATGCATCATAGTTTGTATCACAAATAGATTTAGTCTTACTGGCTTTAATATAACATTTATAAGAAACAGTCACATTGCAATTGCTCCAACCCACCTGAATAGTGTCATTCTTGTAAACACATACAATCCCTTTTTGTGTAACAGGTAGGTACAATGCTATTTTGTCTTGTGATTTCACAGGTGTAGTATCAAAAATCAAGTTTTCCCAGGTCTCATTGACCCCTAGGGGGACAGCAGTCATTAATAATCCCCTGTATGCTGTTGGTATAGCTGTGCAAATCCAGCAGTAGGAAACATTAAAAGTCTCAGCATACACATATTTAATTGCTTGGTAAGTGTTAAAGTTTGGATGCCAGTCTATGAGTAATGCATCACGTTTGATCAGTTCAACTCTTGTGGCTGGGAAAAGGAAAGGCCACAACAAAAAGATCAATGTTATCAGTATAGCTATCAGAATAATCATGCAAATTTTCTGAGGTTGTTCTGCATCTCTGTTTACTCTATACCTGGTCATTTTGTTCTCGTTGTACAACAGTAACAAGGTTTTTGTCCAGTTCAGAGTTCTTAACCAGTTTACAGTGTGTCAGATTAATCCAGGATGCTCGCTCTGCGATCTTGACTGCAGTGGGTGTTGACAGTAGTACCTGGTACGGTCCTTCCCACTTCGGAGAGCTCCAGTTCTTTTTCTTCATGATCTTCACCCAGACCCACGTGCCTGGGGCTATTGCTGCTTCTGATGGTCTGGTTTGTTCTTTATCTGAAACAGAATTTAACTGCAAAAGTATGTTATTCAAAAATCGCCTCATATACTCTGCAAGTGAACTGTCAGCCTCCTGCTCTGCAGGCATGAGAGGTTTCCATTGAAGTGTATAATATGCCCTCCCAAACAGTATTTCAAAAGGAGTTAACTCTTTTACATTTGGAACAGTTCTCATGCTCAACAGTGCCAGAGGTAGACAGTGCACCCAGTTCTTTTGTGTCTCACTAATCAATTTCCTAAGTTTGTTTTTCAAAACCCCATTGTGCTTCTCTACTAATCCTGCAGATTGGGGGTGGTATGCGCAATGATTTTTCAGAGAAATCCCGAAATATCGGCTTAGTTGTTGTACAGTTTGATTTACAAAGTGTGTGCCATTTTCACTATAAATCTTTTCCGGTATGCCAAATCTAGGAATAATTTCTTTAATGAGGCCTTTTGCAACAGTAGCTGCATCTGGATTTTTAGTTGGAAAAGCTTCCACCCATTTGGAAAACATATCTATAATGACAAGGCAGTACTTCTTATTTTCACATTTGTTCAGCTCTATAAAATCCATACAAATAGTATGGAATGGATACGGTGGTGTAGGGAAACTCCCTTGCTTAGGTTTTAATGCCCCTTGTGCATGATGCTTGTTACAAACATGGCATGCTGCACAAAATTTTTTTGTGTAGTTTGTAAATCCATACGTCGTAAACACTTGATTCACTAACTGTACCATCCCCCCTGTTGAGACATGGCACTGCCCATGGCTCAACAAAGCTGCATATCTAAACAAGTTAGATGGCAAAATCAGTTTCTTCTCTTTGGAGATGTACAGTCCCTTCTCAAGGATTGCTCCTCGTTTTATCCACTTTTGTTTTTCTACATTTGTAGTAAGTGTCTGCCTTGTTTTTAGCATTTCTAAGTCTAAAATCTCAGATGGTTGTAATTCCTCACTCAAAAGAAATACTTCTGAAGCTGAAGCTGCTTGTTTTGCAGCTGTAACAGCCCTTGCATTACCTTTTGAAATTCTATCCTGTTGCTTGGTATGAGCTACGCATTTGCAAATAGCTACTTTCTGAGGTAACTGAATAGAGTCTAACAATTCTAAAATAAATTGTGCATGATTAATTGGTTTACCAGTAGATGTTATCATTCCTCTATTTTTCCACTGCTGCACAAAAACATGTACAGTAGAAAAAGCATACTGACTGTCAGTAAAAATGTTCACTCGTTTACCTTTTGTCAAGGTACATGCCCTTGTCAAAGCAATCAATTCTGCTGCTTGTGCAGATAAGTTGTGTGGTAAAGACTTTGCTTCTAAAATCTCAGTATCAGAAGCTACTGCATACCCCACTAGATTCTGTCCTGTAGGACCCCTCCTGCACAAGCCGTCCACATAGTATGTCACCTCGGCATCATCCAAGGGAACATCTGTAAGATCTTTTCTAGGTAGTGTCTTTTGCTCAATCTCCTGCAGACAGCAGTGTGGTTTGCCATTTGCAGGGGTTGGGAGCAAGGTTGATGGATTCAAAGTTGTGCATCATTCAATTGTCATATGAGGTTGGCTCAACAGTATAGTCATATAGGAAATATGTCTAGCAGGAGAAAGATATGCTACTTTTTCTTGCAGTAAAATAATTGCGACTGCATGAGGCACTCTCAATGTGAGAGGGTGGAACTATACTACTGAGGCTGAAGCCTGCACTGCCATTGCAGCTGCGACTACTGCTTGTACACAGTGGGGCAGGGATCGCGCCACTGGGTCTAGCTGTGATGAATAGTAAGCTATGGGACATTGTTTGTCCTCATGCTGTTGTGTTAACACTGATGTCATATAACCTTGCTTACAATCTACAGTTTGGAAAAATCGTTTATGATAGTTTGGTAATCCTAAAACTAATGAAGAAGCTATCAGTTGTTTCAATTTGCAGGAAGCTGATTCTGCTTCTGGTATCCATTGTAATAAATCTTGTGCTGCCATAGGCTTTTTGAATATCAAGTTGGTCAGTGGAGCAGATTCCAAGGCATAGTTTGGAATCCAACTCCGACAAAAGTTAGTAGTACCCAGGAAGGACATCATTTCCTTCTTGGTAGTTGGTTTAGGTGCTTGTAATATTGCTGTTTTTCTGTCTTCATCTAATATTCTGCCTTCTTTGGATATTACATATCCCAGGTATTTGACCTGTTTTTCCAAAGTTGCAGTTTGTTTTGTTTACCTTGTGTCCTTGAGTGGCTAAAAATTGTAGTAATGCTATGGTATCCTCTCTGCATTCTTGCTGGGTGGGGGCTGCCAGCAGAATGTCGTCTACATAAAGTAAAATCTGACTGCCTTTTGGTGGGATAAATCCCGCCAGGTTACTTGCCATTTCCTGTGTGAATATTGTTGGACTTTCACAATATCCCTGTGGTAGTCATGTATATGTATACCTTTTCCCCTGAAATGTAAATGCAAACCAATGTTGGCTGTCAGGGTGTATCGGTATTGAGAAAAATACATCGCTAATATCTACCACTTTTGCTGAGGTTTCAAATCATTTAATAAAGTGTGTGGATCTGGCACCATAGGTGCCCTGGGTATAACTGCATCATTTACAGCTTGTAAATCTTGGACCATACGCCATTCTCCATTTGCTTTCCTAACAGGAAATAAAGGTGTATTACATGGTGAATCGGGAGATTCTATCAAGACTCCTTCCTTAAGTAAGGCTGCTATTATAGGTTTGATTCCTATTTCTGCATCCTTTCTCAAGGGATACTGTCTCTTTTGAGGTCTAAATGCTGATTTTGGCGTGATAGTAACTGGTCCTGCTGTACGAATGAGTCCTACATCTGATTTCCCTGTTGACCAGAGAGTCTCTGGTATGTCTCGTAAGGCTTTTTCCTCTTCCTCTAGTAAGAGTGCTACTCAGCTGTCCTCACTTGCCTGTGAGTGTACAGCTGGGTGTGTCTGCGTTATCCAATTTAGTTTCTGCTTTTGTACTCCCTGTTCGGAAAGTTCTAACTCTGCCTGCTTTTCCCACCTTGTGACTTTTTCTCCTAGGTCTGCCCACTTCACATTTCTATCGTTAGTTAAACTCACATGTGGTAATCGATTAGATTTGTAAAGTGCTAGGAATTCCTGGGGCAATGAACAGCTCACTACACTGTTTCCTTCTGTGTCCCAGTACAAATTTTGTAATACTAATCTGTTAGCATAGTTTCTAAACAGTTCTTGCTCATATTCTTTATCAGGTCCTGTTTTGCTACAGTAATATAGAGTGCAATGCAACAAATGCTGTTTATCAGTGTCAAGGGAGGGGGATTTACTGATGGCTACATTCATCAGTTCTTCGGTTACTGCCTCTGGACCCGTAGTAACTAAGTCTAGGTTGTACCAATAAAATGTTTCACCCTCCGGTCGCACTACAAAAGTATCCATTTGTCACTGTGCTTCCATACCCTGCATAGTTGGAAGTACGGCTATGCCAAATATCTGCATTAGGTCTCTACCCAAGAGATTCACTGGGCATTTTGCAGAAACAACAGTTTTGCTTTTCTGGGTCATCCCTGAAACTGGGTCAGTTATCACTATGTTGTGGGAGAGTGGCTCCCAATACAGCTGTCCATTAGCTGCTTTCACTAATATGTAGTCAAGTGATTCTGAATTTTCTGGTAGTTTGGAAGGATGTATCAGGGTCCGTGAAGCCCCTGAGTCACACAGGAATTTAACTTCCCTCCCCTCTACCAGAAGTGTAACTTCCGGTTTTGTGTCTGCTAAGTAGAGCTCTAGGCTCAATAATGCTAAGTCCAAAATTTCATTTTCTTCATTATCTGTGATTACATGCACATCCTCTACCTCTTCTATCATGTTTGCACTTGTCTTTTCTTGTTTATTCCTTTCCAATGATTCTTGACTACCATATAGTCAGTCCTCACCCTCCTTGTCTTCTGTGGTTACCTTTTTATTTTGCCTGCAATCCCTTGCTAAATGTCCCTTTTTCCCGCATTTAAAACATTCACCCCTTTTCTTTCTCTCTTCAAAGTCCTCTGATCGTTTATCAGATTGTTTGTTCCCCTGGGTATTTTTCTTACCCTTCTTCTCAGTTTGTACTACAAAGACTTCTGATCCATCTTCTACTGCAAATACTTGAGTTTTCTTTTTCTTTTTGCTATTAAAATGCCTCTCAGCATGTCTTGCATAGTCAAGTAATGACTGTAATCTACTTGTACGATGATCTACCATGTGCTTTGTAATAAAGCTGCTAATGGATGCAATACTGCCTTTCAAAAATGCATTCTTTAGCTGCTGCTCATATGGGGAATCATGTGTTTGGTCTTCAGGTACCTCCATTCCACAATGGTTATTAAAACATTCTAATAATCTGGCATAATATCTATCGACAGTTTCACCTTCTTGTTGTATGCATTGATTAATGCAAGTCCAATCAGCCCTAGGCTTCCATTTCTCAGAGATTCGGTCTGTCAGACCTTTCACTCTGTTGTCCAGTTCTGAGTTACTATGTGGGGGTGGTCTAAGCTCTGCATCACGGGGATTCCAGTTGCCACTGATCATGTGCCAATCTGGACCTACAATTTGTCTGACTACTTTCTCTATTTCCTCTCCTTTCAAATGGTAACTTAACCTCATGCCTTGTAAGTCTTCTAAGAATTTTCTAAAATTAACTTTTGGATGGGGAATTCCCTCTGTGGCTTTCCGGATGTCTTCTGGTGTCCACAGTCTATATACTAGAAGAGTTGGGTCCTGTCCTGCCTGCGGATTTGGTACTTCTATGAGTGGACATATCTCTTCTTCACTCATAGCTTGCGAATTTTTATTTATTTCATACAATTCAATATCCCCTCTTAAGTTGCGTGCTTGAGACCTGGTCTCGATAAGATCTCTGACAAACGGTTTTGGTTTTGCAGGAACAGCTGGGTATAGCGGAGGTGGATCAGCTTGTCCACTCGCTTCATATTCTGGTAAGGGAAGTGGATGGGGTGGGGGGTGGTTGCTATTACCAAATTATTGTTTTCTTTATCTAAAAACATTGCTTTTGAATTTTTAATCTTTTGTTCCCTGTGGTTTGCTTCCTCAAGCCACCTGTGTGCCTGAGGGACTCCTAATTGTTGTTGCTTTTTTAGCTGACCTTTTGCATCTGTTTTAAGTTGTCTATTAAGTTTGATAAGTGAAGGTTTGTCTAAATTACCATCAAATTTATATTTATTAACCCATTTTGTATAATACCTAATATTATTGGCACGCTGTAATTCATATATTTTACGTCTTTGGTTAAGGGCGGGTCTCGGGAACTTTTTGTGCACTGATTTCCCATGTTGCCTTAGCTAAGTTAGAAATTGTTACGTAACCCTTTTTATCACGTGGTACCAAGTCTTACACTTTTTCACAGTTTATCTAGAATAACTGCCTACCTATTCTGTTTCCCTGATCTATGACAAGACAGCAATATTTTTTGTCCCTGATCTGCACATGCAAATCTCCCTGACAAAAACAATAATACTGTAACAAGTCCCTGATCTAAAATAAAAAAAAGGTAAATTCCTCCTTACCTGAGCCTCCGTGTCTTGATCCCACCAGAATGTTGACTCTTCCTCCGATCACAGATCAGAAACAGTGGCTGGCCTCTTTGAACGACAATTCAGTCGGAGGTCTTTCAAAGCAGAAGAACCAATGTGGCCTCTTCTCCGTACGGGTTCATGCCACCGGGCCCAATTCTGACCTGAGCTAGAGTGAGAGATATGTATCCGGCTCGAAGGACCAATTTGTCAAAGGAAAAATATACTTTAAAAATGATCAATACACGGTAGGTTCAGGTTAAGGCACTTTAATCTTGCAGCAAGGAGACAAAAATGTGCTAATACAGAGTTTGTTTGACTAGAATCAGGAAATGCAAGCATTTTTATACATTTTCTAATAAGACATTGCCTACCAAGCTGACGTAGTAAATCACAAGTTTTAACATCATCATTTCGTAGTGATGGTTTTGTAAAATTCTGCTTGTATTATCAATTTTTGTGAGAAACTTCCTAAGAAAAACAACGTGGCCTTGGCTACCACTGGTTAGATATATGCAATGTTACCATTCAAGGTACTATGGCTAATTTGAGCACAAAGCAAGTATAGATTGCAGTTTATTTCTCCAACAGTCCTTTGTCTGTTTTATCTCTTCCTTCTACAGCTGTGCGTGTTCTCATACTTCGAACAGAGCTAATTGTTCAAAATCATTACATTACAGAATATGGCATTGTTCATTCATTGCTTCCTGACCTAGCAGATAATCATCTGCTTCTCAAGTACATTTCCAAAAGGCATAAACATGAATTTTGCTGTGCTAGCAGTTACTAGGTCAGAGGGCATCTTGCAAGTTTCAGAAAGCACACTGCAGTTTCAATAGCATCTTTTAGTCTCATATAAAACTAAGCTGTATATAAAATAGTGCATATAAAATAGAATGAAAAACGTGTTAACTAATTTAGTTTTTAATTAGCATTAAGCACACACATTAATACATATTTTTCTGACAGTTATATCTGAATAGGATTAGGAATGGATTCTGTTTCACATGGATGGGGAGCCTATTCTAGAGCATGGGGATCCTTTAAGTCACATATCTATCTCACCAGCATGTTCAATCTACATCACAAGCAAAGTTCAAATCCCTGGATCTTGTGTTTCTGGTGCTGCTTGTTTTGTAGATGTCCAAAGCCTCCATCAGTGCTATATCTAAGGATGCTTTATATGCCAAGCAAAGATCACCTCTCAGCAACCTGTAGGACACCAAGTATAGATACAGGACTCTAAAGTGATCTGTAAAGGACAGTGTGTTAATACCCTGGATTCTCTAGGTGAGGACCTCTGCAGGCATTCCATCTGTTGCACATGCCTAGTCAGATACATGCTGGAGGATGCACTGTACTCAATGATGGGCTTGATAAGGGGTGAGTATAGTAGTACTACAACTTCCCTGGGCCTGGATGCCTTATGCTCACTTACATGTTGGATGACACAGAATGATTTTTTTACTACCTTGGCTACATGTTGCTCAAAGGCCAGATTACTGCCTACATATATTCTAAGATCTCTAACTACTGGGTTAACTATTAGGGGTGTCTAATCAATGGAGTGATTTGCCCAGGTAGATGTTTTCCCAAAAGGCACTATAATGCACATATTTGCATTGAGTTTTAATCTATGGCTTTGGCACCAGTCATTTGTCTGTGTTAGACCTTCTTGCAGGATGTTAGTGTCATGGGAGTAATTTAGGACAGCTCCCAATCTGACCTCCAAAATGTAAATGCCACAGAGAAGTGGGCACAGCATGGAGCCTTGTGGTACTCCACTGGTGACCTGCCTCTTGGTGGAGGTAGTCGAACAAATCTTAACTTCTTAGGCCCTATGTATGAGTCAGCTGGCAGTAAATCGAGTTGTGTAGGGATTTATGCCTAGTTCAGTGAGTTCGTTCACAATACCTGAGTGGAGTATTATGTCAAATACGTTGCCAGGTCTAGGTAGGCAGTATGCACCATTTTCTCTTCATTCATTGCCTTGGTTACCTTCTCAAAGATGCCCACTGGATTAAGTAGGCATGACCTTCTTTTTACAAAATCAAACTGGGATGAGTATAATGTCTGTTGGTTGCCAATGTCTTTGTTGATCATTTCCATGATAATAATTTCCATGGATTTGCATATTAGACTAGTCAGACTGATGGGTCAGTAGTTTCCAGGGTCAATCAATGGTCTATCCTTGTGAAGGGGATAACCATTGGCATCCTCCATTTTATATGGAATGCAGCCTGCTTTGACGCTGTAGTTGAAAAGTGAAACAAGGGGCCCTGATAGGCCATGTTTCAGGCTATTTAGTAGGCAACCTGGGATGTTGTTGGGCCTCAGTGAGTGTGTGTGTGTGTGTGTAACCTTAGTGAGCACTGCCATGACCTGCTCTCTGCTGATAGCTGGGAGTTTAGGCTGGTAGGAATTTCACAAGGGGTGGCAAGAGGGGAGAAGAAATAAAGTCTGAGCTGAATTTTTTAGCCAGCAGATTCACTATGTGACTCTACTCACAGAAAGTGATACCATTTACTAACAGCTCTGCACACTGCTTGTTCCCTTGAGGTTTTAGACATAGCTGTATAAGGCCTTGTGGTTGTATTTAGCCAGAGAAGCTATCTTGACCTTGTAAATGGCCTTCTTGGATTTACTTAGTCCTGTTAGCTTCTTGTTTAATTTTATTAATGAGCTCTTGTCATTATGAAAGTTGTCCTGTTGGGCAGGACTTTTTCCTGTTGTTATATACCATGTTAAGATTAGGATTCCACCAATGCAAGTTTACTTTTGGGATTTTTATGGGCTTACCTCTGGTAGGTACAGCAGCCTCTATGCAGCCATTTGCATGTTTGTACAGTGTTTCTTTGAATAATTCTGCATGGGCTGTTGCAAAACCTGGGTTGTACGGAGCACTGAATTTTGACAAACTGTCACTTAATAGGCTGTAGATGGCTTTCGAATAGTTTTTAACTGCAACAGGTTTTGCTGGATTTTACAAGCTGATTTTTAATTTGAATGAGACAACTTTGTGATCTGACCTTACCAAGGCTGGATTCAACCTTGGTTGGAATAGAAACATTCAACTTTGCCTTGGATTCAACTGGATGATGGAAGTCCTTAGTTAATTTGACCAGAACACCAGCAATAACCTAGGCCAACTGGGGCAATAACTTCTTGTTCCTCCTCCTTCTGCACACCATAAATCTTTATTCTATAGCTCAGCCTTATACTACTCACATCATTGAACCTCCTCAGATTCCATTCGGTTCTCATTGCTTTTATTTCAGTTTTCCACAGCAAACGTTATACTGATGAAATCCTATTCCAATGTTCCCAGTCATTCATCACGTTTTGAGTGCCCATGTCCCATACACCCTTCCCATGATTCTCAGCTGGATTTCCTATGGATAACTCCCCTTATCCTCTACTTTACTCTCCTGGTAACCTTATTTTGGGGCTTTTTGTTCCACTGTTTAAGCTGATTTTATTTCTTTCCATCATATTAGTTGTGTAATTTTTTTTCATCCTTGACTAATTTGCATTGTTATGGTCATGATCCATTTTACATCTCTCAGTGCACTTTATGCTTCCCCTCATGGGTCTGTCTTCCAGGGTAAACCTCCCAGTTTGGTTCATGATTTACAGGGAAGCAGTGTAGGAAAAATGTTTGCATCTGATTTAACTTGCCATTTTTTTTCCTAAAGATATTTAACATTTTTTATTACCACAAGACTTCCATCATTGGCATTTTTCTTGATTTATATTTAGAACCCCTTCACCCTGTTTTTTGAAGTCATCAAGTTGGACTCTAACCCCTCCCCCTTAGCATTTGCAGACACTCTTTTTCATTGGCTTTCCATTTAGTTTTCCACACAAAGGCATAGGATACACACATCCATTTGGCATTTTCTCATTCCTGGATCAGCCTGGCATCTTCACACTAGTTCTACAAGCCAATCACAATTCTCATTGGTTATGTTATCCCATTCACCCACACACACACATTGACTGGCATTAACTTCATCTTCTTGCCCCTGAAGAGCTGATCCACTGTCAAAGCTTGGCCCATTCTCCTGTGATGGACAGCAGACCACCATGGGCAATCCTTGTTTTCCTTTTTATTAGCTCTATTTTTTCTGGGCCCATCCCACTGGTCAACACTCACAACTTTTATGATTTGTGGTGGCTGTTTCCATCTTCCATTCCTCCATTGTCCCAAAAGTGACTTCGCATTGATGCAACATCTGGTGACTCTCACTTGACTGGTGCTTCTTCTAAACATCACTATATGCTCATACTGTACTTCATAGGACTGTTCAATATCCCCTCTAACTACTGACATCTAAACTTCTCTTAGCTGTTCCTGCTACCCCTTTCAACATTTCTACAGTTAGTAATCCTGGTTCTATATTACTTTCATCTTTTTTCCTATGTTCATAGCACCTGAGATCACCCCAGCCCAAGGTCTCCATCTTCACAATTTCAGGTGATAACTATGTCTGACATTGAATTTCATCATCATCAAACATGTGGAAACTGGATTAGCATGAGAGGACTAGTTCACTCGGTCCCATAACAGCACCTACCTTCCTCCGGTCTATTAGACTATGCCTTCACAGCAAAGTTCACTTGGTAATCCCACAATTACACCCACCTTACATCTCTATATCAGACTGCTTCTTTTTCCCTCTTTGTTTTTTTCATTACCTTGAGTCATTATTTCCAGTATATATACCATATCTCTCTCGGTCCCACTCCACTTTTTGGATGGCATGCATCTACAAGATAAGGGGTCAGGGAGTTGTACTAGCAGCTTTTGCTAAATGTAGACAAAACCAGGTTTAAACAAACATATCAACATTAGTAGTATTTTATGGTAACCATCTGAAATGTCATGACCCACTTAAGCAAGTCCTGAAACACAGAGACTGAATGGCCAAAAAATGGACTTTCATATACCAAGCCCAGGTTGGCCATTTCCCAGAATATTCTCTATTCTCTGAGTTGTGGCAATCTCAGAGTTGGTATATATAAGTTCATAGTGTGTGTGGGGGGCTTACTCCCCCCCCCCACACACACACAGGATTTTAAAGTAGAAGAGCGATCTCCAAGATTCCTTCTTTTTCTGGGTTTTCTGTATTTTTTTTCAGCTTATTGGCATTCAGCATTTCGAGTGCTGACATTTCAGTAGGGAGCCATATTTTATGACTTAATTCCTTGAAGCTGTAAATTAGTTTTTAAAGAAATATGTATGTATTTATACAGAAAACATCTTTTAATTCAATTATTGTTATGACATTTTTGTATTAAGGAAACTTTATCCTAATTTTTGTTTTAAAGTGTTTCAGTCAAACTTATTGGATGATTGTATCATGTGCTTTTAATTGCTGGATGTATTTAAACACTGACCTGGTTATTTAATGTTAGTTCTGATGAAATTCCTCTAAGGAACAAAAGTGCTTAACTAACTATAATACAGGGGTCTATGGTCCTGTGAAGATTTTCCCATGGTGTTATTGCATTTTAAATATTTAGTTATATGTCTTTCTGTGTGTACTACTTTATGTCATAATGTTGGTGTTTTTAATGTATGTTTGATAACTTATTATTAGGCTTTCCCTGTTTAAAATGAAATATTGTCACTCACACCCTGTTCACTGCTTTTACTTCAGGGCATTTGGCATTATGACTATACTGCAGCCACGTTGGGGCCTTGAAAGGCTAAAGAGGCCATTAGGCCTGGGCACAGGAACTAGCATTGGAGTCTCAAGGCTGAATGACTTGATCTAAAGTACAATCAACAACAGGAAATGAGGCCTAGTTCCGTAGCATTTTGTGTACTGCCACTGCCAGAAACATTCATATAGCACTGCATGCCCTGAGAATTGCTAAAAATTTAACATGACAATATGTTAAGAAAAAGAAAAAAATAACATCTAGCTCATACATAATTATTTCAATGTTGCTTTTTCCTCCACTGTTGAGCCTGTAGGAAAAAGGACTGATCAGCTGTTTGCCATTTTGCTTAATATGGCATTTGTCTCAAATAACAAAGCTTTGTTTTCGAAATTAACAGTAAGATCTTTTATCAAGAAACAGTTAAAGTTACGTTTTAACCAGGAACTAATGATAACAGAAGGGTTACCTATTCTAAGGGTATCATAATTACATGAACAGAAAAGTCCCTAAAGATGACTGTTAAGTCAATGGGTAGAAAAGATGAATCATGTAAATAATGGAGACTCTAATACAGATCCATGTGGGCCCTGATGATACAACAGAAGGGGTCAGATATACTTTGCTTATTAGCCAAGTGAAATACCTGTCACTAAGGTAGTTAGTAAAGCAGTAGACAGAATTATTGTCAAATACAAGGTTCTTCACCTCATTGTTAGGATAAAGATGGGCGACAGAGAAAAAGGTGCTAGACAATGTTAAATTAATAATGATAAGTCTCCCAGAATTTGTATTACAACTTTTTGGCTTAGTGAGAGAGAGAGAGAGATGAAGGCTGACAGGTGCTGTAATGGTTACTGAAATTATGTTATACAGGCTATAGAGGACACTTGCTCTATAAAGAAAGCAGAGACCACTTTTCCTAAGGTGTTCTCAGCCTGGGGCCAATCAGATCATAATTTTCCAGCAATATTTTTGTAAGAGGTCTGATGGTTAGTGATTTTCACAGTGATAGGAATTCCCTAGCAAACAAATAAAGCCTGAAAACATGGGATAGCAAAATGGAAAGTAACGTGGCACATGCAAAGTTATAAAATAATATGAAATATGTGGTCTTATAAGGAATCCATGAAATATCTATCTATAGCTCTCTCTCTCTCTCTCTATATATATATATATATATATATAGCTATATATTACATTTTTTGAAAAAATATCTGTATTATAAAGATTTTTATAACTAGGAAGTTAAATGAAGAAAATTCAGCTTTTTTCATAATAAACACAAACCTGAAATAGAAGCCTCAACCTTAATAAAAGTACAAGAAAACAATGAGCCAAAATCATATTTGGTATAAATTTAATTCTGCAGAATCTTACTTATTCTAAAATAAGACCAAATATTTTATTTCTAGTACAAGTTAAATTTACAAATTTCCTAACACACAAGGAAATAAAATAATACTGCAAGTGTTTAAGTCCCATGCAACCCCAAACTTACATATACAAAATCTACATTCACACCATCTCGGAGAAGGAAAATAATTTGTCAAAGATGTTGGGCCTGATTATTTAAACATCAAGCACAATAATGACAGGTTAAAAGTACATTTGCCATGTCAGACACAATAAATTTCCAGTAGCCAAAATATGTTTCAGTTTTAGGCTATTCTTTGCAACTTGCCTCTATGCCATCTGAATAATCGCCTATCCAGTTACTAAACATCAGTAAATTAATAAGTTAATTACAAAAAAACTATATAAATACTGTACTCTTGGAAGCAACAGGATCAAACAAATTGCCTTGTATCTGTCTGTATATTGTTTCAGATATATGTTTTAATGTCTGAAATAATGCATGATATAAGTATTTTAATGTACAAAATAAATAAAAACAAAGCATTAAGATATTTAAATAATAAAATCTGTAGCTATTTAATTGATGCATTTTTGGTTATTGCTCCATATAGAGTTTAGGTCATTCAAGACTGCTTTGTCTACAAAAGCAAAATGAGTAACTAAAATCAGGCAAGCAACAAACAAATGAATAAATAAATAAAACAAATGAAATGAAAGACAAATGCCTGACAACATCTGCACTGAAAATGCAAATAAAACAATTATAAAGGAATAAGAAAACATTATATCTTGTAGGAGCACAGCCCTCAAACTCTGCCATTCCATGCAGGGACACATGCTCGGTATTCACGGGATATTATAATAAATTCAGACATTATTGCATGCTGTGGTAAAGGTCATTCTACCATTGCAACAACTATCATAACTAAAACTGTGCCACAATTGCTCATTACTGAGTAACATACATGTTATGTATTATCTTAAATATTATAGTATGGCTGAATTTCATCTGTTATACAGTCCCCTGAAATTCCCAATGCAGCTATATTTATGCATACAAATGTAATTTCTGTATTTACAATTTTCAGATAAGGCATAATTGGCTCTTAACAAGTAATTGTTTTTAACCACTCACAAAAGAACAACTCATTCTAAACAAATACCTTTCACCAGCTCTCCAATTCCTTTCCCTCCTGACACTCCAGATTGTTTTTTTCAACTATGCTTTTTTTTTCCCCTGCCTTCTGAGCTTATCCAGGAATACTGTAGTCAATTCTAAGCCTGCTCCCTCTGGGGCCTAAAATATCCAGCAGTTAAATATTTGAAGCTTTTTACTAAGTCCAATCATCGTCAGGTATGGGTTTCTCATTGCAGAAGGCTATACTGTGTGTGTGTGTGTGTGTATCATGGGAACATGACTTAAACCCTCCTTCTCTACCATAACAAAATGCTTTGCTACATAAATTTTCTTCGGTAACAATCGCTGAGCAGATCTCGTATGGTGGGTTTAACTATTACTTACGGTATTGGTCACCTGATGGTGTTAGCTTACATTCTCCCTGTTATACCTGCCTCTGCCACCGAAGCATGCCTGCTATTCCATGACATGACTAGTCCTGGGAAACTTACTAATTGTTTTCATTAAAATCCTCCTTTTTTAATTACTCCAGATCTTCAGACTATTTTTTACTACATGATTGGAAAAGACTTTCTTCCTATATAATGGCATGATCACAGTTGACTTCAAAAGTATTGCTTCAGCCCTTCAGGTATGCCAGTGTTTTCTTTAGCATTTATACTCTGCTGCTACACCATGTAACACTGCATTACTGAATAGGTCGAGCATTTTCATCTTTTAAAACAGAGCATTGTCTCTGGGAACAGATATTTGAATACCTTTCTGATATCTATTAGAAGAAAAATTCAAGCAATTCCTTATTTAGGCACATTTTCCTATTTCTTAGTCACACTTTTTCTGTTTAGTGCAGTAGAAAAAAAAATAATATTGGTCCTAGCACTGGGTTATGGAAGTGACGGCTGGAAATGCATGAACTAACCTAGGAGATTAGGCTGAAAGCTGACTACTCACCAGGTTTAAATGACTCTCTGTTCAGAGTTATTTAAAATATAAGTCATCAATAACTTGACCATGTATTTTTCTAACTAACATGGCACTAATAAAAAAATTAAATGTTATTATATTTAAATAAATAATAGTACCGTTATTTGTGACATATTTTTATGGATTTTGTTTTTACATTTTTAAACGCAAGAAGAGATTGTGTGTTTGTGGGTTGGTGAAGGCTATAGTGCATATATAAAGAATTCTCTAAATATTTTTATTGTAGTTTTAATATGTTTTTATTATTGTCTTTTCTAAAAAAGCATTGTTGAAACCAAATTATATTGCATGAATGGAATCACGTGATTTTGTTAAACTGAATGGTGGAATTGGCTGGTTCTGAAGTCATCTGTTAAAAAAAAGAAGAAAGTGCTAAAGTTATTTGATAACTAAATATATTGTGGTCTAGCAACAGTGTTCTTGCTTTGTTCCTTGATTTATTTGGTGTTTTGAAGATTGTGAACTTTGCTGTTTGTTTGCTTTTTTTTATTTCAGCCTTTACTATGTGTCAATAATAACACCACATCTGCAGTTCATAGAAAGTCACCTGTGTTGGCAACATCTTGTTATGTATGGACTACTGGAACAATATGAACATTTTTGCTATGTGTTGCTTGCATTTCACTGTATATGTCCCAATGATTTATCATTTTTTTTAATTCCTCCTGGTGAATGGGACACTAGTCACTGCAGGTGGCCAGTTCAGTATTTAATGCTACCTTTTATCTTTATTTCATCAACTACATACCCATCTTTCTTTATTTTACTTTATTACATCTATTTTATTACCAATAACAAGCTACACTCACATGAAAAAAAAAACTGAACCATCTATAACTGAAAAATCTGTTTCCAGTATACAGTTTGCCTTTTCAATGAGACATCACCTGTTGCAACAATGATAAAATTGTCTCTTAATATAGATAGACATTACTAAAATTCCTGAATGGTTGGTAAAGGGGGCACACAATTATTATTTCATTTTCAGTTAATTCTTTGGGCTCACATTTCCAGTGCATGTCTATTTTTGTATACCATAGTGTCTGCATTATTTCTAGTCTATCAGTCTTGTCATGTCAATCTATCTTTCATTATATTGACTATCATTCATATGTATTTTGACATCTATCACAAGATATGTCTAATCCCATAATAATACTTTCATTGAAGTTGTTCCAAGTACCAAACTGCTAGGTGTTATTACTGATGAAAATCTAACATTTAACCTCCATAGCAACATCAAAAAAAAAATGCAAAAAAAATTAGGTACCCTTAATAGACACAGATACTTCCTTAATATTACTGCTAAAAAAGCTCTAGCATCACCTTCCTGCTACCATCTCTACTATACAATGCCGCAATCCTCACCAGTATCCAGTCCTCCCTGAAAACCAAACTGGACTCATGTTATAACTGTCAAATCTGTAACAAATTAAAAAAAACTCGGCACACCATGCTTATCTCTACAACAGCTAAACTGGCACGAACTCCCACACTACCTCACTTGTTGTAAAGCCTAACCTTGCAGCTGGTCAAATTCTGTACTCTTTTACCATCTCAAAACTATGAAATGCCCTACCTGCTTTTATGAAAACAATCAGTAATCCTGCTCTCTTTAAGAAGTCTGTCAGATCAGACCTCTCCTCTCTGGCAATGTAGTTGTGCCAAAATAGTACCTCCTAACACCAGATCCACTACTATATCCCTATATAATATCACTACTTAGGACCTCTCTCCGACTTGCTGAATTCAACTGCTAATGCCTACAAAACTCCAAGTAACAATCAAAACTGCTACCCTACCTGCTAACTCCACCCTCAATTATCAAATTGTACACAATGTCAATGTGTTGTTGTTGTTGTGTCTTTCGGCTTTTCCCGGTTAGGGGTCGCCACAGCAGAACTCTGGTCCGCTAATGATTGGCAGTGGATTTTTACGTGCCGAGTTGCCAGCCTTGATGCAGAACCTTCAACGAAGGTACGCCCATTCACGCATGTCTCTACACAGAAGACGTTCTAGCTGAGAATCGAACAGGACAACGACTTACTGTGAGGCGACAATGCTATCGCAGCACCACCACCACCGCAGTTTGTGTAATGTTTGTAAATAACTTATACCATTGTGTTTAATATTTATTTCCATGCATTGAGACTGTATATACACTGTATATTGTGCTTTTTCTTGTATGTACTATTAAAGTTATGTGGAGCTTTTCTCCTGGGCCTCTACTGAAAATGGTCTCACTTAGGCCCAGTAGACTTTCCCAGTTAACAAATGCAATAAAATGAATATGTAGTTGCTTCAAGTTTTGTATTACAGAATTGACATTTGCCAGTATCTCACAGTCAGAGCTAGCCTTAGGTGAAATGGAGCCCTAAGCATAGGGTTCCATGATACCCCACCCCTGATGTCCACTGCCCTCCTTTCCACATCCCCCTAATGACTCTTTATTTTCCTCAATCCTGCCCATCCCACTGGGCAAGGCTGTAATGTAACAACTGTGTAGGAAATAACTGAATTAAGCTATGAGGTTGTAGATGCTCTGATGAGCATGTTAGAGCTTTCTTCCTACCTTTTCATCAAATGATAGTCTAAACAAAAATCTGGACTAAGGAAGGAAACTAATTCTTACTCTTCGACTTTGCTTTTTCCTGCATCCTTTCAACATACTGCAATTGGCCAAAACTATACTGTAATAAATGGAAGGAAAAACAAGCTAAGCGGTGGGATTAGAGATGCACTAAGGTGCATTTTAGAGTTTTTTCCAACCTTTTAATCCAATGATGTCCTGAACAAAAATCATGAATCTTCTTCTTCTCTTTTGGCTGTTCCCGTTAGGGGGTCGTCACAGTGGATCATCTGTTTCCATTTCTTCCTGTCCTCTGCATATTGCTCTGTCACACCAACCACCTGCATGCCCTTTCTCACCACATCCATAAACCTTATCTTAGGCCTTCCTCTTTTCCTCTTCCCTAGCAGCTCTATCCTTAGCATCCTTTTCCCAATATACCCAGTTTCCCTCCTCAGCATATGTCCAAACCAATGCAATCTCGGCCCTCTGACATTGTCTCCAAACCATCCAACCTAAGCTGACCCTCTAATATACTGATTCCTAATCCTGTCCATTCTTGTCACACCCAGTGCAAATCTTAACATCTTTAACTCTGCCACTTACAGCTCTGACTCCTGCCCTTTTGTCAATGCCACCGTCACCAACCCATACAACATAACTGGTCTCACTACCGTCTTGTAGACCTTCCCTTTCACTCTTACTGGTACCAGTCTGTCACAAATCACTCCTGACACTCTTCTCCACCCATTCCACCCTGCCTGTACTCTCTTCTTCAGCTCTCTTCCACACTCACCATTACTCTGAACTGTTGATCCCAAGTACTTAAACTCATCCACCTTTGCCAACTCTACTCCCTGCATCCTCACCACTCCTCTATCCTCCCTCTCATTCAAACACACATATTCTGTCTTAGTCCTGTGACCTTCATTCCTCTCCTCTCTAGAGCATATCTCCACCTCTTCAGGGTCTCTTCAACCTAGTTCCTACTCTCACTATAGATCACAATGTCATCTGCAAACATCAAAGTCCATGGGGCCTCCTGTCTGATCTCGTCTGTCAACCTGTCCATCACCATTGCAAATAAGAAAGGGCTCAGAGCTGATCCTTGATGTAATCCCACCTTAAACGCATTTGTCACTCCCACTGCAGACTTCACCATTGTCACACTACCCTCATACATATCCTGTACCACTCTTACATACTTCTCTGTCACTCCTGACTTCCTCATACAATACCTCAACTCCTCTCTAGGCACCCTATCATATGCTTTCTCTAAGTCCACAAAGACACAATGCAACTCCTTCTGACCTTCTCTATATTTCTCCATCAACACTCTCAGAGCAAACATCGCATCTGTAGTGCTCCTTCCTGGCATGAAACCATACTGCTGATCACTAATCATCACCTCCCTCCTTAACCTAGCTTCCACTACTCTTTCCCATAACTTCAAGCTGTGACTGATCAGTTTTATCCCTCTGTAGTTACTACAGCTCTGCACATCACCCTTATTCTTAAATATAGGTACCAAAACACTTTTTCTCCACTCCTCAGACATCCTCTGACTTTCCAAGATTTCATTAAACAATCTAGTTAAAAACTCCACTGCCATTTCTCCTAAGCACCTCTATGCTTCCACTGGTATGTCATCTGGACCATCATGCTTTCCATTCTTCATCTTCTTCATAGCTGCCAGTACTTCCTCCTTGCTAATCTGTTTCACTACCCCCACATCATCCAACCTTCTCTCTCTCTCATTCTGAATAAAAATCATGAATAAGGAATGACATTCATTGTTGCTTTTTCTTTCAAGGAAGAAATAAGTTATGTCCATGGTTTAATGTTCAAAGTCGACAAACAGTACCTCATAGACTGAGAAGACTAATGTTTGTGAGGATATATGAATCCTCTTTAGGAATAATGCCTGCCTTCCAGCGCTGTGCCAAAAAAAAAAAAAAGATCATCACCTTTTGTATATTCTCCTGCTGTTTGCCTGGGAAATGAAGGAGAAAATGGGCAAGTGACTGTCATCATTTATATGTACAGCATGCCTCTTCACTCCTACCGCCAAAATGCAGCCACCTTCTGTGTACACCTCTGATGTCAGACTGGGAGGATCAAATAAACACATTTCAACCTGTTGCTGCCAAGCATATATAAACAGCATGTCTCTGTAGAACAGAGCATGTGTTGTAACTTTAAAAAGCATTTCAAAGTAAGGGCATGTGCATCTAAATAGAGAGCATGTGCAGGCAGCAGAGTCATGTAGAGAGAACAGCCAGCGTGTTAACATGGATGAGTGCAGTAGTCTATCTGTTTATAAGTTTATTTAAGTTTAAGTTACTAAGCCTCAATTCTTATGCATTTGTATATAATAAAGCTGCTTGAACTGAACCCACAACTGTTCATCTGTTTTATCCTGACCGATGGGCGACATGGTGCCAGAATGGGATCAAGAGTGAAACTTCTTCAAGCCATGAGGTGCAGAACTAATGGTCAAGGTATATTGAGCAGGTTGAGCGATACAGTGCTCAAACGATTCACAAAGGCCAGAAATGAATTTCAGGTAATAAAAAATTCACATAAATGATTTATTTCATAAAGAAAATGATACGTAGCATTCGCAAAGCACAAAATGCATTATCAATCAAACGCAAAGCACAAGACATTATCAATCAAACGCAAAGCACAAGACATATTATCAATCAAATGAAAAGCACAAAACACATTAAGTGAAATGTTCAAAACCACAATATTTGGTAAAGTTATTCGAAATACTTATGAATATGCTCAGAACTGCTTCTGATTTGCATAGCGAGCATGTTAAAAGTCAAATGAGCATAACAAATACAATAAAAGGGCAAAGTAAGCATGGAAAACCAAAGCAGCTGCATTTTTCTAGTAAACAACAGTTTTTTTGCTATGTGCTACTATTTTGCATTGACTAAAGGTATTCAGAGCATAACTAGAGTTGTTTGTAGCATCTCAGAGTCTGCAAAGTATTTGCAATGTGTGCTTTATTACAGTACAATCACTTTGAAGAGTTTACTATGTGCAAAGTAGTTATCTCACAAAGTGCAGCCAGAATACTGTCATTTTGAAAATTTCTTCTGCTGTGTATATTTTACTCGCAGAGTGCCGTCATTTCAAAGCATTTCTTACACTGATAAGGGGTTGTTTCAAAAGTACTGTGATTTCAAAGTGTTCTTGTGGTATGGAAACTTATTTTACAAAGTGCAGTTATTTTCAAGAGTCTACTGTGTTGTTGAGCATAGTGACAAGTTCTAGCATGAATTTCTGGCATACATGTGTGTATGCTCATACATAATTCTAAGGGTGTTTATTACTGAGTGTTGGCATGGCAAAGGCATTTCACAGATCCAAACCACTTATGTTTGATCATAATATTGCAGAGAATTGGAGAATATGATATTTTTATACAAGCAGCTTTTTTCTGACAAAGATGCACGTACAAGGGCATTTATTCTGCTTAATCTGGAGGGGACAGAAGCCACTGAAAGAGACTGTTCATTTGTGTATGCACCATCAGTATATGCAGTAGAAGGGGGGAAAAACACCATATTGTAGCACAAGCTGAATCAAGGGAGGACCCTGAGTGCTTGAAACATAAATTTAGAGAAATGTGCAACCCCCAGACAAATGTTATATTGGAGAGACACTTATTTTATACAAGAGATCAAAACCCATGAGAAACTTTTGCAGTTTACATTACTGACTTGAGAAACAAAGCTAAAACGTGCAGGTTTGGGGCTTTGAAAGATGGGTTGATAAAAGACAGGCTTGTGTGTGGTATTAATAATGCTGCTGTGAAAAAGATCTTGCTTCGAGACAGTGATTTAACATTGAGCAAAGCCATATAGATTTGTCAAAAACACGATCTTACAGAAAGGCAGACATGCTTGCAGGATTTCCAGGGACAGCCCATACCTTTCCAGGAAGATCTAAGACTAGCTCAGTAAAATGGACGTACTCAGTGCAACATAATGGTGAGTCGTAATTGTGGTGCCAATCATGAATCCAAATGACAAAGGTGCTTAGCATTTGGTCAGAAATGCCACAAGTGTAAAAAAACAGAACCACTTTCAAAAGCTTTGTAAGTCTAGCAAGCCTCATTCATTTATTAAGAAAGGTCACTCAAAAAAGCAAAGGTGATCATATAGAAAGCTGCAACTCTACTTTCTGTGTAGATGGTGTATCAGTGGTTGGTGAAAAGGTTAATGCAGTGGATTTGTTGGCAAAAAATGAAGTGTTTTGTACTGTCCTGATCAATGGTAAACCCACAGAGCTCAAAGTGGACACTGGTTCAAAGTGTAATGTTATGTCAACAGAAACATTTGCTAGAGTAAGAGCTGGTGAACAACTTAATTTGGCCAGTTGTGCAAAGCTTATGGAGGTAAGAGGTTCAAACCGAAGGCTCAGTAGTGCTATCATGCTATTCAGCTGGGAACTTTTACAGCTTGCAATTTTACGTAGTCAAAAGACCTGTGCAGTCATTATTAGGTCTCATAAGCACATGTTCTAGTTCCAGTTTCACCAATGCTATTTTCTCAGAGTATGCTGATGTTTTTGAAGACAAGCTAGGTAAACTTCCAGTAGTGTACTTCATGAAATTAGACCCAGAGGTCAATCCAGTGGTCAGACCAGCAAGAAGAGTTCTAATAGCTATGCAGGACAGAGTCAAAGTCCAGTTAGATAAAATGGTGCAGTAAGGTGTGATTTGTCCAGTTACAGAACCAACTGATAGCCGCTCATAAGAAAAGCTCAGATGAAATCAGAATATGTATTGACCCAAGAGACTTAAACAAAGCATTAAAGAGACCCCACCATCCAATGTATACATTTGAGGAAGTTGCTACCCTCATGCCAAATGCAAGTGTTGTTTCTGACTTAGATGTGAATAGTTATTTTTGCCAAGTAATGTTTGATTGGAAATCTTCACTACTGACTACATTCAGCACACCATTTGATAGATACAGATTTCTCAGAAAGCCTTTTGGAATAAATTCTGCCAGTGAAGTCTTTCAGCATGCAATGGAGCAAATTTTTTCAGGTTATCTGTGTGCTATAATAGTAGATGATTTACTAGTTGGAGGCAATGGTGAACCAGAGCATAACAGAAACCTCAGGAAAGTTCTGGAAAGAGCATGTGAAGTGAAGTGAATCTGAAGCTCAATCCTCTAAAATGCAAATTCAGGATACCAGAAGTTACTTATGTAGGTCATTTATTTACCAGTTTATGCTTATGAACAGATCCTTCCAAACTAACAGCCATTCTTGAAATACCAGCTCCAGACAATGTCCAAGCTTTACAACATTTTCTTGGCATGGTTTACTATTTGGACAAGTTTATACCAGACTTTAACAGAGCTGAAGTGCAAAAATGTTACCTGGTCATGGTTGAGACCAGTAGCCTATGGATCTAGAACTCTTACTCAAACTGAGATGCAGTATGCTCAAATTGAGAGGGAAATTTTGGCAATTGTGTTCGCATGTTCGAAGTTCCATGATTATATTTATGGCGGAGCTACTGAGACTGATTATCAGCCCCTACTCACTATTTTAAAGAAGCTGATGCATACAACTCCAGCATGACTACAAAGAATGATGCTCGGATTACAAAAGTACAACTTCAAAATGGTCTGTACCAAAAGCAAACTTCTTTATTGGGCTGATACCTTATCCAGATCACCCAGAAATACCACAGAAAAGCTTGATGCATAAAATTCTGACTCAATGTCATGGAAGTGCATAATATTTCTACCACAAGACTTGATGAGCTAAGAGATCATACAAAGACTAATCCAATTTTGCAAAAGCTCAACCACTTCATCAATGTTGGATACCCGTCTAAGCAATCTTGTGTTCCAACAGAAGGGATGAGATGTTGATGGAAGATGGTATCATTTTCAAAGGTCCTAAAGTAGTTGTTCCTACTTCCTTACAACATAAGTACATCCAGATTTTGCATCATGGCCACCCAGGTTCTGAAGCTACCAAAAGAAGGGTGAGAGGACTAGTATTTTGGCCTTCTCTGTCAAAAGATATCAATAAAGTACTATCATTGTGTTCAGTCTGCAATAGTACTAAACCACATTTGCAAAAAGAGCCACTTCAGCTAAACCAGATTCCTGAACTACCTTGGTCAACAGTAGCCACTGACATTTGAATGGAACAGTCAGCATTACTTGGTGTTGGTAGATTCATATTCAAACTGGTTTGAGATTGATCTGCTACCTAACCTAACGTCCAGTATTGTCATTACTAAGTTGAAATGTCATTTCTCAGTCCATGGTAGTCCACACAAAGTTATTTCTGAAAACGGTGCCCTGTCTACCAGTCAGATATTTCAGAAATTTGCAAAAGAGCGGGACTTTATCCATGTTACCAGTAGTACTGAGTACCCACAGTCAAACAGCCTATCTGAACATACAATACAAACTGCAAAGCAATTACTAGAGATGTCAAAGCATGACAATACTGATGTTTTCCTGAATTTGCTTAATCTCAGAAATATACCCCATGACAATTTACTTGGCTCACCTACTCTGAGACTTCTATCTAGGCAAATTAGAACAACCTTGCCTATCAGTTCCAGTTTGTTGATGCCTAATGCTAAAAACACCAGAGCAATCAAAGCCCAACTATCCAAAAAGTGCTCACTTCCGAAGTCCAACTATGATAAAATGAGCAGATTTCTTCATCCATTGAAAGAAGGAGAGATAGTGAGGATGCAAATGGCAAAAGGTTTTGATCGAATTGGTCAAGTGAGAGGTATATGTGCCAAGCAGAGATCTTACATAGTAGAATCTGAGGGTATAGAATACAGAAGAAACTGCAGACATCTTCTTCAGGTGTTTGAATCGATATGGCAGCATTGCACCTGTGATACAGACTTGATCTCAGAGCAACCCAGATGATGTTCCTGTTGAAGGACATGTCTCAGTACCTATTCCCATTCCTGATGATGTCCCAAATGTCCCTGAAGTTAAACATTCATTAAAGACAAGTCCCTGTTGCTAAACCCAGTCCTAGTTTTTATGTCACATGATTAGGTCGTATTTCCAGACCTAGTGTAAAATACACAACAACCTGGACATGACTGTTTCATTTGTAATTAGTTATGTATAACTGCATGTCAAAGAATTATTTCTGTACAATTGCATGTCAATGATTGTTGTCATTATTACTGTGCATTACTTATTTCTCAAAGAGAGAGGATGTAGAACAGAGCATGTGTTGTAACTTTAAGAAGCATTTCAGAGTAAGGGCATGTGCATATAATGGGAGAGCACATGCAGGCAGCAGTGCCATGTTGACAGAACAGCCAGAGTGTTAACATGTATGAGTGCAGTAGTCTGTTTATATGTTTAAGTTTGTTACTAAGCCTCAACCCTGATGTGTTTGTATGTAATAAAGTTGGTTGAACTGAACCCACAACTGTTTGTTTGTTTATCCTGATTGGATGAGCAACAGTCTCCTTACCCCTACCCTCAAGAAAGAAAATTGTATAAATGTCTGATGTTTGATCGTGATGAAAGTAAAAAAAAAAAAAAAGTGATCATAGTAGCATGTTCCAACTTGCTGCTTGTAGACAATAGACTGCCCCTAAACAACATACAGTGATGTTAAGTGCATACCTCTGAGGTTTAATTATAAGTAAAATTCAAGAAATAAGGATTGTACTGTTCCCAGTCCCTCCACAAAAACTATAGTGAATTTCTGTGCATATCTATGGTTTGTGAGAAAAATTAAAGAAATAATTTAAATGTGCCCAGCATCCATGCAAGCTATAGCTGAAGTTTGAGGGTGAAAAAAAATAAAGAAATAACCACACTATTGCCCCCACACACACACACATACAAACACAAACAAACACAACCTACAGCAACCTTCTGTGCTTACCACTGAGCAGGGCCAGTTTTAGACTGGGTTGGATTCAGGGCAGAGGCCACTACTTAACCTGTGTCAAAATCCACTTATAATAATCAACCTGCCAAACATTAGTGCATTCATATAACACAAAAGCTGAAACTAAACATTGAAAAAACTGTTATACATAACAAGTGGGAATAATAACTTTTAAAATAATGATACTTTCTATATTATCTTTAAATGTGAATGGCCTCACAGATACATAAAAAAAAGAAAGAGCAGTGAACTATATTAAAACACAGAGTGCAAATAGCTAAAATGCACATTTGGAAAAGAACTGTGTGTAATTTGATAAAGAAAGGATTTTAGAATGGTTATTCAGCATAATATCCAGGACAAAGGAAAGGGGGAGTACTTAGATTAATTTCAAGAGGAGCGCCAATAGTGATAGAACAGGAAAAACAGGTAATCATAGATTTGAAGTACTAAGGGGCTACTGGTGAGGAGATAGATTACACTGGCATATATTTATATTCCACCCACAGCTGCTATTATGGAGCATAAGAAAATTCTGGGTGAATAATTAGCTTTCAGCATAGAAAATTATTTATACTCCATCTCCTCCCACAAACACAAAGATCTCTGACACACCCAAAAGACACCATCCTCTCATTTCCTCATCTAAATACCCATCACTTTATTCTATAAATCTACAAAGTCTTCTCAACTAAATAATAGAATTTCATGCATAGGCGGCCCACCACTCCCCCTACATCATAACTCTCTCAGAAACATGGCTTAAACTTCACATTACAAACTCTGAAATTCTAACACCCAAGTACAACATTTTCTGGCAAGATGGACTTTCTAAAAAAGGGAGAGGTGTTGCGATTCTATACTCAGTGCATCTCAACTTCTACCCCCTCTCCTTACCAATCCCAGACTTGTCCCCAGCAGAACTAATCCTCCTTAGCTGTCACTTTAATTCACATAAAAAACTAGCCATAGTGTCCATCTACATATCCCCTGGTGATAACATTCCAATTCTTGAAAATATCTTATCTCCAGCATATACCATATGAAACAATCATACCTGGTGACATTAATATCAACTGGAATAAGCTCTCTCTCAATTCCCCCAGTTCTACTATTAATCTCTATGGTTTCAGTCAACTTATCTCTCCCACCTGTACACACAACTCAAGCTCTATCCTCGACTGGATGTTAACTTCCAACCCCAATCAGTATCGCTATCCCACCACCTTACCAGACTCTCGAAGTAATCACCTCCCTGTCTCAATACTAAAACTACCTCCTCAAACTCCCAAACCCATCAGTATAGAAAATGCCGTAACCTGTCAAATTTCAATGCATAAACCTTCATCAACCAACTCTTGCAGATTAAATGGTCACACCTGTATAACTTCTGTCTAAATTATGCTGTTCCTGAATTTAACAGAATTTTTCTAAACATACTAGATGTCTTGGCTCCTGTTAGTAAAATCAGGATCAAATCTAATCCTGCCTCCTGGCTCTCTAAAGATACTCTTTCCACCATGAAACTTAGAGATAGCACCTGGAAATTATGGTCTAAGTCTAAATCTCCTCTCCTCCGTAAATATAAAGAGCTCAGAAACCTTACAGAAAAGTTATCTTTTAATGCACAACAAAATTCTATCAGGAAGCTCAATCACCCAGTTTTCAAAACCAAAAAAAATCTGGCACACCATGAATAGTATACTCCATCCTGGAAATCCCAGTACCCCAACCCATTCCCCACCAATACTCATCTTGAAACCGCCACTCTTCTAAACAACTACTTTATAGACTTCATCGGAAAACTAACCCGCCAGGCAACAACCAAAATCAACCCCTAATCTCCTCAACCTCCCACTCCCAATTAGCCTTCTCCCCAAAATCTGTTTCCACGATCCACATCAAATCCCTTCTGTCAAAACTCAAACCATGCTCACCCTCTTTTGACAACCTACCCCCACAATCTCTTAAACTTGCTGCCAATTCTATTGCCTATCTCATCTCAATTCTTATAAACCACTCCATTAATGAATCCTCAGTCCTTGAAATCTGGAAATCCTTCTATACTATTCCACTTCATAAAGGAGGCAACCCCACTGAACCTACTAATTATCGACTAATAGCCATCCTCTCCCTTCTTTCAAAAATTCTCGAGAAATGTATTCATAGGCAAATTTTAAATGATCTACTTCACAAAAACCTCCTTAACTCTTTTCAGCATGGATTTAGACCCCACCACAGCACATCCACTGCCCTCCTATCATTTACCCAGACTGTAGCAGAAGCAAGGGACAACAATAAGCTTGTATCATGTGTCTTCCTCAGCCTCTCAAAAGCCTTCGATACTATCTCCCACCCTAAACTCCTCTCTAAACCATCTGAGCTAAACCTCTCAACCCTCATTATCCTCGGTTTCTCCAGCTATCTCAATAACCGACAACAATCTGTTAGATGGCAGACCTCCTACTCACCCTTCTTACCTGTCCAAACTGGTGGCCCCCAAGGATCCATTCTTGGCCCAGTTCTCTTTAATATTTTCATTAACAATCTTCACTCTGCCTGCACCTCTTCATCACTAATACAATATGCTGATGACTCTACCCTTATCACCCTCTCTGGCAACCTCACTGACCTCCACTCTCTCACTCAGAATTCTTTTAACATCATAAAATACTGGCTGACAACCAACTTATCCTGAACCCAACAAAAAACAAACTCCTCTTTCTTCCCAAATCTGCATCTCATCTCAAAACCTCTTTCCAAATCTCTTCTCTTGACAACACAATTATTCATGTAGACACCTCTACTAAACTTCTCGGAAGTACAACTGATGACCGTCTAAAATTTGACTATCACATCTTGCAGTCCATCAAAATGCACAATCAAAAACTAGGGTTACTTTATAGACACAAAAAATTTAGCCAAAACCACTAAGATCACACTTACCCAAACGTATATCCTCCCCTGCCTACTTTTCACTTCCCATATATTCACACACATCCAAACTGATCGTTTAACCAAACTTGCACAAACATAGCACCAGATAGCCAGATTTGCCTGTAATCTCCCCTACACAAGTTCCATCACTGCCTTGCCTCAAAAAAACTACAATGGCTTGAGTTCCTACAACTACTCCAACTTTCACAACTACAAATAACACATTCGCTCCTCTACAAACCTGTCCCTCCCTGTCCGCCCTCCTATCCCTTTACACCCCTGCAGGATCTCTCTGTAGCACTGATCAGGCACTACTTAACACCTATAAACCTATCAAAAGCATAGGCAGATTACTTTACAAATGCTCCATATCTCAAATCTGGAACAAACTCACAACTAACCTATGACTTATCCAATCTTCTCTTCTCTTCAAAAAAAGAATTAAAAACCTACCCAACTCTCCGTCATGCAGCTGCCACCATGCCACCTAAACTCCTGCTACCCATTTCAGAACTGTTTTTCTCCTTACATTCTATATACTTATAATCCTGTGATGTCATAGCAATCTCATTGTGCACTCTTGTAACAACTTTTATTCCAACTTTTACCCCCTTTCTCTGGCCACCACTACTCTTCTCCTCCTCTTTACTTCTGCCCACTCTTATCTAACTGTACCCCCCTTTTCCACTTCATATACTCCTACTAATCACTTTTTCCTGTTCTTTTTTCTGTTCTTTGGTACTCCATTTTCTTCTATTTCTCTTCCTTTTTCTCTGCACACCACTTGCAATGCCCCTATTTCATAGAATTATTTGCTCAACTATATTCCTCTAACTTCCCCTTGGTATTGATATAGTACTTACATATTTTTTTCTTTTGTTTTATACAGTCATTTGCTTTTGACTTGCAACGAAACTGTCATTGTTATTACAACCATCTCCCTTTCTATCATGCATTTATATCATGTATTTCTGGACCTTTTCTCCTTCATTGTTTTCTCTTTTATTTCTTTTTATCGTGTATTTTTTTCCTCATGTTCACTTTTTAACATGTACTATGTACTTTTTATTCATGTGTGTTTTATATTGTACTTGTATCATGTATGCTTAGCTTGTACTTTTTACTATGTATTTTTGGAGCTTTTCTCCTGGGGTCTTCACTGAAAATCGGCCTGTGGCCCAGTGGACTAACCCGGTTAACAAAAGATAAATAAATAAAGAAATAAATACGTTATAGGTAGGAACTGGAATTTGATCTGCAGCAGTGAGGATTTATCGGGGGGCCAGAAGAAAAAATATAACAAAAGAGGGTAGATTTTTGAAGAAATGTTTGAAAGTATTTGGCATGGAAAATATGAGTTCAGTAGTAGGTGTTCAGAGTGAATTTACATATTATTTCCCAAGGTACAAAAACTGGGCTAGGCTAGACAGAAATTATATTTCACAGGAACATGTGCATTTAATTGAAAGTTTTGATACACATCCAATAACTATGTTCAGATTATGTGCCAATAACAACTAAAATAAAAACAGAGTAATGTAATAAAAATGAGAGACTGGCAGTTTCCCACCTATCTGTGGAAAAGAGAGGAATTTAAGGAATATGTAGTGGAAATTATTCAGGAGGTATTAGGAAAGACAGAAATTTCTTCTGAAAATATAGCTAGGGAGTGGGATAAAATTAAAGTGGGTTTTAAAAATAGGGTGGAAATAAAAAGAAAGGGAGATATGGTTAAGAAGTAAAAAAAATTACTTAGAGGAACTGACAAAGGTTAAAGTAATACAGAATAGGGGGAATTTCACAGAACAAGAAGGGAAGCAATTGAAGAATACTAAACAGAAAATAAGGGATTGCCTCAACAATATGCATGAGTTTAGAAAGACTGCAGTTAAGCAACAATTTTTATATGTATATGTGTGTGTATGAGTCTAGGACATTTTGCCGAAAATATCTGACATAGGGTCCAAATCGCCAAAAATAGTACTGACAATTGTATTTGTCCTTTTCCCTCACTGTAGTGCAATCTCGGAGTGAGAATATTAAAGTAGGGGGGTGTGGGGGCATAGCACCCCATCTACTCAGGTTATAAACTACTTACCCTTTTAATAGGGACTGCTCAATATAACACAATGCTAGACAATATTAAACTGTACTGGGTGGGGGTCTACACCCCCACACCCCCCATTGTGGAGGGCCGTGCCCCACACCCCCCTACTTTAATATTCTCACTCCGAGATCGCACTACAGTGGGGAAAGGGCAGATACACTGTCAGCATGATTTTCGGTGATTTGGACCCTATGTCAGAAATTTTCGGCGAAATGACACTGATCTGTGTGTGTGTGTGTGTGTGTGTGTGTGTGTGTGTGTGTGTGTGTGTGTGTGTGTGTGTGTATACATATAACTCCAGAGCACAAAAACTTTTAGCAAACTGACTCAGGCAACAGAAAGTGGAAAGGGTTGTCACCAAGTCTAGAAGGCCTATAACAAGAAAGATAACCAGAGATCCTGTAGCAGTACTAGAAATATTTAGGACATTTTATGAAAATCTGCATAAAGCAGATAAATATAGAATACAAGAAAAAGTATAAATGGAAATATTTATGGATGAATTAAATATGCCAACGTTAGAGTTAGATAATGCTCAATTACTAACAAGATAGGAGGAGACAAGATAAAATGGTAATATATAACCAATCTACAGGAAAGTCCCAGGAATAGATGGTATTCCTGTGAAAGTTTGGAAGCTATGAGGGAGGAACTGATAAAGATCTGGAAGGTTTTGTTTAACAGTATTTTAAAAGGAGATGCACCACCAACATCTTGGTAGAAAGCGGCAGTGGCTGTAATAACTAAAGATGGTGAAGACCCATCACATCCAGCCTATTTCAATTCTAAACTGTGATTATAAAGTGTTTGTGTCTATAACGGCTAAAAGAATGCCAAAGGTAATGCTGAAATTGACAGCTATGGATCAATGTGGTTTTTGTGGAGGGAAGCAAACATTTGACAACATTAATAGAACAATGATGATCCAGAGGGAAGTAAAACATAAGAAAATGCCACTGTTGTTGGTGGGTCTCGATGCAGAGAAAGCATTTGACAGAGTAAGGTGGGATTTGGTTAGCATGGCAATGAAAGCATTTGCATTCCCTGATAAAAATTATAAAGGTTGATGAGGAGGACATATGAGGGATTGGAGGTAAAAATTAAAGTGGATGGGCTCCTCTCTGATAAGTTCTGTTTAAGCAGATGAACCAGGCAGGGGTGTCCTCTTTTCACTTTATTTGTGAAATATTTAGAATCGTTGGCAAAGAAAATAACAGACTCAGAAATTCAAGGATATAATTGGTATGGTAATCAAGTAAAGTTGGCTTTATTTGCAGATGACATTATTTTATACCTGCTAAAACCAGAAAAGGACATTTCAGTGTTGGTGAACATTTTGAGACAGTTTCAAGTCTTTTCAGGATAAAATATTAAGTGAAGATAAAACAAAGGCAATAGCTGTAAAGTATGTAACCCCATACAAACTGGTTTAGCTATACTCATTTATGGGGACATGATCAAATGAAGTATTTAGGAGTGTGGATTAAAAAGGATTCTGGTGTGGCAGCTAAGGATATGTGGGAAGAGACTAAAAAGATAATACAAAAACTGAGAAACTGGAAGCTCTGTTTTATGGATACAGACAGCAAGATTCAAGCAGTCAAAATGTTTTTATTCCCCTTAGTTTTATACACAGGTCAGGCATACTTTTATCAAACACAGCAGATGTTGTGGATAGCAATTATTAAAGAGATGAAGGGTGTCATCTGGGAGTGGAAGAGAGCAAGAGTCAAGTGGGATAAGCTGTGCCTTCCAATAGGACGGGGTAGTTTGTGATTACCTGATTTGAAGGGGTATTTCGGAGGTACACATACAAGGTTCCTAAACATAGGACAAACAGAAAGCTATAATTCAGAGTGGAAAAAAAAAGTGATGATGAAAATGGAGAAACCCATAACCCAAACCCACCTTAAACCCACTAAGACACAACCAACAAACTGACAATGAGTTGTTTTTGTGTTTTAATGTTGTATAATTTTACAAACAACAAACAGTCATACATTAATCTAAATTAAATACTATAATAAATGTTCAATAGTACTGCAAAAAGTACTGCAAAAATAGTGAACAATGAGCAACAATGAGGTCACTACTTCATCTGACAGATCCCATTCACAGGACCAGATCCCATCTGTATACACTCTGTATATCCACATCTAACTACAAGAAAAACATAAAAATGTAAAGGCCATAAAATGCATTCCAGTTTTATTCCATAGTTTTAGTAGCCACAAAAAGTACAAAGCTTTGCAAATCACAAGTTGCTTTTCACAAATCACTTAGAATATCAAAGCATATGCATCCTTAGGGACACATACAGTGTAATTGCACATAATTTTTACATGTAATTAATTTTTTTTTTTGTTTTTGTATTTTTTTTATTTTTTTTGTATTCTGCTTTGCTTTGCTTTATGCTTTCATTTGCTATTTTACACATCCTTAAAACATTCTATAGAAATTGTTAAACATCTAAAAATTGTAACTTGTTGTGTATTCAATTCTAACACCAATGTGGTGCTTAACTGAAGCTGCACTATGCTATATGCTTACTGTGTAGTATATGTGAAGATATATGAGTTTCTTCCATTATCAGGTGGCTACATAGTTATTATTTCCCATGGGTTGATATTCCAGAGGTTCGTATGCTGGGTCAGGTACGCTGTGATTTATTGCTGTGAAAATGAAACAGATAACTGAAAAAAAAACAGAAAGTTTAAAATTAAAAAAAGTTTTGGATTAAAAAAGTTAGATTCGAAGCAGTTCTTTTGCTCATTGTGCATTGGTAAGCTGCACTTACACATGGCTTGTGCGAGTTTTCTCAATGCTAAGTGGTGCTGCGCTTTTTTAAAAGTTACAGCATAACATGTAGGGGTAGGAATGCAGCCTATTTAAAGGGCAACACACAGAAATTTCACATCATTCACTGGAGTTCTAACTTGGCTGTTAATATGCCTGGTGCTGCTGGAGAAGGAGTACACTTTCGTGCAGAGAAGTGGGAAATGCAGGAGTCCAGAGTGTCTATTGGACTCCTGGTCAAGAATAATGAGCCCCGGCTGCTACAGGGCAATTACCAGGGCTCAGAGTGCAAGTCTGAGGCTAGGGCTGGGCAAACCCCACACATACATAACTATGTTTGTCAGTAATTTAGAAATATACAAGCTTAATGTGTGCAATGCTGGTATACATAATGGTTTGTTTCTCTTCCCACAGTTGCAGAAGAGAGAGCTCGGAATGTCCAGTCCCATGCAGGGCACCTGGCTAGGATGAGGTAACTGTGTGGTAAGTAGAAAAACATCAAAGTGATAACTTAACACATAATGTAATTATACAATAAATTACTTACAGAGTTTGCAGTCTTAACAGTCAGGTACGACATATGGTACATCCTGCATCTTTATTTATGTATCACTGCCTACCTGAAATGGTAAAGCAAGTTAAAGCAAGTAAGCATGCAGTAATGTGTAGTATAGTAAGCATGGAGTAATGTGTAGCATAGTAATCAAGCAGTAATGTATAGCTTCCAAAGATCAGTTAATGTTGAGGTCTACCCAGATTAAGAGTCACTGTTCTGGTCTAGTCATTGTCTGAAATTTGCTGTAGGCTGCACTCAATAAATGAACAAGGTATATGGGTAAGTTAACAAAATTCTTACATGGCTATCCATGATCTACATGCCAAAGTTGAAACAACATTAATCAATACATTTTAAATCTTAATGGTGTTCTGACAACTAATGTTACCAAATAAAGCGTTCACTATTCCTGTATTCACTGCATGTGTGTTCTAATCTGACACCAGTCAAGTGTTGCATGTAACTAAATAAAGAATGCAGCAAAAAATGTCAGAAATGAATGTAGTGCAATACCCAGAGTAAAGTCCAAGCCTGTGTTCTCATTTGGTCTGAAATAATGTTGTATATTCCACTCAGTCAGTGAACATTGTATATGGGTAAGTTAACTGTAGTACTGGACAGCTATCCACATTTCTAAATGCCATATTTTAAGAAACATATCAATAAAGTTTAAAACAAGATTCTGCATTGATAAGTAATCTTTTCAATTAAGTGTTCATCATTCCTGTATTTACTGCATGTGTATTCTAATCCGACACCGGTCACCTGTTATATATTAAGTAATAAATAATGCAGGAAAAATTTCATAATAAATGTAGTGCAATTCCCAGATTAAGGTTCAAGCCTGTGTTCTTCTCATTTGGTCTGAAATAATGTATATTCCACACAGTCAACGAACATGGTATATGGGTAAGTTAAATGAAGTACTGGAACGAACATGGTATATGGGTAAGTTAAATGAAGTACTGGAAAGCTATCCATATGTCTAAATGCCAGATTTTAAGAAACGTTTTATTAATAAAGTTTAAAATGAGATTGTGCTTTGATAAATAATGTTTTCAAACAAGTGCTCATTATTCCTGTATTCAGTGCATGTGTGTTCTAACCTGACACCAGTCAACTGTTACATAATTAACTAATAAAGAATGTAGCAACAAATTTCACAAATAAATGTAGTGCAATACCCAGACTATCAAGCTTCATTTCTGATAATTTTCCCTGAGATATCCTGTAGATAGCACTCAGTAAATGAATGGGTTATACAGTTAGGTTCACAGATGTCCTATACAGCCATACATGTGTGTAACTGCCAGATTTCATGTGACATTAAGCATTACAGTGTAAAAGGAGACGGTGCTTTGATAACTAATGTTTTCAAATAAATTGCTCATTATTCATGTGTTCACTGCATTTGGTTTCCAATCTAACACACACAGCTATGCATATGTATATATGTATGAGTTCACAGAAAATGTTGCAATAAATGTCTTAAAGGAGACAGTGTTTTGAGAATTCATTATTTTAAAATAATGTACACATTATTTCTGTAGTCACTGCTTGTGGGTTCTAATATCATGGCTGCCAACTGAGAAATTACCAGCTGTGTAGTGTAATTAGTGTACATGAACATACTTCTCAACTGTCAAGATTTTTGCAGAATGTAATTACTACTGTCCCATATGTCTGGTCATTGGTTAGCAGATACATGACATTATTTGGAATGCAATTTATTGGCAAATCCATTATCAGAACACCTTGCTATTAATGTATGAGCCCACTATGCAACAATGTTCCCTGCATTTGTGCCTTTATACCATCATTTGGTAGGGCTTGGTCCATACTGTTCCATGCTAACAAGTTGAGAGCTATGGACGTGCAACATCATCTATACAACATTTGCAGTCACTGTACTCACAACTGAAATCTTAGATATGTAGACGTATGTACTAGTAGTCTGTGTAGTAATATTACCTGCAAAGTTACTATTTTTTTTCCTCTCTCACCCCATACCTTCTCATCTTTATTAATTTACATTTACTATTATGATTTGATATTAATATATTATTTGTAACTACCTCTTATGTTGGCCTTATGTATAATTTCATATTACTTTGATGTTAATATACATTCACTTGCATTATTTATTGTGTTCCTCATTATATTCCTTTATATTTCTTTCAACTAATCATTATTATCTTCTATTATGTTAAAACAAACATTGTTTGGTTATGTTTATTTTCACCTTATGTTTATATTTAATTTAGTACATCACAACAGGGTAGGCCAATTCCAGGTGATCCACTTGCCTTGGCTTCCCAGGCCATGGCACCAGTGCCCAGCACATCTGGGCCACAGCTTGGTGGAGCCCCCTCTGCTGCCCCTGCACTACTTGGGCAATTGGGTAGTTCTGCCCCAGAGGCTAGGGTTGGTCCACCCTCTGGGAGTGGAAGTGGAGGGGCTGATTATGTCCTCCGTGAGGAGCAGCCAGACATGGTGCATGGGCTGCCATGCTGAATTCTCGATGCATGCCTATGCTGGATGGAGAGCATGCTGTCCATCCTGGTGGGGCAGCCTCGCCCCATATGCTGGTGTCAACCACTGCCTTCACTGCAGCAGTAAAGGTATAGTGCTGACAGTCCCATGGGTGAGGACTTGAGTCACACTGCTACAGTGTCTGACATCCATAGGACTGGGATTCCACAACACCTTCCCCAACCAAGGTGTTTACCCTCCATCTGTAGCTCAACACCAATCCTGCCTACTGTCTTGTCTGTCTGCAAATGCTTCCTCAACTTCCTCACTTACCCCCACCCCACACACACATACATATGTCCCTTCCCCAACATTCCACTCACCTTAAAAAAAGAAAATGGGCACCTGTCCCCCAAAAAATATTGTCCCATACATAGCTCTCCATTTTGCACACATGTCCACTGGACACACTTAATTTGTTCCAACTGGCTTGACAACACACTTCTGTTGTCCTCACCCCTCTCTCTGGGGGTGACCATCCAAATTCAGATAAAAAAATATGGTAAAGTGCACAGTTGTTGCTATACAAGAAAGGAATAGCTATGGTTCTTTCCTACACCTTTCCTGCGCATATCTACCTACCTTTCACTATGTTTTTCCCCCTGCTTCCTATCTCCCCATTTTTCATTTCTTTAAAGATTTTTTGAGTGAAGCTATGCAACGTGTAGTATTGCTAAGCTAAGCTAAATAGCTCTTATTTATGTGTGTGAAACAATAATCACATTCAAAATGCGTACCTACATCGTATTTTGACCCCATGACCATCGCACTTGCAGATCAGTGCATCAACCCACCAAGCCACACAGCTGTTAATTAACACAGGTGTTTTAAACAAAACATAGTACTTGCCATATTCCCATTGTTAAGCATGTTTAAGTAGTGCTGCACATCGCACTGCATCGCACAAATTTGCTTAAAGAGTAATGGAAAAAATGGGACTGTAACTTGGAGTCTGGTATAGAAATACATCACTAGAAGGCCTGACACAAAACAGTGGATATAAGTGAGGTCTCGAACAGCAGGTAACTGTGCACTTCTGTCTGCAACATTTAAAAATATACCTGCTAAAATATTAATGGAAATGTAGGTGTTTAACTGGGATTCTGGTGGAGAAATACATCCCTATAAAGCAATGTACATAATAATGGATGTAAATGATGTATGTAACAGCATGTAAGTGTGTAATTATATGTTGCAAAATACACCTGCTGTCACAGTGCTTAAGTAGCTCAGTCTGTTAAATGCTTTGAAAACATTTCTTTTGATGCTCATGGTCCTGGGTTCAAATCCAGGGGTGTCTAGCATTTAAAATACATGTATGTGTACAACACCATTGTGAATTCTGTAATTTATGACTGTGTCATCAACTATTTATCCACCCAATGCATTTCAGATGGAATGTCTGCTGTTCAATGATAGAAGTCAAAGGTCTGCAGATAGGAAAACAGTTGACATATTACTATTACAATTCTAGAAAGTACATAAAGTGTCAGGTCATGCAGTACTATGCAATCACAGATGATTTAAAATTATGTAATACAAAGGAGGCCCAGTAATATCAGACTGCAGCCCACAATAATTTGCTAGTAATATTACAGACAACCTCAGCTGCACAAGTAACATACATAGGTTGTGGTAGATGCAAGGGTTGGCTGCACACACGTTACAGTGACTACCATGACATAACACTTGACTTGGCAGCTGTCCAACTGCTTGACATAATGGTTAATGTACTCCCTAGGATACCCAAAGCATATTGCCTTTTTCTCAGTTAGTGATAACTTTGGTTAACATACCTACCTTAAACACATACCTCAATACCCTGTGGGATGGGTTCCCTTAATCACACTCTGGCTGTATACCAGGGCTGCCACTGGTCACACTGTTACTCATAATTGTTCTTGCCCTCCACATTCTGCAGCCTCTCTCACTATGCTTATTGCTTGCAGCAGCATCAGCTGCAGCCTGTAGTGCACACGTGTACGTAATAAGTATGTACTACAAACATCCTCTCTGCGCTGACATAGTATCTCTACTCTAGCATTTACACCCCAGCATATGAGAAAGGAGATGGACTCTACACTGAGGCCTTATATCTCTTTCAATAGTTGCATGGGATTGCCTGGTTACACTGCAAATCATCTGTGTATGCTTCAGTTAGTATTACTCAACCACAAACTAGTTTAGAGGCAATCACCTCTAATGAGAACCATCTTAAAAAGGCAAACTTCTTTTAGCCAGGGGACCACTGTGCATGAGACTTACATGGTTTTCTCATTGACACAGCAATTTCAGAGCAGTATCTTTCAGCATAGGAGTATTGTACTCCATCAGATATGTAACCATTTTGTTTCCAACATGATGTATATGTTGGAACAGACTTGGGTGAATGGGGATTACATCAGTAAGCCTTTATTAGAACTGTACTGATGACATGTCATTTATCTTCAGATGTGTTACACCTACACAGGAACTAGAGTACAGCAAAGGTATAATGTTTTGTCTTAAATAGGTACACAGGTCTCTTGGATACTTCCCTTGATAGCAGTTGTAATAGCACATTGCTGTGTGTTTGGCACTGTTGTTTTTATAGATTACTATGTTGGGTGTCTGATCATACATCAGTATCTATCATGGCACAAACAAGAATAGGTGACTATTGCTACAATCCTAGTTGCATCCACACCCTTTGTATGTTTGGCACACTCTTAAATATCAGATGTGTAATCAAGCATTGAATACTGATAGACTTCCTATACTGATGTATCTCTACATACTGTACTCCCACATACGTGATCCTGACATGTGTTCTCATTTTGCTGTATTTCAGGAAATATGCGTCCCCATCACTGAACCCCTTTTACAGAGGTAGAAAATGATATCATCCTGGAGGCCTTCCAACACCATCATCAAGTGCTACTGTCCGGGGGGAGGTAAAACAGACAAGAGCTAGCAGCATTGTGGGTGGACCTGATCTGCACTGTGAATGCTGTCAGTCAGCAGAGCAACACATATGAGCAGGTGTGACACCATGCTACTGATATGACCCACGCTGTATGCAGATCAGTGGATGTGGCCAGGGATCGTGGTGTCACTGGTTGAGGGCCTGTGGCAGAACAATCACTGTTGGCCAATGAGGAATTTCTGGAGAACCTAGGAATACAGGATAGCTCCCAGGCATCCATCACACATGTCGTGGATGTGGGTGCCACCATTTCCACACCAGAGGAGTGTCCAGGTATGCTTAGTTGGATCATCATTGGCATACTGTAGCATTCAGTGTGTCAAAGTGTACACAGTTTTATGTGGGTGTCAGTTTTTTGGGGGGGAGGTTAGCTGCAGCTGAGTCTCATGCTGAGAATGTGACCAACATAACAGTTATCATAGTAGCTACTGCAAATGTCAGATATTTGGTTGCATTACCCTGTTATATGTAATGGTATTGTTTACATTACCTCCCTCTCAATTTTTTTCAGGATCATCAGGAATTGGATGAGGCCATGCTCTTGCTCGTGGTAAGCACAATACTGTGTTGTTAGAGATGTATATTTAATGCAATGTATTCACTAAGGTATCCCAGGTCTGCTGGGTGGATTGATGTACTGTCTGCATGACTGCACACTGTACAGATATTTTCTGATTGTACACAATTTAGACTCATACCTATGCCTTGTACATGTGACCACAGTGATAGATTTGACAGTATTGTTAGGACAGTACCGACTGCCATACGTGTCAACTATGCAGAGTTTTTCCAAATGTCAACAGTGTACATCATTTAGGTCTAGATCATGAGATTCTTGTTCAAAGAGCTTTTATTTGCAAGTAACTACAGATTTGGGTTAGACAATAATGTCATCATGTCCTACTATATAAAGTTGAGGTTAGACAAGTCTGTAATAGTGACAGCAGTGTATACAGCTTAACATATATATTGCAACATAGTAATGCAGAGCATAGTAGTGCAGGTATTAATGTAATGCTTTTCCCTTTTTCCTCACAGGTGACCCCCTGAGGGCTGGTCTCTATACTCTTCACAACCGGATGTCAGTGTCTCTTCAGACTCTGATGATGATGATGATGGTGGCCAAAGTGAGGAACAGCTGGGGGTTGCAGGGACTGAATCTGACACAGAGGTTGCCATACCTCATCCATCCTCATTATCACCGGACATAGCCAGTAGGCCTATGCATACTCAGTCCCCTGTGGCCACAGATATTGAACAGTCAGAGGGTAGACATTTATTTATTTTATTTATTTATATTTGTTTACTGGGAAATTCCAACTGGACACAGATCCTTTTTCAGCGGAGGCCCGGGGAGAAAAGCTCCAACAGATATTGATAAGCAAATGTTACAATGGTAACCTTTACAATAACAAATAAGTTTACATAAAAGCAGGATGCAGACATTTGTGCAGTCACAGACACCTGGTTCAAGGCTGTGGAGAGCAGCACAGCCAAACCAGGCTACAACTCCTTCCACACATGCAGACCTCAAACTGAAGGCATGCAAACTAATGGAGGTGGTGTATAAATATTCATTAAGAATACATGCACATCCAGATTGCTTGCACAGGTTGATTCCCTGGAGACAATTCAGGTGCAACTGACCATTTCTAAGTTACCTATTCAAGTAACTACCAGCTACAGCAGCCCCTCCATGAATCAGGACAACAACTCTGCTTATTTGAATCTACTTGAGTCTATCGAGATACATCTGGAAACCATGGATTTGGATGACTAACTACCCACCAACTGAGTATATTAGTCATGCTCAAACTGACGTGCACAAAGATTTCTCAACTTTATTAACTACGATGCCCTGGAGCAGCTGGTTGATACCCCCAGAAGGGATGCCTACATACTGGATTGGGTGCTTACCAATATGGGGGACCACTGTACCCCCACTGTGTGGTCCTCCCTAGTGATAGCTGACAAATAATCAGTCTTATTCAAAGTAAGTATCACATCTGACACTCACCCTTGCAGAAAATAAAGTAATAAAGATCACCAAAGCAGATTATAACCTCTTATGGGATGGTATAAATAGTTTCACTGCACTTCCTCCCTCAAATGGAACTGGCAGCTATGCTGAGCTCTACTCCAATGCTTTATCCAAACACATGTATAACTGCATTGAATCTGTACCCAACAGGTGTAATAGAAGCTCCTCATGGAAAAGCAAACCTGCCTGGTGGATGACTGCCATTCACAGGCTTTACAACAAGAGGAAGACATTACGCTCTAAGAGTAGGAGGGAGGGAACTCTCTAAAATGGAAACACTCCCTCCTCAGCATAAACAAGCAAATAAGAGTTGTTGTGAAGTCCTGTAAATCAAAATACGAGCCCAAATTAGCCTCCTCCACAAAGGACAACCACAAGGCATTCTACAGTTACATCTGTAACCTAACAGGAAAGGCTCAGATTTGTGCCAAACTCTTATTTAATGACATCACATATACTGGGGCTGTAGAAATGGCTAACCATTTGGCCAACAGGTTCTGTGAAAGCTTCACTCCCTGTCCCCACCACATATACACCATGATATCCTTACCACCTGTCCCCTACCTTGCATCTCTCAAGAGCAGGTCTTAGCTGGACTCTAAGGACAAAAATACAGCATCTATGGGACCTGATAACATCCCAGAATGCATCCTATATGGGCTCCAACATGGAGTAGTAACAACCTTGGGAACTCTTCACAGTTATAGTGTAACCACCGGCTTCATCCCAGCTGACTGGAAAACAGCCACTGTTATTCCATTGCACAGAGGTGGTGAGTCCACTGACCCCAGAAACTATATGATATTAGCCTGATTAGCCATATCTGCAAGGCCATAGGGCAGATCATCATGACCATTATCAACAAAGATGTAGGTAATCTCCAGTCAGTTGACCCTACACAGTCTGGATTTGTCAAACTGAGATCATGCCTGCTAAACCTGGTGGATTTATTTGCGACAGTCACTAAGGACTTGGCTGATGGGAAATCTGTGCAAACAGCCTACCTGCTATTAGACAAGGCATTCAACAGTATCCCTCACTCAGGCATCCTTGACAGACTCATCCAACTAGGCTTCAACCCTTATATCATTAGAGCGGTTGTTAACTGGCTCACTGATATAAGTCATACAATCAAATTAGAGGAATCCACCTCCAATAGCAGAGCTGTAACCAGTGGTGTTCCACAGGGTTCAGTCCTGGGTCCTCTACTGCTTGGAATTAATTTCTCCAAAGTACAAGCACAAAGTATACGTCTGTGGCTTACAATGATTGATGATGCCTGCAATCTGAGAGTGGTCACAGAATCTCCACATTGTGTCAACATCCTACAAGAGGGCCTTACATGAACAGATGATTGTTGCCAAACTGATGGTCTTAAACTCAATGAAAATATATGTATTATAATTCATTTTGGTAACACCAAGGTTCCTACTATGAACCACAGCAATAGCAACACCTTAAGTACATACTCAGGGGTGACAGACCTGGTCACACGTGTTGACAGCTACCTTAACTTAGATCAGCATCTCTACACAGTGATGAGAAGGGAATTCTATCTTGCTCACATCATACATGAGGGCATTGTCTCCAGAAAAATAAGTTATAACTTTCATGTACTCTTCAGTCATCAGGCCAATATTTGAGTGCAATGCCACTTTTGGCATGTACCTCTCTAAACACCTGTGGCAACTGGAGAGACCTCAAAGGTTCCTCACAATGGAAATTCAAGTCTTCTTCATCTATCCTATGGGGATTGTCTAAAATATCTGTCAATTTAGTGTGTGTCATACCAACTACTCAGAGGTGATCTCTGCCTTGCATAAGAGGCAATCTCTGACTCTGCTTTATTGGAAATGCTGCACATCCATAAGTCAAATGGTACACAGATTGCTCATAACTAAGAACTTAACCCGGTATGTAACATTAATAAAACCTGCTGGAGGGAGAGAATTGTCTAGCAGAGTTTTAACACAGCTTTGGAACAGACTTCAACTTCATGTCAAACAGAGCACATCACTGGCCCTTTTCAGATGCAATCTGTATGACTGGATGCATGACCCTAATTACATACACCATGGAGGTTTCTCCTATGTACCTCTTGGACAGAAGCAATAGGTGTTGATCGTGATAAGTGTAAAAAGTTGGCTAGGATTTTAAGGGCCCTAGGGTCATTAGCCTAGTAAATTCCAGTGATAGGCTGATGTAAAATACTGACATCCACACACACCAATTTGGCTGCATTGAGAACATTACCACTATCTATGTGTATAGAACACTGGACAGTACACACACAAACACCAAGTTGGTTGCAGTGAGATTAGAACCCCTATCTATTTAGTCTTGCACACTACAGATCACAGTACTTATCGCATGCACCATGGCTTAAGTCTGACACTGAGACAGCTTTAGGTATTCTTATGGTAGATGATATCATTAGGCCTTGCAGAGGACAAGAGTTTGGAAGTCTGCATCAAGTGCAAAGACCAAAAAGTGCAGAACCATTGCAATTTGGTAGCAAGTGTGGGATTCACACTTGTTTTGTGGAGAAATGCACATATACAAACACAAAAAAGTGGGCTGGACTGAGATTAGAACAGTACCCATCTAGTCTTACACACTACAGATCACAGTAGTTATCACACATGCCACGACTTAAGTCTGACACTGACATGGCTTTGGGTACTCTTATGGTAGACAACATCAGTGGGCCTTGTGGAGGACAAGAGTTCTGAGACCTGCATCACTTGCTAGGCCCAAAATAGTGCAAAACACTGCCTGTTTTTATGTCAGTGTGGGATTCATATTTGTTTCTTATGAAGACACACACACACATACATACACATACCAAGTGGGCTGGAGTGAGTAGAACCTCTACCTATCTAGTCTTACACATCACATTTTACATTACTTATTGCACACACCATGAGGCAAGTCTGGTTTGTAAATGACTGCAGGTAAAGTTATCCTAGAGAACATAAACAAGGCATGTGTTTAACAGGTTGGGAGGCCTGCAGAGTCACACTGCTTCCTACTGCCATCTGCAGCTAGTAGCCTAACAGTAAGAAAACTGTATTGTAGTCTAGCTATGTGAAAACAGTACTCATATTGGGCATATGTGTCTGTTTGCATTTGGATGGGAAAACCTGTGTCAAAACTAAATTTACCTTGTCAATGAGTGAGCACACAACATAATAAATTACACCAACTGTTCAGGTGCTGATGTGTGTTTGGTGAAATCAAGCAGACACAGAGGACTGTAGAGAATGTAGGTGGTGTTACTGGCATAGATAAACACATATGGCTTCACAATATATGTATGTATTCATATACCATGCCATACATTTCAAGGATTCCACGTGCTCTCTTAGGGAGATGTGGTATGACTCACCACTGTCCAGATGTTTGCAACCACACAGGCGTGACTCATGGTTATGTGTGTTTCACAGAAAATTGAGTACTCCTATCAAATGTGGTATCATTTACACGACATGGGAGAAGACTGCCAGAACTATGAACTTCAGATATCCCAATAGTCCTATGAGTGAAACACGTGTTTAGTCTATGCAGTTCCACATTTCTGTAAGTGCATTATCTAATGTTGAGCCCTTCCTTTTGGTCCTTTGTTCCAAAGTTATAAGTGTCATAGTGCAGCTTTACTCTCCATGATTGGGGTATGCAGGGCAATACAAACATACACACAAATATATATATATCTGTAGAGAATTATAAAAATAGTATAACAAAATTGCACGAGGAGCAATGTATTTGCTCTCTGCTTAATTGTGTGAGCATGCGCAGTGGCATTTTGGCTTGTTTGAGTGTTGCTAAACAATGCGCAAATGGAGATGCATTGCTTACATCAAGAGACTTACTGTTACATAAAATAAATCCAGCCCACAAAGGGAGGGCACTGCTTACATCAAGAGACTTACTGTTGCATAAAATGACTCCAGCCCACACCTACCTGCATTCCAGGCCAGTATTATGACAAGATTAGGAACATTCCAAGCTATATACTCAGTTCCTTACATGTATCTACAGTGTCAATTACTGTGTGCTGTATTTAATATTCACCTTTATATTTCTGTCTTCCAAATGTCATATGCTTACTTTTTGATGTATTTAACTGCATATTACACTCCTGCTGTCTAGTTATTGTGTATACATGCCCCATCTGTAACACATTTAATCAGTATAGCCAATTGCAGGTCATCTGCATACAGACTGTAGAACAACTCAGATGACAAAGACAGGCCTACCTACCGACAAATCTAAACAAGTTTGGGCTTAGGACAGAGTCCTGTTTAACACACTGTGACTGTAACCAAAAATATCACTTCTCCAATTGCTGTATGATACTTGTCATGTCCTATATGCAAGCCATGCAGCTATCCATCTTATCAAGAGTCCATCAATACCTAGTTGTTCTGATTTATTGATCAGTGCCCTGTCAGTGCCATATAAATCACATCACAGCACAATTTCTCATTCACAACTGTTATTATATTGTTATACTCCATCATGTTACAGGAGGTACTAGATGTATTTTCTACATATGCATGCTGATATACGGTTTCAAGTCCAGCCTTTACAATTCAGGCAATAACTTATCCAATATTACCAAAGGACTTTTTAAATAGTTCTTAGAAATGTGGCGCAGATGCACGTGTAATTAATATGTGAAATAGATTCATACTAGTATAGCACACACAGAGTCACAGTCTGTACACACATATAAGTTGCTACTTCACATGCAAAATATCTGGGTATCTAAGGATTAGAACACTGAACACCATCACACAAACAACCTGTCTTAGTACTTTGAGTCACAGAAGCTGCTAGATGAACAAGGGATCAGCTATTCTCAGTTAAATAACACATAAAACACATAAAATGCAAGTTCAAATTGTACATTACATTGTACATTACTGTACTGATGCTGTGTGGCATACTGTGTGAAATGCTCATACAGCATATATTTAGTATTATGGTAGTTACATGGGAACACTGCTGTTTTAAGGGGGGAGGACCAAAATCCCATTTCTGCTAGGACACACACATGTCTGACTATAATTAAACCTCCCTTTCTAACATGTCCCTTGAATGATGTATCAGTACACTGTTACAGTAGGACTGCATGAATATTCTGTGCATGAGGCCTATGGAATACAAATGATGACATGTTAGTGGAAGGGGTGTCAGTAGTCCCATGTGGATGTAATGTCTGTCCAAATAGCCCAGTATAGTTGCCTGCATAATGTAGCTGGTCCATAGCTACAATGACCTAACATAACATACCACTATGATACTGTGTAGGTTATGGACTTACCTTGCAAGTGCAGCAGTTGACGCAACTGTATTTCAAGGTTGACTCTGTGTGATGTAAATATTACACAGCCAATACTTGGATAGGTACATGATGTGTGAATTGGCTGGCATCAATGTTAATACCTGTATGTGAGCAGGAGTAAGGTGTTAGTCCCTAGGTTGCCAGTGAATGTGCTATGCGTAGTCTCTTAGCCAAAGCTAGGGCATACTGAGCATGCCTATATCTGCCTACAGGGACATCAGTAGGAGTTTCCTCCTCTGATTTTCTTCTGTGGCTGTGGTGACATAGGCACTTGTGGGGGGCTACATATCCCTTCCTTTTGCTAATCCTTCTGCAGGTATTTCTGCAAGATCAGATTGTGTAGCATTGCACATACTGTGAATATCTGTGCACATGTGGCTGGAGTATACTGCAAGGTTCTGCCAGATATATCGAGGCACAGGAGCCATGTCTTCCAAAGCCCAAACACATGCTCTATGATGTTTCTAGCTTGTGCAGGTGTCTCATTGTGGTGTTCTTTCATGGTTGTGTGAATTTCTGATGGGTGTCACCGTTCACAATTTCAGAGTGTAGCCAGCATCCTCAAGTTAATGGCCCTGTGAGATTTGTCCCCTAGCAAACATCTGATACAGCTGTGATGTGTGCCAAATATGGGAGTTGTGATAACTGCCAGGGTTGTCAGTACACACATTCATGATAATCCCCTGGGCATTGCACACAACCTGGCAGTTGGAGTGGTAGCCCTTGTGGTTAACATAGATTCTACCCTGCTCACCAGATGGTGCATTGATGTGTACATGAGTACATTCTAGGGCACCCAGTACTTCAGGGTAGTGTGCTACATAGTAGAAGTGTTGCATATTTCTGGCACTCACCACAGGGTCAAGGGGAAAAGATATGTGCTCACTGGCATGTTGGAGCATAGCCTCTAGAAATTGGGAGAGTATCCTGGATGCAGATGCATGTGACACCCCCATCATGTTCCCAATTGGTCTTTGAAAAAGTACCTGTAGCTAGTATCCTAAGGGTACACATATCTTAGTTTCCACTGGGATGGGCTTCCCTCTGTTAGCTCTGGCTGTGAGTTGAGGGAGGCAGAGCTCAGTGAGCTCTTGTAATATGTCCCTGTCCACCCTGCAGTGCTCTACAATCTCCAGCTGATGTAGATCTTGGTAGGTTACCCTGGGCCTGAACACTCTTCTCCTCCTCAGCCTCAGCCTGTTGTCAGCAGCACCAGCAGCACTGACTTCAACCTCTAGCACATATAGATGTAGAATAGATGCAGCAGCCCCTAGCATTATCTCAGTTAAAAATTCCCAAGTTTCTACTTCAGTGCTTCAGAGTACTCGGAGGAAAAACTAGAATGTAGGGTGTATGCATACTTTATAAAGTTGCGGTGTAGGTCTACTGTGTGAAATTGGCTAATTCTGATGCACTTCAGCTGCTTAGGATATAATTAACATGATTTAAAGGTCCTACGTATTTGCGTGATGTGGCACTAAGTGCAGTATCACACAGCATAGCTTACTATACAAAAGTAAATATTATTAATTGAACATATCTGGTTTTAATTTACCATCCTATGTCACCACTGAGCCTTGGGGGGGGGGTCAGTTCACACAAACACGCTAAGCTAATCGACACGCCATGAAAGCATGCATACGGAGCACAAAATCTCCTAAAATGACACACCCCCTGATGTCATCCACATCCATTGGGAAAATCAACACCATGTAGAAGCCTACACAAAAGGGATCTGGGGACACAGATGCTCCTTTTAGCGATTGAATAACTTCACCTCATTTGCATACATATTTGTGCTCATAGCCTGGAAACTACAAGGTTCATACCTGTGTGAGCTGGGCAACAGCATGAATGTACCATTGCACAGACTCAATGCAAGGTCCTACAGTACATTTCTGTAAAATAAATTTATTATTATTGTTTTTTTATTTATTTTTAATTAAGCATGTTTGCACAATGCAATGTATAGGGCAAACAAACAGAGATTCAAAAAAATATTCATTATACATATTCCCTTGCATTTTCAGACATCTACAATACATTTTTTACACATCAATGTATGCAATCGAACCATTTCAGAGGAGTTATGCCCATATTTGTGGACTTTTACATTCCTTCTGTGTAGACGCCTTAAGTGGAAAATTTCCGCGTACACTATGAATACGGAGACGGAGTGTACACAGATACCTTTTGGCTTGTTGGATCACTCTACCAGGCTAATTTGCATAGAATTCACCTGCTTAAGCAGACATTTGCATTACACTGAACTTTCCCTATTTGTGCGTGTTTGCATGCCGAAAAGCGAAGCTTACAGAATCCGAAAATGTTTGCTCTCATGTAAGCATCACACTGTGATACGTACATGAAAAATCTGTGTAGGGTTTACTGAATTCCCCCCAGTGTTTGTTTTAAAACAACCAAATCTGGATAAAAAGTAGAAGAAATAGCAACCTCAGAACATTAAGGTATTTGTCACCCCCCTTTTCCAGTATGAAAAAGCATCATACCAAGGTTTAAAAATATAAGAATGATCAGACTGTCATAAACCCATAAAATGATAACTCCTTAAAATCACCTGCTTGGAAAACTTCCACTTAATTACATGTCTAAGATGAATCCAGATGTCCTATAATTCATGTGCTTTAGGTTTTAGAGTAGGCAAGACTTTGGCATTCAATTTAAGTTGCCAAAAAAAAGGTCTTAGTTGCTTTTCTGTGACATGACATAGCCCTTTAAAAGTTACAAGAAAAGGTTTTAAGTAATAGTGCTGTATAATACTATACATTGAAATATATTGTGGTTTTTTTCAAGTTTTAAACACTGATGTTTTAGATATTTTTGTACTTAGGCACAGGAAATGTTAATTTTAGTTGTTTTTTTGAACACAACTTGTCCTTTAAAAGTTACATGAAAGAGTGGGTTTCAAGCAACAGTGCTGCATAATTCACTAGTAGCTGTTTTAATTGCTATGAGTCATATAACCTTTTAAATTGAAGGGTTGTATGTATATTTAAAGTTTGTTAGTGTTATAAAGATTTTATGGTTCTGAAAAAGTTCAACAAAAATTTCAGGGACGAAAGTGCTTAACCATTTACAATTGGATTTCTTTTAGGATTTTACTGTCTCTTCATTTTCTGTGTGTTTTATTAAATTTATTTTTTATACTTTGGAATTTAGTACACATTTTTTGAAGACAACCCTTGGACTACAGAGGTGTTTTTACTGCCATTTTCTGCTCAGTATACACAGTGTGAAGTTTTTTCCTGTTTACTGGTTTTGTTCTGCTTCACGTCATTCACACTGTTTTTTTCCACAAATGATAAAAATAAAAACATTCAAAGTCTTTACATCAATGATTAGTATATTATAATGCAAAATATGAAAATATGCATATTTTCTCTGAACTTTCACAAACAACTTCTCATATCTTATACAGCCTAAAAACTCAGTATTAGCAGTACTTTTCTTAGCCAGCTTTAACATTTTATATGATAGCAAACTATTATTTTCTGGATTTTTGTTTTTGAGATATTTGCAGAAATATGAAAAACTATTTCTAAATGTATAATTAATAATGTAAACAAGAATCAATGCCTCTCAAGTTGTACATCTTGCAGTGCACATGCATGTGATAGTTTTCTTCAGTATCATCTGAGGTTTCAACTGACCACGTCATAGCTTGTAATTTACTTGAATGCAGTCCCAGTAGCTTAATAGGTAGAACACTTGCTTTTAGTACTCAAAGATCAGAAAGCTGCGAGTTCAATTCCCACAACAAATAGCTGGTTTAATTTTCCAACACTGACGCTGCAGTACAGTACAAAGGAAGTGCTGCTCTCCTAAATCTGACATCTTTTGGATGAGATTTTAATCCAAGGACGCATCTCCCAGAGTAGGTGGTAGTTCAGGTGGATGTAAAATATCCCACAGAAGAAAAGAGTATAGAAAGTTCTCAGGTGCCCTGGCTAAACTTCCATGAACACCTTGCGTCTCCCATGCAAAGAGTCCGTTGGTGTAGTGGGACTAACCCAGTCAACTAAACACAAATAAATTAATAACATGTTGCAGTTTTAATAATAAAAATATTTAAATAGTGCATATTTCCAGAAAGATTAACAAACAAGTAGCAATATATTTAGTGCAGTGCATTATATAAGAGCAGCAACAGTGCATTTTTCTGCCTCATGCTATCTGACATTTTATAGTATACCCCTCAGTAACACATAGATTTATCAGTTATGAAGCTCCCCCATCACCTTAGCAATGCATGATAACCCTAACCTTAATGTGCATCTTAACTTTAAAAAATCTCTTCCCATAACACTGCCACCATTCAGACAAATTTGTGCTGAAATCTGGGCGGGCTATGGGTAATGCATTGGTAAAAAGACATTTGTTTTCTTTTTCAATGTACTGATTGTCAATATGTTGCGTGCAATATAATGAATGCTCAACATGTGGTGCATGTTTTATATGTCAACAATTATTTTATAATTATATATCTGGTGCACTTTGCCCCCACTGATCATCAGCCTCCCTCCTGGACAGCCAGCCTATTCCTTCAACAGCAGGCCAAGGGTTGACCTAGAAGGGCTAACATTGAGGCAGCTATCAGAGTGGTTTCTTTATTCTGCTTAGCCCTATTAATCCTAACTATTCAATGAACACTCAGCTTAGCACAAAGGAAAGAACCAGGCAAAGAATTGACTGTAAAGGATGCTGCTCTCACTTCCATAAGAGGCATTTTCTTCTTACAACCCTGTCCTATAATGTATAATCTAACCTTGAAGCACAGTAGGTGGTTTCCCTATTCTCCAACAGGGAAATCATACCTTCCCAATTTGTCCTGAAGTGTACTCAACCCTCTCCACTTACCCAACAGAGGCATGCAGGCCACACCCCTTCTGTCTTCTCTCTCCCTGCATGGCTCCTCCAGTGCTGAAGCTGATAATCAAGCTCAGGTCACCTTGGTCATAGTCAGAGCTCCATTCCTCTGTCCTGTGGAGCCAGACTTAACCCCAGATATCTTAAAGCCTTAGTATCCTCTCATTCATCAGTCACAACATATGTCACAAAAGGAATTTGTTGACTAGTTGGTCCCATATCCCACAATCATTTGAATCCATGTCTGTTTCCAAAATATCAAACTCGTCTGTCTCAGTTTCCATCTCCATACCCATTCAATACCTGCACTCCTGTCTTACTGTATCCAAAGATAGCATCATCTTTAACCAACACTGAATTATCTGGCATGCTAAATACTTGTTTCAATATCTGTACCAACTGTTTACTCAGATATGGGTAGGGGGTACCCTGCTCCCAAAGTATCTCCACATAGGCTACATTCAAATTTCTGCTGATCATCAGTTATTAAGAATGTTAACTGCTTCATTCTAGCCATGTAAGACAGCGTGTTCAATGAGTAAATTATTTTCACTTTCAGAACTACAAAATAAACTTGGAAGTGTGGTACATTCTATCTCATGCTACTCTACACTTTCCCCATCCCATATAAAATTATATATATATATTTTTTACCTTTAAACAATTTCAAAGGTTACTTACAAGGAAAGCCTGAAAAGCATGTAACAATTATGTGAGAACAAAATAATGCAATGCCTAAACTTCCTGGTCTAATTCCAAACCCACCCCCACCCCCCAATCTAGCACAACATAAACTCATACTTAAACTTCTGCTCCTCATCTGTTTTTATTATTGGCGCCTCTACCAACTCACCTAGACATGCCCTTCGTATTTCATATAAAATCTACTCCCAAAAATATGTACAAGTATTTCTTAAATACAAAGAAATTACATTTATTTTATTTACTGATTTATATAGCTACCTGTTTATCTGTTGATCTATGTGTCCTTTGTTGACCGGGTTAGTCCCACTAGGCTAGTGGCCTCTTTTCATGGGAGACCTGCAGTGTTATTAATATTGGCTAGGGCACCAGGGAACTGCCCCTATTCTTTGCAACTGCTTGCTGATGATAATGGAGGGCTCCTACAGCAGGATGGAAGAGGCCTAAGGGAAGCAGCAGCACAGAGGAGGAGATAAAAGCTATGGAGAGTTTGAAGGTATAAGTTGTGAGTTTGGAGAAAAATGTATTCAACATAGAGTATCAGAATGCAGATAAAGATTCCCGTGTGGTTGATGATACAAATAAGCAGCATTTAGCTTTCAATGGAGAACTAAGTAAGTGAATCTGTTGGAGTGGTACAGATAACAGAACAGGCATTAGGACGGCCTGCAGATGATTTTCTGTTGAGAATAATCCAGGTGACAGTTCTGCTGTTCCATGAGGTGAGATGGAAGGTAATATTTTCGGAAGTGTCGAGCATGGTAATGTGGAAAAGGAACCAGGTGATGTGGCAGCAGAGAATGTAGCAATTAAACCTTAAGCAGCAGTGATTGAAAATAAAAGCTGAAAACAGCAACAAATTGAGAAGGAGAATCTTGTTTTGTGGCAGCACAGAATGCAGTAATTAAAACATATGCAGTAGTGACAGCAGGTGAAAAAAGAACAGCAACATATCGTAAGTAAAACTGTTTTTAAAAAGAAGATAAGTCCAACTGTGAGAATAAGAACAAAAAATGACATTAAAATAGGCAGATATTACATATGGGACAAACTGGTAATTGTCTTGGGTTCTAAAGATCAAGAAATTCAATATTTTATACATATAGGGACAGAAACTTTTTGTGACAATATTTGAAATTGAGGGACTGATGAAATTTCTGGAAATGTGTAATAAAAAGAAAGACATTTATTCATGGAGCAATTATTTTTGTTTTCTGGTAGTAACTTAAATGTTAAAAAAGTTACTTTGCAGTTTAAGACTGATAAGCTGAAAGGAGAGGATGTTAAAAATGCATGCAAGGCTTGTGTAAAACTGTTGACAACATTGTGAATGTTAAGAGATGAGAGAAACTTATGGAATATAGGGTGAAGGCTGGAAGCTATTTTGAAGTGTTGAGAAATATGGTGAAACACTTGCCAGGTGTTATTTTTATGGCTGATCAAAGTGGGACATTACGATATGCCAGCCAGCCTAAATCAAGTTTCTTTTATGGGGACTTTTCTCATTCAATTAATGACTGCGGCAAGATGGAATGTAACCAGTGTAGGAAGAAATGACATACAGCAAGAAGGTATGTGCCTGAATGCAGGTTGTGTATAAAAAAGGGGGGGGCACTTTTGGGTTGATTGTCAGGAGCAAATAATGAAAAAGATGGGGAAAAGGATGAAAACGTATATGAGGAAAGACAACAAGAGATTAGGAGAGAGGGTAAACTAGGTGAAGAAAAAAATATGGAGGGGAAAAAGGAGGAGAAAGATTACATGCAGGAAGAGAGGTCAGGAGAAGGGACTGACACTAAATTATTTTTTGAAGTTCTAGTCAAATCTGATTCTGAGGCTCAAGGATTGTTTTACATAAACACAGAAAAATAGAAGAAAAAGTAAAATTAAGAAAATTTAAAAATATTTCCCATAAACTTAATAAAAAGAAAAACAATTGTTGTGTACTTTAAATAAATGTGAAGAGTATTATTAGCACTGTAAGTAGGTTAGGGATACTGGAATGGTGTGCTAAATGTAATATGGGTGTTATTCTTTTAGAGGATGCAGGATTCCTGATGAGCAAAGAAAGAAAGACTGCAAACAGAAGAATTGATGGCTGATAAAAGTAATATGGAACTGAAGTGGCTGTGTTGTGCAAAAATCAGTAAAAATACTACATATAATGATGGAGAGGATGGGAAAGTTACCTGTTGTGAATGTGAGGTAGAGAGAAAATGTTTATAAAATTACAGTATTTTATGCATATATAACTATCAAGGAAATATAAAATCTGTTTAATCAAATATTAAACTATGTGGTGCTTAACATTAGAATTATAATTGGAATGAACTTTAACTGATTTAAGAGGAAAATGTAAAAAGAAAGGGAAAGATAAATTAGCAAAGTGATAAAATGTGGGAAATTAGCTGTACTTACAGAAGGGGGCACTTGGATATAAAATTGATCATTTTGTATTATTGGAAGGCTTTCGGTAGCAGATGAGGATACATTTGTGATAGCTTTTTCAGACCATTTAGTGATATGGATGGAGGTGATGGAAAAAAGGGAATAAAAAGAATAAATGAGACATTTTGGGATGACATTGGAGAATGGGACGTATTATCATTGTGGAAGGATCATACTGATATGAATGGCTTCTATAAATCTGGGCAGAGTAGTGGACTGAACTTAAAAAGAAGCCTAAGAAGTGTTTTTTTTTTTTTTAGTGGCAGGATGATATAAGAAAGGAATAGAAAGTGAAGAATTTGAAAATTTATAGTAATGTATTAGATAATTTAGAGAATACTACAACAGGGTATTATGATATGGAAATAAAAATATATAAAAGAAACTAAGAAACATTTCGACATTACTATTTAATAAAATATATTATTTACCAGGAGAAGGGGAAGATATCAGCATATATGGATAAAATAGCAAATGAGGATATTAGTACAATGAGTGAAATGACACATATAAAAGGAGAGGTAAGAAAAACACAAGAGCAAATTGCGAGTATTGTAGCATGGCATGTGGATAAGAGTATAAGGGTGGAAAACAAGAAAGAATGGAAAGTAAAGAAATTTCCAGAATGAATTAAGGAAGAATTTGAAAAATTAATTGCTTTTAGTGAATTGGATGAAGTACTAAGTAAATGTTGACTCCGTATCAGGCCCAGATGGTATAAGATGTGGAATGTACAAGAAATTAAGGGACAGGCAAAGACAGTATTTTGTAAACGTACTGAACGAATGGTTGAAGGAAGAGTTTGTTTAAGAAAGAGTTATATGGTGGGATATTAAAATTTATATGGAAGAAAGATGAGAAGAATTAAATAAAAAAATGGAGACTCATCACACTAAATAACACAGATTATATTTTTATGAAAAAAATACAGAGAAGAATGAAGGAAGAATGAGGGATATTATGGAAGAAAGTATATATGATATAAAAAGGAAGGGGTGTCCAGAATTGTTATTGTTTATGAGAGAAATTGTAGATGATATTAGAAATAAAAGGGAGGATGTGAAACTTATGGTAGGAGATATTACCAAGACATTTGAAACATTAGGATGCGATGCTTTGTGGGATGTTATGTAGAAGCATGAATAGGTAACAGAATTAGGACAGTGTGTATACAGCATATCAAAATAATCGAGTGAGAGTGTTAGTGAACGGGTGACACAGTAAAGAAATATGCATTTAAAATGATACATAGTTAATGAGTGGTTGAGTAAAGAAATATGCATTAAGAATGATACAAGACAAGGATGGTCTATGAGTGGAATATTGTTTCCACTGGTGATGAATGCAATAATGAGTGAAGTAAAAAGTACAGTTTTGTACCTACCATAAATGTAGATGTTCGAAGATCCACATTGCTGCAGTCCTTACACTTGGGTAGTCCGCTGTCCTCGGTCGGCCCGAATATCAAAGTATAAGGCTGACATCGGTCAAGGCGCATTTGACTGACATCAGGACGTCAGGGTACAAATGCGCATGACCGACGTCATATCCTCAGTCTTTTCTTGCCCCAGATGTCAGAAGACCCTAAAAATAAAGGTCAAAACCAAAAGACAGCAAACACCCAACCAACCACCCTTGCACTAACTATATGTACAAAATATACAATATACACAAAATGTACAACCCAACCCACACAACCACCTCTAACTACAGAGGGGAAGGAGGGAATTGGACTGCAGCAATGTGGATCTTCGAACATCTACATTTATGGTAGGTACAAAACTGTACTATGTTCTTCATCTCACATTGCTGCAGTCCTTACACTTGGGTAGAATCCCAAAGCAGAGGTAAGGGAGGATGGCTAACTACAAGGAAGCAGGAGCTGCCAACATGCCCTGCAAAACAGCAGTGGCAAAACCAGCCCTGGATTTAGAGTAAAGTGGCAGGTGATAATGCCTAGAGAAAGTATGCACTGAACTCCAAGTAGCTGCCTCCAAAATATCCTTGGTTGCCACACCCTCAAAAGCTGTTGAAGTGGCAGTAGCCCTAGTGGAATGAGGCCTAATCCCAGCTGGAACCTCCTTGCCATGATGGGAATAACAGAAAGCAATGCAAAACCCAATCCACTTAGAAATAGTTTGTTTAGACACAGGCTTGCCCTGAGAACTCAAAGCAAAAGAAACAAACAACTGCTGAGACTGCCTGAACCCTTTAGTTCTGTCCAAATAATAACGCAACTGCCTGTGTACATCTAAAGTGTGCAAAATCTTTTCCCCTTTATTTTGGGGATTTGCATAAAAGGTAGGCAAATGAATAGTTTGGTTTAAAGCCACACTAGAAACCACCTTAGGCATAAAGAAAGGATTAGTACGTAATGATACCCTATCCTTATGGAAAATCAAGAAAGGCTCAACTGCCATAAGGGCCTGCAATTCAGAAACCCTTCTTGCAGAGGTAATTGCCAACAAAAAAGCAGTCTTCCATGATAAATATTTCAACTCAGAAGTAGCTGCAGGCTCAAAAGGTTGTAGAGTGAGTTTCTCCAACACAAAATTGAGATCCCAAGCAGGAGTAGGAGCTCTTCGTGGGGGTCTTATATTCTTTGCCCCTCTAAGAAATTGCTTGAATAAAGGATGAGAAAACAATGGTGGGACACAATCATAGTGAGCTGAAATTGCTGCAGCATGAACCTTAATAGAAGAGAAAGACAAACCCTTGTCCAGTAACTCAGTAAGATATTGAAGAGCCACACTCAAATTAGGCTCAGAAACATCAAAATCTTTTGCTGCACTCCAAAATAAAAATCTCTTCCATTTATCTGCGTACACTTTCCTTGTACTAGGCCTTCTAGCTTCCAAAATCACATTCAAAACTTGCTGTGGAAATTGAGACCCTCTATGGTTCAAAACAGAATATGCCAGGCTGTCAGGTGCAGAGAGTGAAGTTTGACATTCAGCAAATGGCTGTCCTCCTGTGACAATAGTTGTGGAATTGAAGGCAAAGGCCATGGAGGCTTCCGTACCAGACTTCTCAGTAATGGGTACCAGTGTTGTCGAGGCCAAGCTGGAGCTATTAAAATCATCCTTGGCTTGTCCTGTCTGACCTTTAGAAGTACCTTTGGGAGGAGAGGCAGAGGAGGAAAGGCATACACATGAAGATTGCTCCAAGTGAAAGAAAGAGCATCCACTTTCCAAGCTGTGGGATGAAACCTTTTTGTGCAAAACTTTGGCAGCTGATGGTTTAGTGGAGAAGTGAACAGATCTATGTCTGGAGTTCCCCATGACACTGTCAATTTCTGAAATACTTGAGGATCCAATTTCCACTCGTGGGGATCCATAATTGCCTGCTCAACACATCTGCTAAGGAGTTCTGTGCTCCTAGCAGAAACCTTGCCTGAAGATTGAGCTGTAAACTGAGAGCAGTCTCCCACAAAATCATTGCTTGCCTGCATAGAGGATAAGAATGCGTTCCCCCTTGCTTGTTGATGTACCACATGACAGTTGTGTTGTCTGTTAGAATCAACACCTGCCCTGGAAGAAGTAACTCCTTGAAAGCTATTAATGCAAACTGGACTGCTAACATCTCCTTCATGTTGATATGTAGATGTTGTAGTCTGGCAGGCCACTTGTTTTGTATCCACTTTCCATGTAGATGAGCTCCCCAAGCTTTGTCTGAGGCATCTGTCGTTAAAATCTGACTCGCCTCTGGCCGGGTCACAGAGAGTCCCTTGTTTAGGTGACATTCCTGAGCCCACCATAAAAATTCCTTTTGAATGCAAGGTATTATTTGAATGACAGTGTCCAGATCCTGGCAGTGCTGTGTCCATACATTTTTGAGATACCATTGTAACTTCTTCATATGCAGTTTGGCATTGGGAAGCACCAGAATACAAGATGCCATGAACCCTAATGCTTGAAGGACTGTCCTTGCAGTCAGCACGGACTGATGAGATAGTTGACAGAAGTAAAGGGATAGACTCTTTTGTTTGTCCGGGGTTAGAAAGGCCATCTGGGATGCTGTATTCAGTCTCACACCCAGAAAGCACATGTCCTGAGAGGGTACTAGACTGGACTTTATTTCGTTCACAGAATACCCCAGGCATCTTAGCACTGCTATCACATATTCCAAATGATGAAGAAGCTCTTCCCTTCCTTGGGCCAAAATCAGGCAGTCGTCCAAATAAGGATAGATCTGTATTCCTTTTAATCTGAAGAAAGCTATCACTGGAGCCAGAACTTTCGTGAATACTCTGGGCGCAGTAGATAAGCCAAAGGGCAATGCAGAGAACTGATAGTGAGAAGTCCCAGCTCGAAAACGCAGATACTTCCTGCAACTTAGTCTGATAGGAACATGAAGGTAAGCCTCCTTGAGATCCAAAGTTACCATCCAATGATCTTTGCCCAGCAGAGGTAAAAGCTGCTGTAACGTCAACATTTTGAACTTGGGAATGTCCAGATAAGTGTTGAGGGTAGATAAATCCAAAATTGGTCTCCACGTGTTCCCCTTCTTTGGTACTAGGAACAGGCAAGAGTAAAATCCTAGGCCCACTTCTGGCATAGGGACCGGCTGTATGGCCCCTATTTGGAGTAACAGAGAAATTTGCTTGTGAGCCTCTATTCTTTGTTGAGGAGGAATGTCTGGCATGCCTTTGAAAGGAGGCAAGGTATGGAAATAAAACCTGTAACCGTGGTGTATGATATCCAATACCCATCTGTCTTGGGTAATTAAACTCCAATTTTCTTTGAAAAGTGCCAACCTTCCTCCCAAAGGTGCTGCCAGGCGAGAAGGCTCTGGCAGCTGAAAAGGTAGGTCATTGGGTCTGTTTACGAAAGGACTGACCCCTGCCCTCACCGAAGACTGTGCAGGAGAACTCCCTGTTCTAGGCCTGAAAGAGCCCTGAGCTCTGCCCCTACCACGTCTAGATCTACCCCTAGACTGGGAATCATAAGAAGGATACATCCACCCCTTAGTAGGCCAATTTCTACTAAACTTTGGAGGCTGGACCTGCAAAGAATCTTTAACAGTCTGCATAGACTTAGCCTTGTCTTCCATTTTCTTTAAAACTGCCTCAACAGGAGGACCAAACAACACATCAGATTGTAAAGGAGCATCTAAAATCCTTGTTTTAACATGTTCAGACAAATTTTGATCCCTTAGCCAGGCGTGCCTGCGAAGAACTGACCCAGTGGCAGCCACCCTAGACGAGGCCTGTACAGCATCAAAACCACATTGCAAAGAATGCTTACCCACCTGTTCAGAAACATGCACTAAATCTTGCAACTCTTTACAATCAATACCTACTGCCAGAGCATCAACCTTAGACTTTAATTGTGAAAGGAGATAGTTCTGGTATTTCAACATGTGAAACTGGCAATTCAAAGCCCTCATAGCAAGAGTGGAAGAAGTATAAACTTTCTTTCCCCATCTATCCAAGGCCCTAGCCTCTTTGTCTGCAGGAACCGGATTCTTAACAACAGAAGCCTTAACACCTTTAGGCCCCTGACTAACAGTTTCTGGGTCAGCCCTAGGACTCTTAAAAGATACTTATGAGCTTCAGGCACCCTGTAATACCTATCCGGCTTAACAGGAGCAGGAGGCAAAGAATCAGGATTAAGAGAAGCCTCTGCAAAACATCTTCTACTACATCCAAAACAGGAGGTATAGCCAAAGGCCTATGCTGGGGTAAAACAAAAATTCCCTAAGCCTTTTCCTGGAATCAGAGAAGTCCTGACCTTCCCACTTAAAATGCTCCCTCATGGAATGAAGAGTTTCTGAAAAGAAAAATCCTCAGGAGGAGAAGCAGAAGGAGTAGAATCATCCAGATCAGAATCAGAATAAGGAGAGTACTCCTGCAAGTCTTCAGCCGAAGACTCTGAAACATCTGAAGCCTGCTCAAAACCCCCAGCTCAGGCTCCAACCTAGGTCTCTTATCAGGAGGGGACATAGAACCCCTAATTAAAGTAATCAAATCTTCTGCCATTTTAAGCATATGCTTCTTGGGCACAGTACCTGAAGAGCTAGGGTAACACCAACTGAAGCCAAACCTGGCCTGCCCCTGGGAGAAGCCTTTGAAACAGAAGGAGAGGGCCTAGCCACCCTAGGAAGGGAGGGAGTATAGTAACCTGAGAAGCCCCTCAGCCTGACTTGCCTCCTGAGAGGCCACATCTTGCAATAATAAGGTCTCACCCTGGGAACACAAAGAAACCTCCGGGAGCCACCGGCTCCACCGACACCTCAAAGAACCGGCGTCCGGTACAGACGGTTCTTCTAGCCTAGGCTTAACTGCCTTGTCCTTGCGCTTCAGCGGGCCGGAGCATCCGGCGGCATTTTATAATTACACCGCTTCCCAAAGACTAACCTTGCACAATCCAACCTTCTCTTTATAGTGCGTTTATTAAATCTAGCACAAGAGCGACAGCCAACAACGCCGTGCTCAGGCCCTAAGCAAGGAATACACAAAGTATGATAATCTCTATGCGGTATCTGTTTCCCACAAGAAATACAATTATTGACTTTTTCTGACATCCGTAAATCACTGAGGCAAGAAATAACTAAAATATTCCCCAACGGGGTACTTAGCCAACTTTGAACTCGGTCTGAAACTTCAAACTTGAAAAATCTCAGAACGCCAACCGGCACTTGCAATGCTGCTTCTGCATCGGACCATGCGGCAAAAAAGACTGAGGATATGACGTCGGTCATGCGCATTTGTACCCTGACGTCCTGATGTCAGTCAAATGCGCCTTGACCGACGTCAGCCTTATACTTTGATATTCGGGCCGACCGAGGACAGCGGACTACCCAAGTGTAAGGACTGCAGCAATGTGAGATGAAGAACATCGAAAGATTCTAGATATGTGATGCAAAAGGAAGTAGTGATTCCAGTAGTTTTGACATATACAGATGATACACTTCTAGTTGCTAAGAACAAAATATGGACAGAAGGAAGTGTTGGTTTGTCTGAATGGATGTTTTAAAGAAATGGGAATGACCATGAATAAAGATAAAAGTAAGGGTTTGGGTTATGTAGTAAACCATGGGGGTGTACTTCTTAATGAATGAAGTGTCTTTGCTAGGAATAACATTTGAGAAAAATGATGCAGCTATGATGTAATGGGAGGGTTTTATAAAAGAAATGAAATAGATATGTCTTCTGTGGAGGATGTATAGACTAGCATTCAGGAAAAAGGTTTATCTGGAGAATGTGGTATTAATAGGAAAATAATGTAGATGTAAAATGTTTATATCATCCCAGTAAAATATGAAAATGAAATTGCGCAACTGATGTTTTCTTTAATATGAGGTTTAAGATTAAATCCAGTGGAAAGAGGTGTGTTGCATATGAGTAAAGATGAAGGGGATTGGGTTAACTAATCCAGTTTTTTATCCTGCTTTAAACTTGTACAGAGTATTAAAATGGGGAAAGGAAGAGAATGATAATTTAATAGTGAGAATATTTAAATATACGTACAAGACAAATACTAACATGGAAAATAAAAAAATGATGATATCGAGAAATATAGGAGGATGTGGTATAATAATGTGATGGAACATTATTATTCTAGAAATCCAAGGGAATATACCAGAATAAGTGGTTAAAGCCATTAAAATAAGGAACATTTGTGTACCAGCGTAGCAGATAGTCAGGATTTCCTGTGGAGACTGGTAATAAATAGGTTACTAGTGAAGGGGGGGGGATATGCCATATAAAAATTAATTTGAAAGAGTGTGCTTATTTTGTGGGGAGGAAGAGACAAGAGAGCATGTTCTTTATGTAAAATAGTGATGAAACTCTGGAAAAAGTGTAAATAATTTTTTGAGAATACTAATGAAATAAATAACACTAGTATGAATATGATTATATATGCATATTATTAGAATAAAGAATATGTGAGAAGGGTGGATAAGAACTTATTTTATGTAATATGAACTATTTGGAATGAAAGAATGAATGAAAATTTGTTTAATAGGAAATGGATTTTGGCAGATATATATGGCAAAAAATGGATTACGGTTGTGGTTGTGGAAGGAGTAGTGGGGTCAATTATGGAGGAATAACAATGAGGATTTCATTAGAAAAATGATAAATAGTGATAAGTAGAAATGTGTATGTGTGTGCATGTAAATATATACATTTTGTAAATATGTAAATAATGCTTTTAATGTTATGACATTGACACACAATTTAATGACAGTACTACAGTCTTAGTAGTATTAATCCTAGATCTCAAAAACTAAAATTAGCTAAGGCCTGGAATAACACTGGCTTTGTTAAGTATATTTTGCACATCATCCACAAATAATGAAATCCTAAAATCCTCATGCACCATTTTATAATCATTTCTATATGATTGCCTATTCCACATTGCCAAAGGCACCAAACAGATTGTAAAAAGCAAGGGAGACAATGGACACCTATAGTAAGTACCCCAAGTAAGTTTAAAAGGCAATGATAAACCTGCATGAGTCTTTACCTAGCCTCTAGCTCTCTATACGGAGTTAATATTACACTCACCAATTCACTGGAAAAAAAAAAAACAAGGCTAGCAATACTTTGGTTAAATAACCTCACACTATCAAATACCTTCACAGCTTTCAAGACAAACACCATTCTACAAGGTTAGAGAGTTTTGTAAATCATATGGTTACAACAGTATAGATGTGTATCCAATTAAACAATAAATATGTTATTAAAAAGAAGGATTTTAACAGCACATTATACACCCAAGCTCATTTGACACAAGTTCTGCCTATGAAAAGGCAGAAGCAGTAAAGTAGTTCTTGGAAACAAGAACATGGGAAATAAATTACTGGCACTAAAAAATCACTCTTTCAAACAATTGAATTGTAAAATGTTTAACTACAAGAATGTTACAAATATTTTAAACATCTTGTTATACACAAAACAAGTCTCCCAAAACTTGAGGCAGCATTGCGTAGACCTACCAGTGAGAGTGAATTCCTGTTCTAAGTCTCAGATGATGACAAAGGTCCTTATAAATATGTGGAGACAGGCAGAGAAAAGCACCCATGGGTAGGCAGAGTGATACAGGTCACATGCAACACATTTTTCACAGTAGTGGTGTGAGCGAGCATTGCCCTGCATTTCTAATGGTACTGAAACATAACTAATGTAAATTAGTTATACTGTGTATTCATGACAGGTCTATGTTAATTTATTGAACAAAATTGTTGAAACCCATATGGTCAAGAATTCAGTTTATCAACCTTCTTCTTCTTTTGGCTGTTTCCCAGTTAGGGGTTGCCACAGCGGATCACCTTGTCCACTCATGATTGACAGTGGAGTTTTACGGTGTCGAGTTGCCAGCCCGGCACCCAACCTTCCACAGAAGGCACACACATGCACACACTCACACCTAGAGCCAATTTAGAGTGTCCAATCCACCTGCAGCATGTCTTTGGGATGTGAGAGGAAACCGGAGCACCCAGAGGAAACCCACGTGACCACAGTGAGGACATGCAGACTCTGCACAGAAAGCACCCCAGCCGAGGATCGAACCGGAGAACCTCTTGCTGTGAGGCAGCAATGCTAACCACTGCACCACCGTGGCCACCCAAGAATTCAGTTGATCAATAAACAACATAAATCCAAACACCACCTGCAAACACAAATAATGTTTTTGTAGGGGGGCTTGCACCCTGCACCCCCACTCAACCTGATAATTATTTATACCAACTCCAAGACTGCACTACAGTGGAGTAAAGGAAAAACTCCCTGATCCCTACTGTACCACTCCTTTTTGGCATTTACTTCTCAGAAGTCAAGACTGTGGTCTCTGGCTGATTAAATTTGCTGATGATTGCAAATTAGGAGCCGCCACTGAATCTCACACTGACACAAATGTTCTCCAGGAGGGGCTGACACAGACAAACAAGTGGTGTCACATCCATGGACTAAAACTAAATGCCAAGAAATGCATAACAGTATCCTTTGGGAAGTCAGCCATCCCTGGTAACTATCATATTGACAACAAACCTCTTAGAGTTGACCCAGTAGTCAGGGACTTAGGGACACACAGATAGTAATCTAGCCTTTGATCATCATGTGTCTACAGTGGTGAGGAAATCACTCTATGTTGCACAACTTATAAGCAAAGGTATGGGATCCAAGTCCAAGTAAGTCATTGTTCCACTGTATTCGGCATTCATCAGACCTATCATTGAGTACAGTGCCCCCTTTGGGATGTACCTAACCAGGCATATCCAACAACTGGAATGTCCACACAGGTTCCTCACTAAAAGAAAACAGGGCATATGTAATATGTCCTATGCAGACTGCCTCAAGGCCCTATCTCTATATTCAGTCTCCTACAGCCTTTTGAGGGGAGATCTATGTCTGGCATACAGAGCATTGTCAGACCACACTCTGATGTACCTCCTGAATATTCACAAAATAAACAGCACCAGAATTCTAAAGACTTAAACTTGGTCTGTGATATACATAGGACCTGCTGGAGAGATAGGTATGTATCCCAGAGACTACCCCATCTATGGAACAGGCTCCCCATCCATGAGAAGCAGAGTTCCTCCCTAACCCAATTCAAGTGCAGCTTGGACAATTGGATGGGAAACTGGAAATTCATCCCTGGTTTGGCACCTATGTCTGTAATGTACAGAGGTAACCTGTAAATGGTTCATCTCCCAGGCCCATGCTTACACTTATCAAGGGTATCAGAACTTGTTAGAAATTTGGGATGCATGGCTAGGCTTAAAAAGGCTCTTGTGGTCATTAGTCTAGTAAACACCTATGAACCCCGATCTCAGTCAGAATGGTTTGACAAACTGAATTATTAACCATATGATCTCAACCACATGGGTTTTGACAATTTGGCCATTTGATAAACTAACATGTACCCATAATGACATACTATATGAGGTGACTACACAAAAGGTGTCAAAGAAATATAGATATGGGCCAAGTATGTCACCCCCATATATTGTAGGAACCATACAATACTAAAATCATCCTGATTACAGATACTGTCATTAAAACATCCATTAATATATTCACAGACTAATAATACTTACTCAGAACTCGTACTATTTTCTATGACTTATCCAGCAAGACAATAGTGTGTGCAACTCATCAAATTATACCACTGGGATGCCTAAAGAAGGGAAAGATATCCAGCAGCAGCCTCCCTACAATGAATGAGCTCCCGAAACATGTCATATTAATGTGAAATGTAAAATATTAGGTATGCAGGGCAGGGTATTTTCTCAAGTGGTGATATGGAATGCTGTTCATCCTGGGTTTACAGCACACTGCTTTTGTGGGGGGGGGCCCTACACAACAGGTGCTCGCATTACAGGTCTCATCCATTAGACTTGTGCCGGACATTAGCTCCTCATTGTGTGATATCTACCGCTATGCACTACCATTATTGGTGGACATTGTGTATAAGTGTCAATGACAGTGAAGATATGGCAGGCATATGTGTTCATTGTGACCATGACAAAGACTGACATACACTAGTCCACGTAGCGAAAAAGCGCCTGACATCATTCATACACCTACTTCAATTTATATATACATATACACACACGCGCGCTATACACACATTTACATACACATGCATAGAAAGAGAAAAACACAGGAAGGAGGTGAATTATAAAAACATTGCTACTGTGAGGGGTAGTATATGTTGTACATAATTACATGTCTGTGAGCGTACACAGGTTATTTAGTGTATTGTAATTTCTCCTACAGGTGTTACCTAAAAAAACTGTTTATACTGGTGATTTGTTAAAGATGCAGAGAATTAAGCATCTATATAATTAATAAATAAAGGGGTATGTGGGACACAATCTATGTGGTATGGCTGCTTCTGGCATGCAGTGTATTGCAGTTTATTCTCTCCACGTGGCATGCCCATATTCACTGGCTTACTCCATCAATTTATACAGGTGCTGTCCATACATTCAGTATACTGAAACTCTTTTGGAAATATAGTGACTAGGACACCAGTGACCACTTCCTGTATTTCTTCATTAGCATTTGCATCCACAGGGCTACTTTTGGAACCAAAGCCACATTGGATACTGTGGCACCTCATATTCAATGTCGATTGTTTTTCACTCTGTCTAAAAGAATACACTTTGAAAAATTACTACAAACATATCCTGCGCATAGCATTTTGCTATGTATTTTTAACATTTTATATAGGTAAAATAGACCGAAACATTGAAGCTGAGAATGCATAAGCATATTTAATGCCATTTAAGGCAAAGAAGGAGTGCACGCACTGTCCAAGTATACTGCTAAGAATGACATCCACATATGTTCAGATTCCATGCTTGGGAGAGTTTACTGTATAATGAGTATAAAAAAGAGGTGGCTATTATATTAAAGCTGCATGAAACTCAGTTATAGATGGAAGTGCATGCCAAGTGCTCATAAAACAAGTTTTAAAGTCTAGAACTACGAAAGAGTTCTGCTCCCAGCTGGGATGCCTTCTGCATACAGAATGCATTAGTTGTAGTGTCCTCTTCTCAAATCCCCAAGAACTGCCATTAAGTAAACTGACAATCCTCTAAGTTGCTCATATTTATGAATTCTGTTGTATGAGTGTGTCGGTGCTTTGTGCTAGAGACTTTCGTCCCAGTTGCTGGCAAGTCTCTGCCTCGTACCCCCTGCTTACCATGATAGCCTCTTGCTCTCACGTGACCCTAAAACAGGATAAAGCAGGTATTAGAGATTAGATGCATGAAAGTTTTTTTTAATAATATGCTGTTTTTGATGGTGCTCCCCACTCCAGTCCCCACTACAGATTAATTCCCAAGTAATAGCAATCCAGTTATAGACTACACAGAAATTTTCTATAGACTTCCTAATACCAGACCAACAAAATCTAGCCAGAACTCTAGCTTTGTCTTGAACATTCCAAAATAACCATCAAAAATGTGTCTGTATTCTACTTTAATTACAACTGTCCTAAATGGTTTTGGGACTAACATTGACTCAGTATTTGCTTCTTCTCTTTGGTTATCCTGTACTCCCCCTCATGTCTACCATTAAATCCGTGGTTACTTCCTCAAAGTCAGGCAGTTCTCTGTTTTTTTTTTTGTTTCTCATCTACCCTTGCTGTATCCCCTGTAGTCTTACTTAGTGTATTAGCTTCACACTGGCTTATATGATGCTCAGCCAAGTCAGTATCTTTCTCAGTATTTTTACATGTGGTAAGGGCCATGTATTCTTCTCCTACTTAGATCAGTGCAGGATTTCTGCTTTCATCTATTTTATACCCTGTAAAGTGCAATTTATGAAAGTAATTTTCCTCTATCAGTATTTCATTTTCTTTTCCTCAGGGAGCATTTTTCCTTGAGAGTCTTTCTGTCTGACACTCTGCTTTGCTATAGCAGAGATATGCTTAAGACTCTGCTCAGCTCCCCCTCCCCAGTATGAAACTCATCAGTCCCTTCCAAAGTTTCCATATCTGTTTCCCTTAACGTATTCTTAACCAGGAGTCCTTCTCTGTCAGTTTCCATACAGAAGTATTTTTCACTTTGATTGTTGAGGTCTTTTGGTAAAACTCACATTCCCCATCAGATTCCACTCTGAATTCTTTCAGGATTTTAACAGGAGTCTTTTGCTAGAGCTCAGTATTAAATGTATCCCCTATCTCCTTTTAGGTCTTCAACCAAACATTTTCTCTTTACTGGGACTATGCACTTCTGGCACTATCTCTGATAGAAACTTTCCCCATAACTTCCATAGTTACTTAAACTTGGGGAAATATTAGCCAATGATCACATACTGAGACAAATTAGGTACTACAACTACAGGATGGAACACTTTACCTAAGAGAGTTTGCATTTGTAATTGTATTACAGGGGATTCCCTATTGTCTGTATATACACATATCAATTTCATTTTCTAGTTACTAGCTATCTCATGTCTACAAACATATTGTGATTTAACCAGTATAATCATGCTTCCTGAATTTAACAATCCTAGTAATTCTTTCCCTGTTGTTATAACAGCAGTTTAAGGTTTGATGGGAGCACAATAACAGAATACAAATTCTGTACCTCTAAAAGTTAACATTTAAGTTTCTCACTCTACTGATATACTTTCAGGTATCTTTCAACGCAGTGCTCACTAGTGTTTACACGTTTTACTGCCACAGGTCTGATGATATTAACTGTGCATCAATTGTACGCATACAATTTTCCTAGAACATCAAAAAAAACTGCTTCAAATTATGAAAATTATGACTTTTCTTTGGTTACAGGTAAAGAAGCAGAACTAAATGAGAGTCATTTATTTACTGATGTTTTAACTGGGTTTATGGAAAGGTACAAGACCCTTTTAAGCTATTACCTGGGCCAAATAAATACAACAGACAGCGAGGTCACAAGTATGCATGGAAACTAACACAGAAATTGCACTAAACAAAGGGAACATACAAAATTAACAAAGTAAAGAAATGTAGCAAAGGAAAAAGATAGAAAATATATATAATAGTGAGCTACAAACATTCTGCAGAGTCTTCTTCTTCTTTCGGCTTTCCCCAGTTAGGGGTCACCACAGCGGATCATCTGTCCGCTCATGATTGGCAGTGAAGTTTTACGGTGCTGAGTTGCCAGCCCGGCACCCAACCTTCCATAGAAGGCACACACATGCACACACTCACACCTAGGGCCAATTTAGAGTGCCCAATCCACCTACTGCATGTCTTTGGGATGTGGGAGGAAACCGGAGCACCTGGAGGAAACCCATGCAACCACAGGGAGGACATGCATATGCTGCACAGAAGGCACCCCAGCCGAGAATCGAACCGGAGAACCTCTTGCTGTGAGGTGGCAACGCTAACCTCTGCACCACCGTGGCCACCCTTGAACATTCTGCAGAGTGTGGGGCATTAATATAGTCCAATGAAATGTTCAGAATGGTATAATAAAATATCAACTATTACACAGTTTAACAGCTCAGCAGTTAGAAGTTAATAGCTTGTAGCGTTAATCTGAAAGAGTAGTAAGTCACCCAGCACCTCTGAAGCATTGGCATTTGTATTCTTTGCAAATAAATGATTTCAACTTTTTGGCAAACACTGAAAACTCTCTTAAGGATACCTCTCAAAAAGTAGCTTGAAAGTGATATTATTGAGCAGGAGGTACATCTACCCATGACTGGGAGCTAACTGGCACACTGGATGGAGGAGCAATGATGCTCTCTGTAATGGGCTAGAATAATGCAGCAGATCATCTTGTTTTCTGTTATCTGAAGTAAGGACATGTTTTGCATCTACACACTGGATACTAGGAATAAGGCATAATCTATCCTGGGAATTAAGACATTTAGAGCAATTGTTTGACTTGTTTCATATGTAAGCAGACTGGCCATGATGTCTGCCATCTTTGATTGTTGGGAGATTTTATGAGTTGTGTTGTTGACATGAGAGTGAAAATAAAGAGTCATCTAGTAGGATCTCAAGATATTTTTGTCCTTTGGTGCAAGGGAGTAGATTACCTTCAAAACTGTAAATGAGTGGTAGTGTTCTACTGGTTCATCTTTTTGCTGTTCCGAAGATCACATTTGTGGATTCGTTAATCAGTTCATCAAAGATTCACTTCAGCGAACCTGACTTCATCAAGGGCAAAACACCAAACTTCATTTCTGCAAACGTTCACACTGAAAAAAGATTTTACCAGGGAAAGAAAGCACTTGACCAACAGCACAATGGAACACACACTGCAGTGTGTCAAACCCACACAAATGAGGGACTATGCCCCCATATCTCCCTAACTATATATACCAAATCTGAGATCGCACTACAGTGGGGAAAAGGCAAAGTTGTTCTGTTGGTCAACTTCTTCCTTTCCCTATTTAAATCTTTTGCAGAAGTAATGGTTCGCGGAAGTGAAGTTCAGTGGTTTGGGGTTGATGAAGTCAGGTTCATTGACGTGAATCTTTGACGAACTGATATAGATCCTTTGTTAACACTGACATACCTTTAATTTTTTGTAAGCCAGTTTTGAATGGGGATAAAATTATTTTGAAGAGTTAGAGCTATCTAAGGGATATTTTGTGAGATGAAGTAAAAACTATATTGTCTGTGTATACTGGGATATTAAGTTGGAGAAGGTCCCATCAGAGTTTTTTGAAAAACAGGTAGAACAGTACAGTGGTTAAAACAGAGCTTTGTGTAATGCCATATGAAGTATGTCCAGAGATTGAGGAAATGTTAGGTGAGGAGATACAAAACATTCTATTTGACAAGTAATTCTTAAACTAATCCAATATCTCAGCAGAGAAACCAAGATCAGATAGTTTGTGTAATAGCAGGTTGTAGTCACCCATCTCAAAAGCTTTTTTTTTTTCTCCAAGTCTAGAAATATTGCTTGAATAACAAGTTATTTGTCTACATTAGAGAAAATGTCTGAAATGAAGGAAAATATGGCAGGCTGGGTGCTAAATTTAGTAAAGAATCCATGTTGGCTATCAGTAAGGAGACAGTATTTTTTAATGTAATCAGGCAATTGTTTGTAAAGCATTTTTTTCCTAATAGTTTTGCTTGTAGACAGAGATTGGCTTTGAGTCTGTAGTCTAGAATATGGGGTACAGACAATGGAACTATTAGACTGCGTTTAAAACTAGGTGCAACTCTCCTCTGGTCAGTGATCAATTAAAGACATGGGCCAGAGATTTGCTAGCAGTTAGCACAGAGTATGAAAGTTCTGAACGGACAGTGAAATGCCTCCTGTACCCAGGGTACATAGTTTGATTGCTTCCACCTTCATTTGTCTGCCGTGTGACTTTGAGCACGTCAGTTAACCAGACAGTGCTCCTGGGTCACCCCTGAAAGGGACAATTTGTCCAGCAGACTTACCCGATCAACAAATGAGTAAAAATACAAAAGTAACTCCTTTTTATATTGTATTTGGATGTAGGTAGGGGAAAATAGATTGAACTTGTATAGTTAATTATTAAAATACATTTTTGAATTTGTATGTTATATACAGCTTTGGAATAGGATGTATGTAATCAAAAAATGCGTGAAGTAATGTGGATGGGTATTATGAACTGTTAATTATAGAAGCAGCAGTTGGGTGTTGTCTGAGGAGAAGATAAGTTTGTAGATATTTCTTTTAGTAATTAAGGCAGAAGAGTAGAGGGCAGAGATTTAGGAAAGTGTATGCAAGAAGAAATGGATCTGATGGAGGTCCATAACTTTTTTAGGCTCTCTGTTGAGTTGTTGGATGGTTTCTAGTGAAGCTGGGTTTGTAATCATCCATTAGAATTTGTGTTCCTTTTTTGTTCTGGATAGAAGTGGGGTTTTCTTAAACTATGGAGATCATATTTCCTCTCCTTCCATGCTTTGCATTTGTTTTTAATCATGGATCACAATTTGGGAGTTACTAAAGGCAAATGGGAGGACATGACAGCAGTTTCAGATTTATGAATAAGTTTACCGTGAAAAATATATAGGAAGTTGTATTAGGTACACAGAACAGTTGTAGGGTCTGCACAGTTATATACCTGAGACCAATCATTTACATGAAGTTCTAATTGCAGACGAGTTTCAAAGTTATTTGGAAAGGAGTAGGTGGTTGTGAAGGAAAGGGGGTGTTATTTTTGAAGGACCAATAGATAAGAACAGAGTTGTGGTTACCGGATTTTTTTTTTTTTGGTAAAAGTTGAAGCTTTGTTAATTTATTAGAAATGCCAGAAATGAAATTGTTTAATATGAATGAATTGTTGGTGACAGGATTATTTCTAGTCCCTGCCTTAAAAAGCAGGTTGAGGATGAAGGTATTGATTTTTTATATATATGTATGAGTGTTATAGAGACAGGGAGATGTACAAGTCTAGATTGACTTCACTACAAATAATTAGTTTGCACTTCCCAGTAAGATCTGGATTTTGCATCAGTGGTTAAACATTTGTGATGTTAGATGATAGTGGAATATAGATTGTTGCTATTATGTTTTAGTATGCCCCACATTAGGATTTGGAATAGTCCATTTGGGACTGTATGTAGAGTTATCAGTATTATGGGTTATAACAGCTGAAGAGAGATTAGCATCCCATTTTACCACAGTTATCATTCCTCTTCCATGCCTACTGTCAGATCTGTGATCATTGTACTTATTACATATATGTTTATTATTACCCCTTTCTGCTTACAAACTTGACTTAGAATCTGAAAGTTCTCTTTGAAACAAACACTTTGCTACAACAACCATCTGTTCAGAAGGCTTAAAGAGATGCTGGAATGCCTACTTTAAGTTACTAGGAAGTGACCTCTTAAATTTTTTAAATTTTACTTATGTTAGTTATACATATGACACAATGACAGTGTCATTGACAAAAAGGTAGGAGTTTGAGCTGGATGTGGCAGAGTTAAAGATGTTAAGATTTGCACTGGGTGTGACGAGGGTGGACAGGATTAGGAATAAGTATATTAGAGGGTCAGCCCAGGTTGGAAGGTTTGGAGACAAAGTCAGAGAGGCAAGATTACGTTGGTTTGGACATGTGCTGAGGAGGGATGCCAAGTATATTGGGAAAAAGATGCTAAGGATGAAGCTACCAGGTAACAGGAAAAGAGGAAGGCCTAAGATAAGGTTTATGGATGTGGTGAGAGAGGACATGCAGGTAGTTGGTGTGACAGAGCAAGATGCAGAGGACAGGAAGAAATGGAAACAGGTGATCCGCTGTGGCGACCCCTAACGGGAACAGCCGAAAGAAGATGATGACTTATGTTAGTTAGCCACAGTTTCAAAATGTTTTAAATCAGCCATTTTAAATAGTACAGGTGAACCCATATTAAATTCCAGTTATAAAATACAGGGGAAACACACTTCAGGAGAAGTCCCATTCTGTGCAAAAATCTGTTTCAGTTTCTGCTAATCAAGAGCAGCTGTACTATATATGTCCATGTAAGTTTACAGTTCACCTAGGTTTGGCATGGATTCAGTTCTGTCCAGCCACATACCATTCAAAAAACTCCTGGTATGCCTGTACATCATCTTCTGGTCCAAACTTTATTAGGGTTGCATTGGACTAAAGGATTCCCTCAGAGAAGAGAAGCTGAGTTCTTAAGGTAGAACTCTACTGCTCGAGGCTGAGTAGGTGCTGACCACTGTCTGCACACTTTCTAGAAAACTGACCACATGTTAGTCAACTGCTACATCTCACTCCTGAAGGGCTGTTGTAGACTTTATTAAGGCCTCAGATAATTATTTCATGTTTGCAGAGAACTTAATGTCCACAGTTCAATGTATAATGCTTCTTTCATCATTAAAAACCTTTATATTGAACCAGTAGACAACCTTTAATGTCACAATAATAACAGTATGCATATCAAATGATGCCTTAACATGAGAATGAATTCTGACACTTAACTGCAACAATGAAAACAAAACTACAAATGAAGACGTAGTTAACATTCTCGAATCAATTCATGACTACCAGCTTAAAAAACTAGTAAGTCTGCCGGTGTCTGAAATGCCTCTATGTAGAAGACCTGTCTATGGTTTATAATAATTAAATTCCCTAATAATCATTCTCCTCTGTTATGCTGATGTTAGAATGAGACCAGATTTTGCAATTATAGCCTAAACGCAGGATAGTCAACACCCAATCTCCCTGAATACTTTTCCAGTTCACAAGCAATAATAGAAATGTTGTGACCGTAGTTCTGATATAGCTGTTCCTGGGATACCAAACAGCCAAAACTTAAAGTCATCTTTACAAGGCAGAGGCACCCTAAAGGCCCATTCAATCCCTTATATAGCCATTTTCCACCCAACTGCTACTTCTGGACAAGACCATACTACATGAAAGTAGCTCACTTTGTCCATTTTACAATGGCAATAAGTTTCACATCTGCTTCACCCTCTTGCCACTAGTTGGATGGGGGTTAAATATACGTACAACAATCTGGTGGTACTAAATAAGCCCAGGAACAACCACCATCTGTAGCCTGCTGTGACAGTCTATCCATAACGTTTGGTCTCATAACAATACCAACTATAATCAATGTCAGCTAACAGCAGCCTATTTCTTGTGAGGAAAATCGCCAAGATAAAGAAGTCAGCTTGGAAAAGTCATGACAAAGGGAAAGACTGCAGTTTTTGCCTATCGTAAACACTAGTGCAATAAAGAATAAATGCTGAGGCCAACTGTAGTCACTTTAGTGTCAAATAAAAAATCAAGTTCAACAAATTAGGCATACTTCTTTTGGCCAATATAGTTTAACTCAAATACAATGTTCTTTCAGATTTAGATGCACTACTTCTTTACACACATGGTTTTGATAAATTCTCTCAGGGTAGATGCAATATTCCCTTACACATGAGATTTTGATAAAACAACTAGCCAGTAACAAACAAACATACCTAAATAAACACAAATACAGATCTCACTGCACATAACTTCTGTTTATACCTTCATACAGGCATGGATACATCCAAAAGACATTTCCACCCAGGGTAAGAATTCTTCTTCCTTTCAGGAGCATCCTCCATACTGCAAGGGATTACATGAGCTGAAGAAAGGCAGAGTCTTCCGCATGGCCCTCTTCAGACACAAAAGTCATGAATCAGCTGAATTGCAGGGCATTGGGTCTTAAACAAGTCCATTTTCATCTGTCTCATCAGTCTCTCCCCCACCCCCCGCACTGCCTGTTTCTGAGCTAATATATTTAAATGAACAGAACCTAGAAACTGTTGCTATGCCATGATATGTATGTGTTTGTGTATAAAAATATACATGTACACACACACACACACACACACACACACACACACACACACACATTATATACATATTTATATATTTCTGTAGTGTTTACTGTCATGTAGGCTAGTAGCTGTAGTATTTTCACAGTTCAGATTTGTTGTCTCTGGGCCTGTTTGTTTTTGCAGTGGTTGTTCTGAGCACATGACCAGGCCATCTTGAATTAGCAGAAGCCTTTCTTTACTTTCATGGCAGGATTGTGTTGATTGGCTGCTGGCTGGTGGAGGTTGGGTGGTCTAGGGCTTGGAGTAAGCACTCATTGGTTCTTTTGAGCTTTTTTTAAAAAGTTGTTTAAGGTTGTATCTTCTGGTATTTAGGATTTCTGTCTATACACACTGAGCCAACTGGAGGGTCATTGATTACAACTCTGATCTGAGATATATAACAAAAAGTATCCTGCTTTTTTTATTGCTTATTTTTACAAGTTATTGCTTCTAGCAATTTATATATAGCAATTTTTATCGCCTGCTGCATACTTTTTACTGTATTTTATTACTATTAACTAATCTGCATGGTTAAACTAAAATTGTCTGCCTTACAGGGCCTGATAAATACGTTTTTTACTGTCACACTGTTTGTAAAGCTTTTTAGATAGTTTCACTGTGTGAAAGGTATTAACAGGAATTTTCTCTACTTATTAAGCACCTGTTTGTTCTGATTTCCTGCCAAGCAGTGTATCATATAACTGATTTGTCTGCAGTTAAAAGCATTCTGTAGAGCCTCCTTGCTCCTTTACCTGTTTAAAATTTTCATTTTGTGGCTCAATGCTATTCTTCTGCTGTGATAAACATTTCTGTAGTGTTTACTGTCTAAAAGAGTGCAGGCTAGTAGATGTAGTATTGTTCCTCACCCTCCCTCCATGTTGGTGTCTTGCTGTTATACTTGGTGGCTTTGCAGTTTCCCGCCCCTACTGTAAATTTGATCTGGGACACTCCTCCCCAGTCTAGTGTCATTAGCTCATTCAACCTAAAACAGAGAGAACATTTGAGTAGGCCAACCCACTTAGTTTCCTAACCTTGAATATCTTCTGCTTCTCCTCTCTCCCTTTCCTTTACAAAAAAAAAAAACTTTGTTAGAATCTCCCTGGGTTCTGCTTAACTGTAACAAAATAAATGTGCTTGTTTCCTGCCTTTCCTGTAACTAGTCTAGTCTAGATACAGATTTGCTATATCCAGGACAGTTTGTAAGCTTCTGAGTCCCCCAAGCCTGTCTTGTGTTGGAGGGAAGCCTGCTAGCTTATCAGTGTGAGTGGTAAGCACTAGGTAACCTATCTACCACATAAGGAGTGGGTTATGGCCCAGAAATTGTAGTTATTGGCCATTTGGGCAGTTTTTCCATCACTTTCAACTTTCTGATTTAAAAGCCCGCATTTGCACTTGTTTCCCCCCTTTCCTGTAACTGGTCTAGTCCAGATAAAGATTTGCTGTATCCAGGACTGTTTGTAAGCTCCTGAGGCCCCCAAGCCTTTCTGTGTTGGAAGGAAACCTGCTAGCTTATCAGTGGGAGTGGTAAGCACTAGGTAATCTATCTACCACATAAGGAGTGGTTTCTGGCCCAGAAATTGCAGTTATTGGAAGTTTGGGCAATTTTTCCATCTCTCTCAACTTTCTGATTTAAAAGCCCGCATTTGCATTTGTTTCTTTCCTGTAAATAGTCTAATTCAGATACAGATTCTTAGTTTTAGCACTTGAATTTGCTTATTTGTGCTCAGCACTTGTTCAGAACTTGTTGTAAGCACTAAATAAGCTACAAATGACTACAGCACTCAACTTTCCTCATTACCTAGAGAAAAATAGGTTTTGCACGTACTCTCCTCACTTGCTTAGAGAAAAACAGCTCTTGTACTCACTTTCCTCACTTGTCTAGAGGAAAATAGTTTTTTATTCAGGCATGTCCAA